>NW_005841871.1:4043953-4075682 GCF_000455745.1 Alligator sinensis
ACTCTTTCCTGCTCAGGGCAGGGGGTTGGACTCGCTGACCTACTGAGGTCCCTTCCAACCCTAATAGCTATGAATCTATTAAATAAATTTATCACTAGGCTGACTGTAGCATGGAATAGGCTTCCCTTGCTTTACAGCCTACCTGCTGCAGTGGATACAATGAAGTTGTAATGGCCAAACACATATGATACCTTAGCTATTAATTTGATAAACTAGCTACTAGAAAACAAAGCTGCTTGTTATAGATGGCAGCCTCATCCATGCCCTTTTCAGTCCAAGATCCTATAATCCCTTAAGCACCTGCTTACTGCATATTTCTCCAGGGGCAAAACAAATTTAGCCTTTTACATATTTTAAGTAAAAACTTAGTGATGGGAAATTCCTATATGGAGCTAGTTCCTCTTTGGTGTGTAGCTCCAAAGATTACACTTCAGTGCAATTACACCAGGCATAAATTTGGACCCACAAACTGTAAAACTTGTGTGTGGGGGAGGTGTCCTTTTTTCAGATATGAAATTGCCATTCAGTTATTTGGGAGAAGCATGACCTTAAGCTATTGGGGAGTTTGTAGGATCATCATTAGTGCCAGAGACTAGTTATTTAGAATGAGAACTCTTGTTTCCAGCAAGGGGTGCTTGACAGGGGTGGACTAGAGACCTCAATCCTGGCCAGAGCCTGGTCTCTGTTCAGATTCCTAAGCCTTAAGGCCAGGTACAGACATTACAAGTTTACCTCTATAAGTGATTGGTAACTGGTCTATACTCGTAACAGAACAGAAGTTGGGTGCACAAAACTGATCTATATTAGTAACAGAACAGACATTCGGCACATACAGACTGGTCTAAAAATGGTGGAACCTGGTTTAAAATTTGTACCCCGCACCCGCATGAAAGGGTGAATGTGTGTTCTGTTCACTACTGATCTAATCTACGCTGCTTACAGAAAACTGTGCAACTTGGATTGATTCTGCCGTGGCCTTTTTGAATGTCTGTACCTAGCCCTAAGTTCATGGGTCCCTGTGAGGCAGGCTTCAATACTACAACATAACAAATGCCCTGGGAGGGGGCTCTCTCAGACCAATGTATTGGTCCTGTGCATCCATATCAAACAGAAAGAGGCAATGTATTGCCTCTCCATCATATTCTTATTTCTCCTTCACACAAAGTAAAATTTCAGTTCTATAGAGAAGGCCAGTACAAGCCCTATATTCTTCATAAGTCCCAGTTAAGCCTTGAGCTCATCTAGGAACCTCATGGATGTTTCTATTCTTCATGCCATGGTCACAGGGGACTTCAGAGATAAATGACAAGGTTCCAAGAATTCCTTGTTGGAGTCCAGATACAGAAGCAGTTAAATAATAACTGGAGAAATATCTGACCATACCATTTGGTGGTAAGATCATGCATGCACATGCAAATAGTTTGTGTGGTTCTAATGAGGGAAAAAAATCTGATTTAAACTTTGCATCCTTCCAGCAATTCTTCCAGTAGCCTAATATTTTTAGGACTGACTCCTTAGCAAAGGAGAGAGAAACAGGGACAGATTTATAATTTCCTATAATTCCTTAATATCTCTCTGTCAATTGCATTTTCTTCAAGCCCTCCCCCTGGTTATAAAGGTGAAATTTATCCAGTCATGGGACAAAAGCAATAAGATGTGGCATATGTATCACGTCATAATTAATTAAAGGCTTGTATTTCAAATAGGGTTTTGGATTTTTTCAGTGAGCTGTTAGCAATCTGTTCATTAAATAAATCTGTAATAATAATCAGATGCAAAAATATGTTAAGAAAATGTAAATGGTGAGTAAATGAGGCTGTGAATTCATTGTTTAGCTCTAAATATTATACACCACCAGCTTTGCAAATCTGGTGCAGATCTCTGGCTCCTAACAAGTCACCAAATTTGGGAAGCCCTGCTGTAAAATGTGTGAGTTTATCTTTATATACAGCTCAACTAAATAATACAATGATTTACTAAATACAGAATTTTAAGAGACAGCTGTGCCAATGTAATGGTTTCTCTGTTAATATTTTTACGCCATTGGCTGTCACTTGACATTTACAAATAAGGGTGGTCCAAGAAAGGGATCATACATGATAAATGGGCATGACTCCACAGATATGTCTGAATTTCTTAGACCATTAATCTTTAAAGTTTCCTGTTCGTGGGCATAAACTAAGCTAACAGCTTTTCCCAGCTATCTTGATTATGCAGGTCACACACAGGTTGCTATAGTAACATCATTTTAGCAGTGTAAGACAGAAGAATCTGTATTTATAAACGTATGTATGTATGGAAGCAGGGGGTGTTTGGCACATACTCCCCAATTAATGTAAAGAGTAGTCTGTAGATACCTACTCGGATTAGGCCCATAACTTGTGCGTCAGGAAATTCTGAAAGCCAGCTTTGTGAGAGAGGTCACCACTTATGAAGACACTGCTTATTGAAAAGGCCCTGTCATTGTGGCATGCACTTCATTTGTTGCAGTCTACAATTATATACCCTCAGACGGCTGTTCCAAAGCTCATTTCAGGTATGAACCTGGAGGAAGGAGATATTGTTTGGGTATTTGGAAAACCAAGAAGAAATGGCTTTTGTAAGGCAGAGGTAAGTCTACAAAATTTTAAGCTGTTTTACAACAGGTTACATTGATTATTAGTAAGATGACACACTAAAGTAAATTAAATGCAATACCAGTTGGGAGCCAGAAATCTCTTTCCCTTAGGAAAACCCATGTTGGTCAGTGTTAGACAACATGATAGCTAAAATGCTGATAGTCTTCTGTGTGCTACCCTTTAAATTGCTGCTTTCCACTGAGAGGAGCAGCACCGATTGTAAAAGTGGTGGGAAGACTTAAAGGAAAAGATAATAGCGTATAGTCACAAATGAGCTTTTCTTCAATTTGGAATTTCAGAGCAAGTCTGTTGGCAATGACATAACTCTTAAGTGTAAGCCAGCTAATTAAAGAGTTAATATTGAACCTTCATTCCATCTTCTTTTCTATAAAGAAACCATTTCATTCCTTTAGAATGATCCCAGCTCCCTTCTTTGTGTCGCCCTGAGAAGCCAGATGATTTTCACAACTTGTATTGTTGAGACTGTCAACCAACTCCTTGAGAGGGTCCAGCACTGTATGGGCTGAATGTTATGTTTAAGAAGAAGAGGGGAGAAAAAGGACTGTCTCAGAAATTCAGCTTGTATCGCTTTCCCTCCTCTCCTAGTACAAAGATGGTTTTGTTTGTGCTCACCATCCTGCTAAAAAGTTTGGCTGTGAAATGAACTCTTCCCTTGAGAATGGGAAATGGCTTGAACACATGGCTTGGGGCTGTTGGAGGCAACATTTCACCTACCCCTCCTCCCTTTCCCATACTAAAAAGAGGTTTTTGAATAACTAGTTCTTATTATGTGTAGATTATTCTGCATAGCTGTAGGAGGACTAACAAGAACACTTTTGCTGAACCTGCATAGAAATTAATTTCATGATGTCATTAATATAAACACCATTAAAGATGATGCATTCTCCCTAATTTTGACTTTTTTAAAAGCAGTTTTAAGGAATTAATAGTGTGTTAGTATATGCTGGTGTGCATGCCACTCAGCGCTGATCAGAATCTTTTTATCTAATCCAAATTTCATCAGGAACTGGGAGAAAAGTGGTGTTATGAACATGACTTCTTTTTATCCCAGCCACTATTCCAAATTCTGTATGCAAAGATTGTCCTGTTTGAAATGAATGAATAATGGAGCTAATCATAAATGCATTGAGTTCAATACAAGTTCTGCTACTGATTTGTGTAGGAGAAAAACTGGGCCCTAATCTTTGATCCATGCATAGTGCTAAACACTGAGAAATGCTGAATACCTATTGAGGTTTTAGCTCAAAGATGGAAGATCTAAGGGTATAATGACCAGGGTCTGTGTCTGGGGTGGCACGGATAGCAGCAGGGGTCAGGCAGGCAGGGCCAGGGGGAGCAGATAGTAGGGCTGTGCGAATCTTTGGTCCCTGATTCAATTCAGCGGAATCAGGACCCTCGGAATCGATTCGGAAAGATTTGGTGATTCGGACATAGACACAGCTTTAAATGTTTTTTCGACATAACTCTAGATAGCAGGGGCTCATGAGTGCTGTGATGCTGGGGCACATGGAGTGTCCCACAGAAGCATGGGGGGCTCCCAGCGTGCTCGGCAGTGGACCCGGAAGTGGACCAGAAACAGTTCTGGTCCACTTCTGGGTCCACTAGGGAGCGCGTGGGGAGGCCCTCATGCCCCCCCCCCTCGGCTCAGCGACTGGTGCCTCCTGGGTCTGGGGGGGGCACCCAGGGTCCCCCTGCGGCCGATAGATGAGCTGGAGAGGCGCGGGGGGGGGCTCCCCAGCATGCTCCCCGGCAGACCCAGAAGTGGATCAGCAGTACTTCCGGTCCACTTCCAGGTTTGCCACTGACCACGTGGAGGGCCCCCCCGCACTCCTGTGGGACTCTCCATGCGCCCCAGGATTGCAGCGTTCATGAGCCATGCCTGCTACTTCGAGGTATGTAGAAAAAGCTTTTAAAGCTGTCTCTATGTCCAAATCACTGGTTCTCTGAATCAGTATCAAATCTTCAGATTCAGATTCAACTGAATTGAATCGGGGACTGTGATCTGAATCAACTAATCAAATCACTCTCCCTGCTTCGGGCCAAATCTGAATCGAATAGAGACCACTTTGCACACCCCTAGCAAAGAGACCTGTAGCAGTGGCAGGTGCACTTGTGCCCACTCTAAGTGGGCACCTAGATCTGGTCCCCCAGTCACTCATCTCTCATTATGCTATTGGAAAGATATGCTCCTACACTTTATGGTATACACACACATAGGGTGTGTTCCACTACGATAACTAAAATAGCAGCTATGTGCTGAAATCTTTTGCACATCAATGGACAGAGGATCATGGGAAGAGAGATCCTGCATTTGAAAGGGCCCACATTTTTCTGCTGCAATAGACAATGGCTCATATGTTTTAAAGGAAGCAAAAATGTGAAACTCTTCCAAAACACTTGTACACATTTTCTGTGATTTCAATGCACACAGGAAGCTGTCTGATGTCATTCTTAAACTCCGTTGCCATAAGAAATGACAAAGTCTTTGCAAAATAATTAGGCATAAACTGGAGATCCAAAATCTTCAGCATTTTTTTCAGTTTAAGAATACGTAGTGGTTCAGAACTTATGGTTAATTGGTTGTGACAGTTTCCTTAAAGTTTTTGGCTAAAATGGCTTAATGAACTGACTTTCTGCTCTACTGTTTGGCACCGCAAGTTCAAAAGTTGATTGGGATTTGAGCCAGCAGATTGCAGTCATCTTCCATATCACGGGTGCATCTGCAGAAAGCCAGAAATAGCCCAGACTAGACTTTTTCAAGTTGTTCTGCATCTACCAGCAATTTTAGCTGGCTGCAGTATCTCAGTGTTGTTGAGATCTGAGATGAAATAAGTGAAATCAGGATTATTAAAAACAAAAACAAACAAAATAACCTAAGGTTGTTATTTAATTTATTTAGACAAGAGGTGGAGTTTACTTTGCTCAGTTTGATATCTTCAACAAACCTTTGCTCGTATTTCAGTATTGTTTGGTTACAGTCATGTGAATCCACTGGGTGTAAGAGAGATTTGAATTGCCTTTTTATCATGCTAAAATAGTGGTTATCAGAGGAGATGAATTTTTAGAGATGAAAATGGGAGAGCTTGCCATACATTATCTATGTTGTCTGTAACCTGAGGCCTTCATTCACTAGAAACATGTCTTTAAAGAGCCCTTGCGCTGATTATTTATATTTTCATTTTTCTCCTTTTTTCAGTTATAAAATAGATTTTCCCCATATAAACACTGTGGTGGCTTCCTCAGGAGATACATGCTGAAACCTTGTGTTAAGTTTCCTGATTATATTACAGTGACACAATTTGTGCTTCTGGGACCTTTTAGGCAGAAGAAAACCTATTTTAACATGTCTATCCCTTAATTTTATTTACAAAGGTCAAGACAGCAAGCAATGACTGGGAAGGAAAACGTGAAATTCCTAAATTCCTATCTGCATGGAAAAACTGGTTGATCAAATGCCTGTTTGTATTTGACCTTGGTTTTTTTCTCTGAGTAAGGTCATGCATGATCTTGAATGAGGAATAACTGTAGTTTCAACCAGGAAATAATTTGATGGTTGATAGAGAGGCAAGAATTCTTGTGGATAATATCTTTTACTGGACTAACTGCATGATTAGGATAGACATAGGCAAGCTTTTGGATATCGGAGTATCTCAGGCTACCATTCCTATGTAGATCCACAAGGAGGCAAAGAAAAAGTAGCATAAAAGAGAAAAATAAAAAAAAATGGAGAGAAGGGAAAATTAAAGATTTTTGCCTTTTGGACATCTCTGCTTCTGAGGTTATGGCATGTGTAATGATAAGCTGCCATTCAAGTGATTCTGGTTTGAATGCATAGATACAATCTTATCAGCTAAATCAACCTAACATTATTAACTATGAGTGTTTTATGTTTAACAGTGTGGCTGCCAAGGTTCCCTCTAAGGTGCGCGCAAAACTAAAAGAGTGGCCATGCACAGCCTTTTCAAGGCCGCGCACCAGGAGATGCTGGGGTGGGAGCCTGGTGTGAGCTCTGCCAGCTCTGGGGAAGTGCTCTGCTCCCCCGCATCAGGGCCGGGGAGTGGAGCACTTCCCCGGAGCCGGCGGAGTCTGTGCCAGCCCCCTGCCCCAGCCTTCATCCCTGCCTTGCCTCACCTCAGGGAAGAGCCGCTGCCTGTGAGGAGGCACGTGGCATCAGAGCCAGGGAGCGGAGCTGTGTCCCAGAGCTGGCGGAGCCTCGCTGGGGCAGGCAGCAGCTCCTCCCTGAGGTGAGGCAAGGCAGGGATGGAGGCTAGGGCAGGGGGCTGGCGTGGGCTCTGTCGGCTTCGGGGAAGCGCTCCACTCCCCAGCCCTGATGCGGGGGAGCAGAGCACTTCCCCAGAGCTGGCAGAGCTCTGGCTCCAGCCCCTGGTCCCTGGCCCCCAGCTCCGGCCCGTGGCCTCTGACTCCCAGCCTCCAGCCCCTGGCTCCCGGCTTCCAGCCCCTGGCTCCCAGCCTCCGGCCCCTGGCACCAGCCTCCAGCCCCCTTTGGAAAGTGTCCCACGCTGGACCGAGGCAGCGCGGTTACAGACCACTGCTCCTTAGAGGGAGCGTCGGTGGCTGCTGCTGTTTCATGGTGGAAACTTGTCAGTGCTGTACTCCATACTTGACATAAAGAGACCTCACACACAGGGCAGAGGTCACCTATAGCCTTTCCCCATATGTCTCCATTGTCAGGATTTGGCTTTGTACCAACATCCATACTTTTGACTGCTCCTTGTGCACTCAGTGATGGTGGATGCTCCAGCCTGTGCTGGATGTCTGAACTCCATACCCCTGTCTCAGCCCTTGCAGCCAGTCCTGACTTCACACACTTTACTAGGGATTAGAGTGAGTTAAATTTCCTTAGCTAGTGCTCCTGCATCTCATTAAGCTCCTGCCACTAGGATTGCCAGAGATTAATTGGACAGTTACTCCAAAAGCCCCTCTGGGTAACCACAAATCATCCAACATGGGACGTCAGGTACACAAAGAGATGTACCCACATCATGTGAATACACTTCAAACCCATGAGACAGAATAGGGAATGCACACTTTATACAGCTTTGCCTGTTGAATGAGCCCCACCAGGTTGCCTGAAACATTGCTGTCTCCCTTGCTGTTAGCCCCTCCTCCTGACAAGTCAAACCAAGTAGTTTGCCTCCAAATTTTTCCTTTGAATGTTTCAGACCATAACTTAGATGTAGCAGGGGGGCTGCTCTATGAGCTGACAGAAGCTTTGATTAAACCTTTTCAAAAACCCCACCCAGTTGCTGAAATAAAACTCTTTTCTTCCAGGCATGCTGTTGCATTAAGTTGAGGAATCAAGGCATTAGAAGAAGCATTAGTTAATCGCACAGTGCATTTCTTATGCTCTACTGTATGATCTGGGCATGTCATTTATTCTGTGCCTCAGTTTGCATATCTGTGTAATAGGAATAATAGTATTTACCACTATAATCATTGAAAGGTCTTGCGACATTTAGAAAAAGGCTATCCTAACTGACTTGCTCCTCTGGGCTGGGGAAAGAGACGGCTAGTAAGGTTTCTGGTTTTACACAAATTGCAGTACTCTCCAGTGTGAGCAAGCAAGCAGGGATTGGGCAGAGAGAGGTAGGAAATGGGCAAAGACTTGGTTCTTCCCCTTCTTCCTATTCACTGGCCTGAGTAGGTGGCCAGAAGACTGGAACGGGGAAAACTTCTGTTTCTTCTAGGGAGACTGTGGTTTACTTTCCTAGGTTTGAAACAAGAGATGGTCTTTGAGGCAGTGTCTTCCTGGAGCTATTTCTGATGTAAGTATGGTTTATGCACTACCCCTTGCTCAGAGCCTGGCCTAAAGGCACAAGCTGGCCCTTTGCATTAGTAAAGTATACATGCAATAAGAATACTGCTATTTAATTAAATTCTGCTACTGAGGTGGTTGATTTTATACTTTCTCTCCTTTCATATCATTACTGGTCATTAAACAGATTAAATATTTTCATTTTCTATTGTGACTTTATATTACTTATAATGGTAACAAGCATTTTGGGCCCTTGTTTAGGTTATTTGGAAATAAAATCAAAGCTTGCTTAACTGTTTGTTTCTTTGCAGATGGATGGAAGGCTAGGTTTTGTTCCCAGAGTGTCTCCTGAAGAAGTTAATCTGAGATGAACAAAGAAATTGAAGACAAGACAGTGAAGGTACAGTGTTTAAATTATCTGCATGAAATATTTCTGTGAAGTGTCTTGCTAAAGGACAAGGCAGCATGGGTAAATCAATCCAAAGTCTTTGTAATTCATTTAATGCCTTGTGCTTTCAGTTAATTGTTTCTGCAGACATAGTCAGGAAAGATACTATGTTATCTTATGACAGTATTCTTGCAATTCTGAATTGTATTTGCTCTTCATTCCCTTGTCAGGAATCAAGGGTTAAGAGTTAGATTGAATGTGAAAAGAAATATTACAACACAGGGTTTCTTACTCTATCTTTGTGGGTTTCCCTGGAAACAAGGAAACATTGAAAATAAGGTCAGAAAAACGGCTCCCACCAAGTCTTAGCTTCAAGTTTCTCACTCTCAGTTTAGGAGTGCTGGGTAAATGAAGCTACTAAGTCCAACGCTTAGCTAACAGTGGCTGTAGAACTAAAGTATACTACGTGTGTTTATTCTGATAAAAAATATATGTACATTGTTTATTGCAAAAGAGAGACTTTTGTGGAAGCAAAAAAATAATGTTCTTTCATCCAGGCAAGTTTTCTTGAGCAGCTTTTTACATTTTTCCCATCTGATTAGAATTTGTTCAAATCTCAGGACTATGTTGGTTTCATCTTTCATATATATATACTGCATGTTAGTCAAAATCTGTCATACTATAATGGTCTGTTATACTCACAACAGAATTGAGCTCATTTTCAAAGGTGGAGGAAGTTGCTTGGCAAAACTGAAGGCAGTCAGGTTTTAATGATAATGCAAAGGTCATTCCTAAAGGCTAACTGCTTTACAACCAGGCAGATTGCAAACACACAATAAGTGGCGGAAACAATCTGCTTAATGCATGCGAAGTCAGGGAAAAGTTGTAATTATAATGATAAAAGCAGACTCTAGAATGTGTTGGTCTTGCTTTGTTTCCAGTTATAACACTGTTTGCAGTCATTTACTGCCAACAAAACTACCATTCTCTAGAACTCTAGGGCTACTTCTACAAGTCTTCTGAGTCACCATCTACACACGTGTTTCAGCATATGTAACTATTCCACTGTAGGATAGTACTTGTCCTGGATAGTACTATCCTACAGTGGAGTTAGGTACCATATTTCATAGTGTATAAGTCAAGGTTTGAAGTCCAAATGTTGACCCTTAAATTTCCACCTTGACTTGTACACCATATCCAAGGCCTGGCCTGGCCAGCACAGAGCTTCCAGGTGGGGCTGCTGCAGCTGTCAGAGTGCTCGGCTTCCCCGGCATCCAGCTGCTCCTTGTCTCCCTGCTGCAGCACTTGTGATATCCAGTAGGGGTGTGGTAGGGATGGGGGAGCTGCAGCACAAAGTGTGGGGCCAGGCTGGTGGGACTGCAAAGCCCACACTCGGTGGGGGTGGGGAGTGGCTGGAGTGTGGAGCTTGGGTGAGCAGGATGCGAGGGAGGGTGTTGGTGTGTGGGGTGTGAGGGAAGGTGAGGGGGTGTGGGGACCCCCCACACATTCCCCCTTGTGGCACACAGCAGCTGGCGGGCAGCTGGTGTTCATGGCCCATGCAGGCACTGCTGCCCTGCGGCATGCGGTTCTGTTGGCACTCGTGTATCACCAGCAGAAGCTGTGCACGCTGGGGCCAGCTTCCTTTTCCACCCCCTGCCTGTGCACGGTGGTGAGGAGTGCAACCTGCCTGGCCTGCCTCTATTGCACTGCTCGCTGGGGCTGGGGCTGGGGCCAGGCTCAGTGCTCGGTTGGCATGGCTCAGCCAGTGTCCTGCCTGCAGTGAGGATGTGCAAGGGCCAGTATAAGTCAAACCCATCTTTCTGATGCAAAAAGTTACGTCGACTTGTACACTGTATCTACAAAAATCCTAACTTTTTAAATCAGAAAAATGGTTGACTCATATACCACATAGATTTCTACACCATGAAATACAGTATTTACTGCACCCTAATACTGGTGCACATGTAGATGGTGACACTTCACTGCAGAGCTAATTAATCAGCTCTGCATTAAACCACACATGTAGATGCATCCTCTGTTACTTTGACCAATCTCACTGGCTTGAACATGAGTCATTTGGGAGAAAATATGTAACTTTACCTATCAGTTGGAATCCCTATTCTGAGGTTTAGTTCAGCTAAGCTCATCACAGGATATGAATGGAAACACAAAGATAACTTGAGGACCTTTAATTTGAGTCCCTAATTGCATGGGCAGATTTAGAATTTTGAAAAGGGGGGTGCAGATGGTCAGGTTGATCATCTCGTATGAAAACAAAACACATATTTTTCTCCAGTTAAAAATAAACTAGAAGCTTTACTGATATGCTAGAAGCCTAGGGCTGTATTATTCACTATAAGATTGAAGCAAAAACAAATATAACTTCAGTGGAATGAATTAAACACAATCTGCAGGGCTGTGAAATAGAAGGTTCATTACCAGGCACCTAACAGACAACAGCATTGCAAAACCAAGGATACCCTGACTGGTGAAACATCAAGAGCATTACAAAGGAGAGGGTCATTTACACCTGTGGAATGAAGAGTTTAGTAGGCATTAGGTAGGTAAATCAAGTGATTCCCTTGGCACTGCCTGACTAGAAATGCTGCTGCCACTGTCAGGCAATTGATTTTGAACTTTGGATGGACCAGGTATCAAAGGAGAGTGCAAGTGCACTAGTGCACCCCCCTGGATCCGGCCCCATCTAATTGTGATCAGTTACTCTGGGCATACATTTGAAGTAAACCGGGGGTCATTCAGTTTGCATATTACCACTCATATTCACAAGAAGCCATTTAGGCAAATAGGAATAGCAAGAGTGCAAAGGCTTCCCACTCATGCCAATTTTTCTCCCAAATACATTTTTTATTCATGTGTAAGGACTATCATTGAAGGTTGACCTGCGGTGCCAGGGGATTCCACCATGGTCAGATCCTTTGGCTCCATACCCCTTCTTTGTTGGCAGGATGTTCCACAAGGGGAAAAGGGGAAAAGTGGTAGACTTGAGAGTTCATCTTACTGTATTTGGTCATGTGAACTTTCTCCAAAAGTTTTAAGTGACTTGCCATCAGAAGATAAATATTTTTCTCCTGAAGAAGTCTGCCTGAACCTACATGATCCATTGAGCTAGTGTGACTAAGACACACTAATTTCTATAGCTGGCAACAAACAAGGAAGCCATGTAACACCTTTCACTCCTCATCCCAAATGATTAGGTATCTATTTACAGCTGGGTCAACTCAGGGTGGCCTTTGGTATGAATCTTGACTAGAAATCTTACCTCTAGCTGTGCAGTGAGATAGATGCCTTAACTGCTCCACCATTATTCCCCTCTTTTCTCTTGAGAGTATCATTCATTCAATCCAAATGGTGCCAGTCCCTTCTTTAGGATATTCCTGTGCTGATTTATAAAATGATAATACAGTAATATTCCCAAAGAAACCTCTCCAAGTCCAGGTCATAGCAGACCCAGTGGACATATTTTGTATAGCCAGACCCAAATCATCTCATTAGCTTTTGCTGCTTATATAGTAGGGTGTTTTTTATAGTCACAGGTTTTAAAGGCAGACCATCTAGTATATAACAAAGGATGTAGAATTTTTCTCAATCTACCTCTGTGTTAACTAAAAACCCTTGTGTTTGACTAAAGCATATCTTCAGAAAGACATCCTGTGTTAATTCAAATACTTTGAAGATGGATGATCTATCACTTTCCTTGCTAGTTTGTTCCAGTGGTTAATAATCCTCACTGTATTTTTTTTTCCCAGCAAAGATACTTATGAACTGTAGTCAAGTTGCCTATCAATCTTTTTTGCAAGCTATAAGGATGGAACTTTTTGAGCCTCTCAAAAAGGGTGTTTCCCCAACTCACAAATCTTTGCAGCTTTTTCTCTCTATTGGTTTCTGTTTTTCAACATAGTGTATTTACTTGAATATAAGACAAGATTTTCCCCCCAGTCAGCATGGGGGAAAAAACCATTGTCCTATAATGGTATATGAAGTACACAGGATGCAGGTGGCTACCTCCCACAGCAGCCTTCTGCCCCCACCTTCACTTCCCCTCTGCAGCTTCTGCGCCTCACCCTCCCACCCCCCACTCCACCTGCTCACCCAAAGAAGAGGCAGAGACTGGGGATTTGGGCAGGGAAGGGGCAGAGACTAGGGAGGGGAGCTGGGAGTGGGGGGGGGGGGGGGGGGGGGGGCAGGTTGGGCAGGCAGGCTGTAGGCAAAAGTGCAAGAGGCATAGGGCAAAGGGGGCACCTGAAAGCCCCCAGCCACTGCTTTCCCTGCTGTAGTAGTGCTGGGGTGAGGGGGCAGAATTCAAGACAACCCTTCAATACTTAGATCTATACCTGGAAAATTATAACACATTTATACATTTTCCATATATAAAATGTAATTATTGGGGGGGTTGTCCTATATTCTGGGTCTTCTTATTTTTCAACTAAATACAGTACTTTTTAAAATGTGGACACCAGAGTATTATGCACTGCTCTCCTCTCAGCCTCAGCATGGCATCAGCTCAGACTCTCAATACTTCCCTGTACTTTCCTCAGTTGTATCTGAGGATCACATTAGCCGTGTTAAGCACTGCATCACACTGGAAGCTCTTATGAAGTTGCTTGTATTGTGATCCCTAGATCCTTTTCAGAGTGACTGATTTCCAAGATACCATCCCCCATTCTATAGGTCTGAGCTGTAATTTTATTCCTAGACTATAATTTGCATTTTCCATGGTGAAATGCATTTTTAATGGATGCTGCTTCTACTCATCAGTATTTATCACTCTGTGGATGTTTTCTTAGCAGTGATTTTTCTAGTTACTTGCAGTTTATTCATGAATATATAGAGAAGTATTACACCTGATACTGATCCCATGAAACCCCATTTGGAAGGTTCAAATTAGCAGTGGAAGGGCCAAGTTAAAGGTGAAGCTGAAGGCTGGCATTTTCATGGACCTGAATTGGAATTTGTGTTTCCAAATGCAAAGTTACCAGTTACATTGAGCCCCTGAGTGCACACGGCGGTACTGTAATTTCAGTTACATGAAACCTTTACATTTGGTAGGTAGATAAACAATGTTGTGGTTGCAATAGAACAGCAAGTGGGGAGGAGAAGACAATGGTAATAGTAATAGGAATGAAAGATGTGGGTAAATTTTCAGCTAAAAATGGATTTTAAAAGGTATTTAAATATGATGGATTTTAATCACTACAGAATTTTAGCAACCGTGTTTCTGGAAGGAAAAGTACAGTAAGATCATTAGAGGCACCATCTAACTTCAGTATTTGTCAAACCGCAACTGTGGTATCCTCTTTTGTTAGTGTCATACGATAGTGATTCTTGTAGGTATGTGGAGTGCTGAATGATGAGATTTCTGTGGTTGCCCCTAAACAGAAAACATAGGACCAAAACAGCAGATGAACAGGGAACAAATCTGTTGCAATGGTCACAGCATATTCTGCTTTACTTATGTGGGACAGCATGCCAGATGCATCACTGTCATATAAGCCTGTTGGCCTGTATGCAGAGCATTGTGTTCATAGCAGTACAAGTTTTTTCCAGCTGAGCAGAAGTGAAGCTAATGCCTTTTTAGACTATTATGTGTATTGTATTATTATTCTGTGGATGTTTATAGAGCTATGCAGATATATTTTAAGAGACGTGTTCTTGCCCTGAAGATATTCCAAAACATAAAGCAAGTTAGCAAGAGGAGGTAACAAATCAGTCTATCAGTAGGGAATAAAGGGAAAGATAAAGGAAGGAGATGACAATGTACTTAGCCATGTACGCCAATATGTGCATCTTATGGATATGAACTGAGATGTGTTTCATATCAGCAGGATCTTTACATAGTATAGCTCAAACATATCAATTATGTGGCCTTCAGGCTGGATCCTGCTGAGGGAGCCCCATCATCTGGCACTTGGTACTGCCCGTGGGTCTCATCAGAGCCACATGGGACATGGCACATGCCCATAGTGTGGGGCTGGTCAGCTTGCTGGATCTGGCCCACAAATCCCCTCCTCTTCTTTCCCCTTCCCCTCCCTCTCTCCCTCCCCCAGTACACCTGATCCAGTGCCTGCTCCAGCTGGCCTGGGACCTATGTCATGTGCAGCATGAGTCCCAGAGTGGCCAAAATGGGCATTGTGTTCAGCACAGTCCAGCCAGAGCAGCAGCTGCACTGCGCACACCGGCCACCCTGGCCAGACAGCACCATATGTGGTGCCCACCCTGGGACACATGCTGTATATGGTACCTGCTCCAACCAGTGTGAGTCTCCCAAGACAGGCACTGAATACAGCATGGGTCTCAGACTGATTGGAACAGGCACCATGTGCAGCCTAGTCTGGCCAAGGAGGCCAACATGTGTACTGCAACTGCTGCTCCAGCCACACTGTGCTGCATGCTGCGCCTGTTCTGCTGCTTCAGGATCCATACTGCATACAGGTTCCAGGCTGGCTGGAGCAGCCGCTGGAGCAGCCACTGGATCAGGGATGGGGGGGGGGGGCAGAGCCATGGGCAGGATCCCTGTGGACTGGCCCCATGCCACTCACCCAGTCCCGTGAATCCCATGGGGCTGGATGAGTTTGACACCCCTACTGTAACTAATGTAGGAGGGAGAAAGGTCCTTCCATTTCAAAGAGGATTTTGATATTTTGCAATCTGGTTTTGTTTCCATTTGGAATAACACCCCAACATTTCAAGAATACCTGTGAAGGGAAAGGAGCCTGGGCTTTATGACAGACTGCTTGAGGGGGCTGCTCTGAAACCATGGACCTTGAAAGTCCTGGTGTATCTCAGGCTCTCCTGCCTGGTCTGATCTCCTGAAGCTGCTAACCTGTGAGTCTGTACTTACCTGGACTGCCAACATGGATATCATTTGGATTAGACTTATGACTCTGATTACCTGGTTCTGACCCCTTTGTACATGCTCATCCACAGATCTGGTTTCCTGTCAGGCTCAGATACTTGGTTACTCCATGTTCCTCAAAAATGCTCCCCTTCCTTAGAAGCACTATGTTATTTGAACATCTCCTACATGGGGTGATCCTCCCATTATAGATTATAGCCTGTTGCAGCTTTGGGGTGAATTGGCATCAGTGTTGCAAAGCAAAGCTGCCAAAATGAGATGGAAAAACCTGGGCTGGTATGTTTAATTTGGGGCTGATTTCCTAGTTTTTCATTGCCTTAGGGCAAGTGGTTGCAATAAGGTTTGACTTCCCACTATGTAGGTCCTACGGTATATGTTGAATCCTCTGCTGCAGAGAGTCAAATCTGACCATGCAGCTTCTGTGTCTTGGTAAATATTGATGCAAACAGCATATGGCTTGGCTTGTCTAATGCCTTTCAAATTATTACATTCTGAAAAAGAGATTTACATTTTTATTCCCAGGAGTGCATTAAATTTTGTCAGGGCAATGTTGTATTATAGACTATAAACTCATGGTCTAAGGCAGCAGTAGTGTTGTTTATGGATAAAATTCATGCCTGGCTTGCAAGGCTTCCAGGAAGCCCTCTGCATTACTTTAGGTTTTACCAGCTGGGATACATGCAAAAGTGCCTCCTGATGCATTATGAAAATAGGCTGATGGTGAAGTTGGGCAGGTTAGTGTAGACCTGTCTTTTAGGGGTAGATTAGTTTTGGTTTGTAGCAAGCTAGGGAAGGGCCATGGAGTGCATACCTCCATGTGACTATTGTAGATGATCTGTAGTCACTATCCATTATTACAGTCATGGCAGCTGCTTAGTCATCTTGAACCCCAGTCCTGGATTTGGAGATGAATTTTACCTCCCCAACTTCTGTGGGCTGTTCCACAGAATTCGAATACATAGGCAGCCTTGTCTGGATGGAGCAAGTGAGATGATGAAACCTATCTAGCTGGAAGTCTGCTATATTATTTTGGATGTTATCTGAAATATCTGGACATTCCCCAAACTACACACAGATATTTAGTTAAATTAAGAATTAGGTAGAACTGTATCAAATGTAACACTGCATCTTGGAAGATATGATGTTGTGTTATACTCTCAGCTTTATTTTTTAAGCAAAATCTTTATTTAAAGTGAGACATGATCTGGAGACTGCTATCCTTACTCACATGGCATCAGAAGCATACCCAGGTCATTGAGGGAATTTTTACACGTGCTCTGGGGGTGGGAGGGTGGGGGGCGCTTTAATTAGAGCAGCTCTAAGAACCAGCCACTCTAATTGAAGTGCTCGCAGCACCTTGTGTATCAGTGTCCACACACTTCAAAAGGGTGGGGGGCACCCACACCACCCTTTTGAAGTGTGGGGATGCAGATATACGAGATGCGGAGGCTGACTGAAGCATGCTAATTACCATGCTTCAGCAGAATCAATTAATCGAGTCTGCTCTGACACGTTGTAATTACAGCACATTGGAGCAGCCTCCCTGCACGTGTACAGGCACCTTGAATGCCTGGGGCTGGAGGGCAGGCGTGGGGTGAAGCTGGTGTGCTTGCCACTATAGACTGGGGATACTTCCTCCCCATACATACATATTGGGCATAGAGATGCAAGGCTTCTGGAGGGAAAGGGGGTGCAGACAAGGATTCTGCTTATTCTATTCACACCCTGTCCCCCCAGATACGCATCTGGTGCAGTGCTGCCCTACCCACTTCCTGTGGCTGGGGAGGGGCAGCACAGGGCTGCCTGCTACAGCAAGGACTCCTGGTGGGGGGAATCCTGGTGCCCCCTCATAGTCAACTCTCCGTTCGCCCCATCCTAGTTATGCTATTGCATGGAATCATGGGGTCTTAAGCATTACTGAACATCTGGAAGGACCTACTGAATTAATTGTAAGTGCTTATTACAATAGATAAGTTTTATGCATTTCTGAGCAGTAAATTCTTACAATTAGATTTTTCTAGTTTTGGATTACAATCCTTGATGAAGTATTTGATGGTTCTGCCTATTGTCTTCTGCTTAAGAACCCAAGTTACAGTATCATATTTGGTTTGTACTAAAAAATTTTACAGAGCAGATGAAAAAAGAACTTAACATATTCTGATATGCTGTTTCATCCTGAAACTTTTAGCTGCAGTGCACTGCACCTAGAAATCTTCCTTCTGCTGCATCATCTTTTCTTCATATATCGTTTCTCAAGTGTGCCCTTTCAGGGGAGCATGAATAGAGAAACTGCTGAAACCTGGCTTCCCTGGGAAGATGGTGTTTGGATGACAATGGCAAAGCAGACCTGCTGGCTATAGATTAGACATTTATATTTAGTTCAGTTTATGACATTTTTTAGGGGGAAGGGATTCCTTTTTATCATTTCAGCTGCATTGCAGCATTGTTTAAAACCATTATTTAAGGAGACAGCAATCATTTCAGAAGCAATCTGAGCATCTTCTGTCTTTGGTGACTAAGTGTTATGCCATGCTACTATAAATGTGCAGTTTTCCTGATCTATTCACCAATCTGCTATGAGTCAGAGTCATCTTGCTGGCTGCTTGTAATAACCTTGACTTTTAAAAAAAAAAAAAAAAAAAGATCTGTGACAATTCATAGACTGAACTAAATGAATAAAGCAAATAGTTCCATGTAGAATATCTGTCATTAGTTTTCAGATCAGAAAAAAATATTAAAGGACGAGAAGTCAGATCTAAGCTTGCAGTAATGCACAGTTTAGCAGTCCCAGCAGAATCAAACTTCTTACAAAGTGCATTGGATCAAGGTGAATGCAACCCTTGCTGTGCTGGGCAGCTTTTTAGCTAACCACTACAGTCTCAAAAGTGGGGGTTACTGGCATAGAAGGTGGCCTGCCTCAGGCTGCTGGTAGGCTGTACAAAGTCAGTGTATTCCTAGGTAGCCTCCACAATAATATCCCAGCTGCAGTTTGTAGCCGTTCTCCCTTTTAAGGGGTCCCAAAGCTTGGTAGTTGCATAAGATATCTCCTCCACCATAGGACAGAGCTGCCCTTCACTCCAGATGATGGAACCAGGTGAATCCAGTTCAGTGAACTAGTACACAGCTTTCAAAACCATGTTCCATTACATCCAGTAAATACCTCTGGACTCTATTTTGTTTCATAATGGATTTTTACATTCACACAGGGTTTCATTTTCAATGCTAGATAAAATATTGCATGCTACAATTGAAACGTGTAAAGCACGTTGGCATCTCTTAGAATGAGAAGTGCTAGATAAATCTGTATTTGTTGTTGCTGGTGTTGCTATAATCTTATGGATAATTTTTTTATAATTTTGTGTGGTTTTTTCTACAAGTCCAGTAACAGAGGAGCAGAGCACTCAGTTTGTTTTTTAATGATTATTTTAGCAAGGTAATTTGGTTAGAAGTTGCCTTCCTACTAAGATGCATAAATGTTTTCAAATGTTTTATTTTTCTCAAAAACTATGTTTTGTATGTAAGAGGGGCAATGCTGGGATTGTGTCTTTTGTATATAGTTAACACATGGGTATTAGCCTTTCAATCCATTATAACTACCTTAATGCAAGAGGCAAGGATTTTTAGAGTGATATCTTTTATTGGACCAACCACATATTTGGGATAGAGTTAACAAGACTTCAAATGAAAGATATTCTTCGTGAGGTCTGAGATTATCTTGCATTTGAAAGCTTGTCTAAATCTATCCCAACTATGCAGTTGGTCCAAGAAAAAATATCAACCTAAGAAATCCCTGCTTCTTGCATAATTCTTGAAACATCATGGCAACAACACCACTCTAACACTGCCACAACTGTCTTAATGAAAAAGTTACATTAGATTAACGTCCTTAGTTTACCTTAAGGGAGAAAAAGCACACCTGATAAGTGTCTTCAGGGAATCTAATGCTAGTAAAAAGGTCTATGGCATAGCGTAAAAGGGCATAACACAAAAGAATGGAATGATTACTTTACATGAAAATTAAATCAGTGCATTAATGAGAGCCCCAATGAGATGCCTGGAATACAAGGACGTGTTATTTGTCTCATTTTAGATTGGAAGAGGGGCACACTGTAATTAGGATTAGCGATGAGTGAGCAATTTACAGAAATATATTTAGCAGAATCTAGCCCTTTCCTTGGCTCCCAAACTATCTTGGAACAATCTTTTTTGTGATTTGAACTACTTTGGTTATTTTATAAAAATCTATTTTAGTCCTCTGGTTATTTACAAACCATTTTCCTTGTCTGCATCTTCAAGTATTCTTGGTGTGAAATCGCTCAACTCAATCATATATTTCTATATAGCATATAATTGCTCGTTGTTCAAACACTCATAAAAAGGGGTCTGCAAATCAAAATGAATCTTGAGTTTCCTTTGCAGAAGTTTCCAGCTCAGCGTTTTGTACCCTACCACATACATACAAGACTAGTCAAGAGTATCACTTTCTCCCAGTACTCTTGCAAATACATATATCCTTCCTGTGTATGTTCACAAAATAGGATCAAAACAGGTAGGGTGAACTTCCAGAATGGCACAATGCACAAGACTGAATTTCACCAGCCACACACGTTTTTTATTTATAAATCCATTTTTTGCTCTCTTCACCCATGTCCAATTAGGAGCTGTAAACATTGCTCTTTTTTCAAACAACATGATAATGAGAGTACTTGACATTTGACTCAAAGGTTTCCATCACATGAAAAATGGCAGTGCGGTTCCTATCTTTATATTTACTGTTGTGGACTTGATTACACCGGCTAAAGAATAGGCATATTTTGCATATTGTGAAAGTAACAAGCCTGATTCACTATGACATTGCTGCATTTTATACCAGTGTAGCTACATTAATTTAATTGAAGCAAGTCAAGATAAAGCTATAGTGAGGCTGTGCTGAGTCTTACACTCTTCGCAGTTTTGAACATAAACATGTAGAATAATCTCATTGCATTTTGTTAATGAAGGAAAATGTAATTTATTCACAATTTCAACACCAAAGCTATTTTTTCCCATGGACACAATTGGGATGGCATTTATGTCACTTTGAAACATAGACAAGCTTTGTTGTCCTTTGCTTGTAAGTGGGATCAATACGTCTCCATTCAGAGTTTAATGAGATTCAGCCTCTCTTGAGCTCCCACAAGAATCCATCAATTAGAAATGAAGTTTAAGAACAGCAGGCTATTAATGAAAAGTGTACATGGTATTCCATCTGACTTTTTTCAAAGGCTGAAATCAAAGGTTTTCATAAATATCATTAGGCTGCTAGTTACGTAACATTTCCTTACAGTGGTTCTGAGTATTCCCAGGTGTTTCATTACTAAATACAGATTTGTCTTGCAGTGTTTGGCCCGCTTTGTTCTAGATGGATTGTTGCAACTGTTGTAAACAAAGATTTTTATAATAGGAAATATGTGGAAGCACCCTGGAACCTGTGTGAAATCATTTTATTAGGGCTTCTCCTCTGCCACCTAGACATTTGATTTTTTGCAGAGTAATGTAAATGGGAAAATGCCTGAACATAGCTCTATAATGCTTTCATGTTGTAATGCAGAAAATAGCTCTTCTCCCCATGGATTTTTTCAAGGCCTTAATTACTACAGTGGGTGCACAAGTTTTAATGCCTCTTGCATATTTAGGTGTAAATCAGGAATAATGTCACAGAAGCCAATGGAGACTCCATGGTGCAAATGTGAGAGTAATGTTCACCCTAATGAGGGCAGAGCTGGATTTGAGTGAAATTCTCCATTATCTTGTAGTGAGAATCACTTCCACAAATCTGTACGGTTGTCTTTGAATGTTTGGCAGGAGAATTTCTGTCTGTATTGGACATCAGGAGCCAGATTCATTGGTATGTTGTGGTTGTTCTGTGCCTCTTTAGTGGCACACAGTAGCTGGAAGCCTGGCTTAACTAGCCTGTTAAGATGAATTAATGGTTGCAGAGTATCAGTAGTGGTGCAAAGCACCTAGAAAATTTGGCCCATTGTGTATATGTATTGTCAGAGAAAATTGTATCGCACTGATTTCAATGCACTTCAGGTTTGCACTGGGATTAGCCACAAGGCAGAAGTGAAATGGTTGTAGTCACAGGGTGTCTGAGCCTACCTCACATGCTTAGAAAGGTCGTAAAAAGCTATGTTGATTGGTGTACTAAGAAAGGAAGGCTCCATTTTATATTCTGTCTGGGGAAAAACGAAGCCTGGTTCTGTATTTTTCCATCACTGAGGATCCTAAGGAAGCCTATCTTTAGAGTTCTCTTTGTGGGGAAGAGCTTCTTGTCTTCACCATAAATCTTGTGATTGTGTATACAGCAATCACAAGAATTACATTCTTGGAGGTGGTAGAGAATAGATAGCTTTGCTGCAGGAACTGATATTCTAAGTGCACATGTGCATCTGTTTCCTTTTCTATCTGGCCTGCTGGTGATTGTGGTAATTGCTGAGTTTTGCTGATCTCTGTGTTGGGTCTTGTTTCCATCACCTGGCCTACTCAATGCCCTTTTTGCAAAGCTGGAAGAAATGCAGATGCTTGCTTAAATGCCTTTCTCAATGAACACTTGGGGTTGGGCAAGCAAGTTAATACACCTCACAGCAGACATGTAGACTGAAGTCTTATCTTTGGGAAGTTAATTGAATAGAGATGCTGTATGGTAAGGCCCTATTGACACTGACAGCTTTAAGGAAATCTCTCACTACACTAATGTAGCTGCTTTAATAGTGCAGGCACTGGTGGAAACATTCATAAAAAGGCAGCCACTATCATTTTTACCATTATGGTGTTCAGACTGGCTCAGACAAGGATTAAATTAGATTGTTCCAACACTGCCATTGGCCAAGCTCATTGCTATAATTTCTCTCAGTTTAGTTGTAGTCTGAGAGTATTATAGAGAATTAAGAATGTTCCTCTTAGAAAACTGGAGTATCTTCCAATCACTAGGCACAGGCATGCATCCCTTTAGCATCAGGCATTCTTATCCTGTGATTTTGTGTTATGACTTTTGTTATCGGGTGCAATAGTGAAATCCCACTAGTCTTTGTGATTACATTCTCAGCAATGTCCTAGGGTATTGATGGGCCCAGGGATCAGATACCACAATCTTATCTCTTATTTTGTAAAGGCCTCTTGCAGATTGCAGTGTCACAGAGTCTTCTCTGTGACTCTTTTGTTTAATGACCTGCTACAATAGCGCTTCAGGGGACTGGAGACTGAAATTGATTTTTTTTCATCTTGTGATGTGAAAGGGTAAAGGTCTGGCCTTTTCTTCATTGCCCAAACATGTGCATTAGCACAAACAAAGAATACCACATCGGGAGCTTTCAGAGCTCAGAAGTACAAATGCTTGCATCCTTAAATCATGTTCTGTTTTGTATTACGGAATCCGTCAGCTTTTAAGAGCTACAGTGCAATGATGAAAATGCACTTCTATGCCTCAATCCCGTGTCATTGTTTACTTGGCATTATTATTTGATCAAATGAAACCATACACATATCTTTCCCTTGCCATGGGCAAAGTACAAAGCTACGATGGCTATCTGAGAAGAGGGCTGTGAGACCTAGTTACTTAATAATCACAAAACATTATAGTAATGATATATTTTGCCATTGACTTTATAAGGGGTCTTGAACATAGATGAATGACAGTGATGGCAGAAAGATAATGCAATGAGCAAAGGAAGCAGAAGGAACAAAAGGAATTGGAGGAATAAAAAGGGTAAAGGTGGTGGGACAAGAGAGGCTGGTGTGAATATGAAAGATAAGACAAGAGAAGGAAGGAGATGATTTTATTTGAAGAAAAAAGGAGGGAAAAGTCAAGGGAAATCAGTGGCCATGAATGAAAATATGATAGTTGAATGGAGATGTATAGAATATTTTGGACATGGAAAGAGAGATAAAAATAGGTGATATGAAAACCTTTTCAAATGAGTGACTTTAAACTATGTATTTATGCTCCTGCATTGTGTCCTGTGGACCTGGTAAGTCTACTTCATCTTTAACTTTGAGAAATGGAATAGGATAGCTGGGAACTTAAGCTAAAAATCACTGCAATGAGCACACAGGGTCACTGAAGTCAATCAGAGTCTTTTCACTGTGCAGGAATTGAATCAGGACTGGGTTCATGTGACTACAGCAGCTCCCACACCCCTGGACCTGTCTGGACAATTTTCCCGTTGGGTTCATACATTTTTGGCAATGGGGATGAGATTTCTGGCCAAGCAGCTGGGACATCTCCAGATAGTTCACTCCAAGAGCAGCCTCTTTATACTGTAAGTCTAAAATCATTTTAAGCTTCTGGATCCGCCAAAGAATCATCTCTGGCCCTTGCCCAAATTGTTGTCTTATTCACAGTGATGAGATCACAGCAGAGAGGTTTTCGTTGTGTGGAAGGTGAGGAAAATACTTCAGTCAGTTCTCATCAAAACGCTAAGCTCTGTATTTCCTTTTCATCCCAGCCAAAGAATAGGAACTCTAAGGGAAGAAGGGTGTCCAAAGGAACTGTGTCTTCAAAGCAGCTTGCTCACAAGCCTTGCTTTATTTGCTGCATGTCTACCTAGTACAATATAACTATGTGTAGAGATATCAAAGCTAGGTCTGAACAGGCTAAATTAGATGTGGCTGCATTAGTACAGTGCTCCACCTGGGCTAAATATATCCTGCGAAGGTATACTGGCAAAGGCAAAGCACCACCCTAATATGTCTGTACCATTTTTAGTACGTGGATTAGCTTGTGTACCTCTACACTGTACTGCATTGTGTGTGTTTACCACACAGCTTGAAACTATACTGTGCCTTGAAGAGACAAAGCATCCCAAAGACTGTTTGTAGCCTAGGTACAACCTTCTTTTTACATGCAATCAAGAGGAGGAACTACCTTAGGAAGGGTTTCTTTTGGCCCAAGCCAAAGTGCTTAGGTGTAGGCTGGGCAGGACTCCACATACCCCTCAGCATTAAGAAGCTACTATAGAAGCATATACATACAACTGGTAATATCCCACCTTAGCTACAGTCCCTTGCAGACATGACCACACTTAGTTCTAACTACATCCTATCTAGCTTTCTAGCTCCTTTTGAATTAGCTCCGAATGAACCATCTTTAATCCTCTGATATCACTCTTAACTTCAGGTTTCTTCTGCCCTGTTCTTTATGTAAGGAAAGACCACTTCATCTTCCATCTGTACCAGACACACAAACTTTTCCCACAGATTCCTCTTTAACATTATTTTTCTTCTTGCTAATTTATAAGTGGGACAATAGCGATACTGAATTACTGTCATGAACCTTCCTCTCTAATAACAATTAAATAGATACTTGCAGGGTGAAATTTACCCTTTGGCAGAGGCCCAACTCGAGGCCTATGCATCATTTATGTAAGTCCAGTAAAATCCCTATTTTGAGGATGTAAGTAAGACTGAAGTGCTATATTGGATTTGCTGTGGCCCCTTGCACAGGGGTGAACATCACTTAATACACTATTGGTCCTACCTTAGTGGTTCTTAACCTGGGATTTTCACAGTGATGCCTGGAAGTCATGACCACTCTATTTTTCCTGAATCATTATATAGGAATATAATGAAATACAGTATGAAAATATGGGTCGAACAATTTGGGCAAAAGCTGGGACATATTCTCCTACTCTAAAACTTCCATAACTAGCTAGAGAACAAGTTTTCAGGACTTTCAGAAAACCTGTGTTGTCTCAATACTGGTGCTGTATCAAGTTTGTAAGTGTGATAAAAGACAGCTCATCCTGTGCAAAAATAGAGATAATTGGAGAGAATTCATTACCAAATATTTTGGGCTTAAATCTAGATATTTCTTTTATTTTATAGATTTACAGTCACCTTTCCCCCTATTTTCTTTCTCTTTGTCTAGGAAAGAATGTCTCAGACACAGTGGAAAAAGCAATACCATGCTGAAGAAATACTGCAGGGTGCTTGTAACCTGGTCCTTGTCATAGTTGCTTCATTACGGAAAATGATGAGAAGCCACACTGAATTTCTGCAGTGACTTTCCCTCTGGACTGGAATGACTAGAAATGGGTGATGCAAACTAACCCAACATCATTTTTTTAACATAATGTTAACATTATAATGCTTTTTGTACATATGGCAATTTTTGTGTGCGTGTGTATGGTTGTTTGTGTACCTCCATCTTCTAAGGAACTAAGCACTCCTGAGGGCCCTGAGCTACTTTACATCCCACTTATTTTGATGGAAGTAGAGGATGCTCAACAGCTCTGAGGAAAGTGGCACTATGTAAGTTTATCTCTACCTTCAACTGGAGTAAATGGGAACTGAGGTCATCACACACCAGGAAGCACTCAGACCTTTGGTAGATTGTGTCCTGTGGCCTTGAGTGAGTAACTTCCACCAGAGGAATAGCCCCACTAAATTTCGGTTTGACTACTCGCATTTAAGTTAATTGGTGAATGGTGCGGGGGGTCCTATGAGTGTGTAATAAAGCATGAAGAACTCAACACTTACATATCTCAAATGCACTCCTATATTTTCACGCTTATGTACTTATTTGCAGGTCCAAACATGTGTTTGCATCTGTAGGTATGTGGGTTACACGTGTACATGTGTACTTCCACCAGACTTGAATGAAAGAGTACATATGAGAATTTACATTCTCATTTAATTAAGGGCTTGGGGCATGTTCCAGCTGAAGTCAATGACAACTCCCATTTACCTAAATGAGAGCAGAACCGGATGCTGATTTAACTAACTCCACCTTAGTGTGTCAGTTTCAGTATCTATTTGGCAAGCTAGCATTTATTTTATTTTTTTGAATGTTGCTAACCTTTAAATATGCTGATATTTACAGTGATTAGTCCCCCAGTAGTTCTTTGAAAGGAGGCACAATTCTAATAAAATGAGAAACCCCAATGTCAGATTAATTTTATATACATTTCTAGGTTACGATTAGCAGTAGCTGCGAGTTGGCTTGGCAACATTTACAGTTTAACTAGTGGTTAGCATTCTTAAAATAAATCAGTGTTGTTGTTGCTGTTTTGTGTGTGTGTAGGTTTCTTTCTAGTTGCATACTGTGCACCTCAGAAGGAACAAAATAGATATCATTTTCAAGGCACTCAAACAATTAGACCCTATTCTCACTTTTGACTTAAGTGTTAAACTAAGACATCCTACAACTCTCCTAGTATCTGTGACTAATCTCTCTCCATGACTTATAAATGTTGATAATGAACCTGTCCATTTTATAATATCTTGGGCTTTCAGCCATTTGCTTCATTTTAAAAGCGATTAGTTTAAGGACTATGAAGTGTGTTTTATTCCTTTTGTGACACATAGCACAATCAACATACTTAAGTTTTACCACCTCCTAATATTAAAATGGTCTTCCAACATTATAAAAGCCTATTAATACATTAAACTGGTAGACTACTGGATGCATTCCGTATGTCAGAAGATAGGAAACTAAAATTGCAACTTTACCTCAAATTGTTATATTAAAGCAGCAAAGCTTTTAATGCGAGTTTGTGGATTGTAGTTGGTTGAAACAGGGAGCATAACTATTAATTTTCAATTGCCTTATGGTGAGCATACAAAAATTGTCTAGTTTATTATAAAATCAGTTCCGTCCATTAGTACACTTTCACTCGGACAGCTTTTTGCAAGAGAAAGGGAATATTTTTTACCTCTCTTCTGTAGGCTGACCTGTTTGGGTGTGTGATATAGTCAAGTAAGGTATAATGGAAAAGGAACTTATTGTTAGTGTATGTGAAGGTGCTGTTTTTCTTGTGTAAATAGGTCTGATAAACTACTTGTCAGAATGCAAAATTGGGCACTTTGTTTCGTTTGCTTTATATGCACAATATTTTCTGACCAAAATTATTATTATTAATGTTATGATGCTGCTATGAAGGACTCCTTTGTAAATACCCTTTTATTCTCACTTATAATTAACAAAATGGACAGGCTTGCATATAGAAGGTGGTTTATTTCTCAATTTGCTTATCTGCTTATGCTTTGCCATGTAGAGCATTGGAAATAATAGTAAAGTTAAGAAATGCTATAGTAAACTGTAGCTTATAATAATGTTTGTAGTCAACCAGTGCTTCTTATAACACCTTAAAAACTAGAAATCTGTTATTTGCACCAGTATAGATAGCAGATGCTGACAGTAAAATGATTTAATCACTGCATAATAATCATATTCAATTTAGAATAATACAATTGGCTGGGAAATATTTCACACACTCAAATAAACCTCCTCTTCAGGCATAATTGATTTTTGTCCTGTGGCCTTTTAAAAAGTGGAATTTCTCAATTATATTTCACAAATCTACCTGTATTTCTAGCATATAGAAGAAGGATTTTAGCATTTAAAACATAGTGGCGGGGAAAATGCGCATGTTAGATTTTGTAGCTAATCCTTTGGAAATCCTTTAGTGCCTTAAGGAGGCAGAGGGGAACTAGACCTTAGGATTATAGTAACTTGTTTCAGACCTCTTTCCTGCTTCAGCAGAATTCCTTTAAAATATAGTGTGCCTTGGGCTCCAAGCATATTTGTATTTAGAAACAGTAGTCATGGTATTATGACCAGGTGTTTTTGTCTCTGTACATGTATTAGGTAACAAAACTTACTGCTAACTTACTGTCCTAAGGGGACACAAGCAAAACTAAATTCTAATTATATTTTTTCCACTAGAATTTCTCATAAATCATTATCTGTCAACTAGGAAAGTTCAAGCAAAAATGACAAAATAAATTCAAATGAGCTCTAATATGTTTGGTGAAATCCTGGCCCTCTGGAAGTGAATGGCAAGCTCTTGCTGACCGCAATGAGGCCAAGATTTTACCCTACCCTTTGCTTGGCTTATATGATACATAAGTATCATGCACTCTCGATTAGTTCCTATGCACATCAGAAGCAACACATGGAAAGAGGGGGTGAGAGCTAATGAGATTATAGAGGTCTGGCTTGATTTGGAGTTTTTGTTATCTGTGATGCTGATCTCTGTTCACTTTTGTTTCACTATGTAATGTGCACAATGTTAATATGAATATGCAAATGTAAATTCCAATGAGAGAGATTGCTGTGCATGTGCAGCAGCTGATTTCCAAACATCATTGTTTCTGAACCCTCTTGATTTGTTCTTTATGTAAAAAACAAGAGAAGGAGATTAGTTTACATTAGGGGACATTTATTCCTGTGCAAAGACCAGGTTCACAATTAATTAAAAAACTTAAGTGGTGTTGTATGAACCCTTCACCCAGGGTGAATCTCACTCCTTATGCATTAAGGGTTCAGCAACTCTTGGCACAGATCTGCAAAAATGAAGCCTTTGAAAGTGGGGTGTCTTCTAGTTTGCTTGTTGCAAGTAAAAAACAAAACAAAACGTGGGAAATGTGTAAATAATAAGAACAGATCTCGCTCCTTGGCTCCCAGTGTATATGTCAAAATTCAGCATGGAGCAGTTTTTTAGTGCTTGTTTATGAATAAGGCTTTTGGCTTCCATTTTAAATTTTAAAGACCCCGTGTACATTAAAATAAGAAATATAGACTTATAGTAAGCATTTTTGTTTTAATTGGAAAGAGAGGTATTTCCACATCTCTTGGGACCTAGCTGAAATTGAAAGCCTTGAATGCACAAAATAGCCAGGAATCTGGTCTTGAGCTAAATCCTCGCATAGCTAGCTAGTTTCCAGCCATTAGACTGTGTGAAGTTAAGAGACGTCCTTGAGTCACTGATGGTTAGGGACCAGTTTGGAAAGGTGTCAAAGAATGCACAAAAATCTTAGGCTTCATGGCTTGATATTTCTTTGCCATGAGTAACAGCTGGACCTTTTATTTTTGTAAATAAATGTACAAAGCTTGAAGCCTTGTTTGTGAACCCATACAACTGGGGTTCACATGGAAAAGCTGGTTGATTCAACTTCAATGACATGAAAGATGCCACTATCATTTTGGTCTCTTACATTGAAATCATTTTGGTTTATTTTTTTTAGCAATTGATTTAACTTTAGGACATTTCCATCATGTAATCTAATGTACATATGTATTAATTTGCAATGTAACTAGAAAGGATACAGAGTTGTGATGCAGCCACAAAGTCTACTTTATGATTATCACAGATTTGTAACTATCACTTCAATTATGTAAAATAGGTTGACCTTTTATCTTGTTAACAAGATGTATTTTTCTATGTTAGTTAAATGTATAATTTGTATAATTTTGTACATTAAAATGTATGCATATTTTAAATTAAAAACTTTCTTCATAACATTTATCATTGATTCTGAGTGGTGTTGGAGGAGCTTCTGAAGGAAGAGGGTAAATAAAACATGAAATCATTTGTTAATTTTGGCAGGAAGCAACATGGATAAATTAATTTTGCTGCACTTGCAGGGATAAAATTTCAAGCCTGCAAAGCCTTTTATGTTGGTTTTGATGTATGGTGACAGCAAGGTGAAACTTCATGAGATGCACTGCACAAAAAAAACTAAACACGTTCCTAAGTTTTTGCCAAACTGGGATCCAGTTTTAAGATTTTTTTTTTAATGTCAAAGCAATACCATCATTCCCACCCTGTGCTGCGGTAGCATAAGTAAGGGGCACATTGACCTTGCAGGGTATGGAAGGGCACAAAAAAGCAGCCTCTGATAGCCTGGCTGAGGATGCTGCCCCATGCGCTGTCCAAACCAGAGCACAGAGCTGTCCAGGTACATCTCTGCTATGCTGTGCTAAATCATGAGCATGTAGCAAGGACATGTCAAAGGAGACTTAAATATCTTGTAATCTAAACATAATTTCCAGTTCCCTGAACAGTGAAATTCACCCCTATCCATTCAACCAGTATTAGGCTTGTAGCACCACTAAGTTGGATTTAAGACCATAAATTTCAACCTCATTGATGAAAAGTGTTAAGGTTAAAACTGGTGAGATGCTTGAGTGTCATGATAACTGAAGACACAATTTTGGAGATATCCAAAGGTAGCAATGGCAGATTGTATCCAGTGTTGAATATCATCATTTATATTTTTTTGCAGGGGAAAGGCCACTACCCACATAAGGGAAATGCTTAACATTCCCCAAGGACTGCTCTCTAACTGCAATATGTGGAGGAGCAGATGTTTGGTTGGGGTGAGTTGAATAAAGTCTTTGTTTCTGTGAAGTTGACAATGAGTCCAAGCATTTTGTATACTTCACAGAAGCAATCGAGTGACCTGGAGCTCTTCAGTTGAGTGGGCGCACACAACATAATCATCAGCATATTGAAGATCAGTATTGGAGTTGTTGGTTATCTTACATTTGTAACTAACTGTATGATATTAAAAGAGGTTCCCATCCATACGGTACAGGATGTTGACTCCAGATGACAAGTCTATCAGTACTGAGATGCAGAATACCTGCAATACAGAGGGAAAAGGGTGTTGGTGTAATCACACACCCTTGCTTCACCCCAGTTCTTATAGTGAAGGGGTTTATGTCCAAGTCATTTCTTAGGACAGTTACTGTCATGTCATCATGAAGAAGTCTGATAGTGGTAACAAAAGATCTCATCCGCTTTGGGGCTGATGATACCACACCACTAACACTAGTTGAGATGGGTTATTTTGTACTTAATGGGCATTGCTTACATCAAATTTGAACAGCTTTATACTCTAGGTAAGTGCGTAGTCTTCTTTTCAATTCCAAAGATGCACACTCAAAAAACATACACCATGCTGCTAAACATGAATATGAGAGCGTAGAGTATAAGTATGCAGGGACAGATTCAGGAAGGGCAAGCCACAAATTTATATAGAGCTGGATAGGGACATAAAAGACAACAAAAAGCATTCTGTAAATATATTAGAAATAAGGGGGAGATCTAGGTAAATAATATTCCCCTGGTAAATGGGAGGGAACAGTTAAAATGCAATGCAGAGAAGACTGAAACCTTTAATGACTTTTTCTTAAATGTCTTCTAAAAATGGTCATCTGTCAAATGAGCACAATAAGTGTAAAAGGACAGGGGAGTAGATATGCACCCTGGAATAGGGCAAGAACA
>NW_005841871.1:4075713-4081614 GCF_000455745.1 Alligator sinensis
CTAGATAAATCAGATCAGGGCTGTCCAAATTCTTAACAGCTGGGTGCCACACGCAGTGGGGCCACACTCAGTAGGGACAGTAGTTCCCATGACCTCCCTGGCTGCAAGCTCCCACAGTACCGTGTAGGCAGATGGCATATACAGATGAGTGCCTCCCTCCCCAACACCTCCCTGGCTGCAGGCTCCCTGGCATTGTAAACTGTGCTGAACTGTGTCAACCTGCCCTATCCTGCCCAGCCCCTGGGGCAGAGACAGGATGTGAAAGCCAGAGAAGGGAGCAGGAGCCTGGAGACCCAGGTGCAGGATCAGCAAGGTAGCAGCATCCAAGGAGAGCCCAGGGGCTGCAGATTAATTTTTTAGCCTGTTGATGCAGCCTGTTGGCTACGAGTTGGAGAGAACTGAGCTATTTTGAAATCAGTAGGGCATGGGGAGATTCATCTCGGAGTACTCAAGAAATTGGCTAAAATAATTGCAGCATAATTAGGTTTACCTTTCAGAAGTGAGAAATTACAGACCAGTCAGCACTAAATTCAACACTTGGAAAGATCCTGGAAAAGATCCATTCATCCATGACTAAATTTGTAAGAACCCAGACTAGAGAATAAGGTGATAAGTAATAGTCAACATAGATTTGTCAAAAGCAATTCATGCCTAACCAACCTGATTTCCTTCTATGGCAAAACTGTAGGCTCAGATGAGTGAATGAAGGATACCTCCTCTATAGTTTAGCTTTTGATGCTATCTCCCATAGCTTCTCATAAACAAGCTGCTGAAATAGTCTAGACAAAACTACTGTCAGGTGGGCTGCATAACTGGTTGGATAACTATGCTCAAAGAGTAGTCACCAATGGCTCAATGTCAGAATGGAAGGGACTTATCAAACAGGGTTCCTAGGTGTGTATTTGGGGCATGGAACTGTTCGATATCTTAATGATTTGGACAATAGACTTGAGTGGTGGCAGCAAGCTGGATGGGATGTTAGACACTTTAGAGGACAGGATAAGGAGTCTGAATAATTTGATAAATTGAAAAAATGTTTGAAATGAATAGGGTGAAATCCACGTGGACAAGTGCAAAGTAATGTGGCTAAAATGATCAAATGTACAAATGTAAATTGGGGAACTACTGGCTAGGCTGCTGTAGTGCCAAGACAGATCTAGGAATTATAGTAGATTACAAGTAGATTACAATATTACATTACAACAATGTAATATTGTTGATAAAAAGCTAAAAGCATGCTGGGCTGTATGAAGAGGAGCACCATATGCAAGTCACAGGAAGTGATTCTTTCTTTCTGTTCAGCATTGGTGAGGCCTTACCCAAACTGCTATGTTGGGCACTGCACCCCCAGAATGATGTAGACAAATTTTGAAATGTCTGGAGGAGAGCAACTAGGTGACTAGAAAAGTTTAGAACAATTGAGGTTATTTGGAAAAGAGTAGGGATTTCATAACAGTCTTCAAATAGGAAAAGGATAAAGGCAATGGCAATCAATTATTATCTGCATCCATAAGAGATGAGATGAGAAGTGATGTGTTCAAGTTGCAAAAAGGAGATTTAAGTTGCATATTAGGAACAACTTATTAATTTTGAATGTGGTTAAGCACTGGAAAGATTAGCTGTGGGATTTTCTTTCCTGGATATTAAGTGTAGCATAAGCAAACATTTGTCTGGGGTGGTTTAGGGAGGAATGTCCCCACCTTGAGCAGAGGATTGGATTAGATGACCTCCTGGAGACCTTCCAGCCCTATGTTTCTATGATTGTGTACTATCCCTTTTATTAGACCAACCACACAGAATGAGGGCCAAGTGGGAACCAGATTGTAACTCAGTCTGGTCTGCTTCTGTGCTCTGTAACTCTGTAAGATGTCCAGCAAATCTACAACTTTTCCTACAGTGAATAGTATAGCATGCATGTAAATACAGAACATTGTTCTTAACATTTGAACCTTAAGAAGGACTTTAATTAAAAAACAGAGTATAATGCATGTTCTTGATTTTTACCTCTGAAGTATCAGTGGTTATTTCCTATTTAAAATGTATGTTCTAAATATACATGATAGTCTATAAAGATTCAAGAGCAGCATTATTTATTAGTGACAGGAGAAATTGCTGCTTCATCTTCTCCTGAAAAATAATAAGACATTAGTCAAAAAGTTTTTTTCTGTATATCAAAAAGGCAAACCAATCAGAAGACATGTGTAAGCATCTTTAGCTTAATTCAGCAAAATATATTATTCCTTCATGAGCAAATCAGAAGATGTGCAGATTTGTTCTTCACTACTGGCTTATGGTCAATGATCTATTTTTCCTGGGGTTCATTTTTTTTATTAAAGTGTCAGTTAATAAAGGAATTCCTATGCAATTTTAAAATTAGTAACTTAACTGAGAAACTTTCCTGATATCTATGAGGAAGACATTCAGAATATATGTAACTTTACATTTACTTCATTGTTCACTGAATGTTAAGATTTATTATTCCTTGGAGAAATATGCTGACTTCTTTCAACTATATCAATAGATGTTTACCCAAAATAATAAAAGAATCAATAGCTTAATACAAGAGAGGTATTTAATCAGTCAGAGCCTAGAAATAACTATAATACTGTGATCCGGGAGGCAGATCGGGGGTCCGCACCCCCAGGAGCAGTTTGTCACAGACCCCGCAGCCCTCCTGGTGGTGCAGGGGCCCCAGTCTGACTGCTGGATGACAGGAGGCTGGCACTGCTGGCTGGATGCAGTCTGTACTGGGAAGATTGGTGCTGCCCCTGGCCCCAGCCAGCAGCAGCAGTCTCCTGTCATCTGGCAGGCAGATTGGGGGCTTGCCTGCACCCCTGGGAGGGCTGCTGGGCTGTGCCACACTCCTCTCGTGGGTGTGGGCCCCCGATCTGCCCGCGGGATGACAGGAGGCTGCTGCTTCCAGGTGGGACCGGTGCTGAAGCCAGTAAGTCTGGCTTTGAAACTCGAAACATGTTTCCAAAGTTTCTAAATGTTTAGAGTGCCCTTGTTTCATTTTGAAGCTGTTTTGAAGGCTTTTGTTTCATTTCGATTTTGCTGTTTTGAGCTCAAAATGAATCGAAACAGCTTTGAAATGAAACGGGGCGAAATTTTGCACAGGCCTAGTATTCACGTCATTGGGGCCAAAATTTTTCCTGTGCCCAGTATAATGCTTGATTTTTCCATTGTTTTCATTCTGTGGACTTCTGGCAATCCACTCATATGCTACAGACAATTTAAGAGTAAAGGCACTGTGGCTTGTTGCAGAATGGTAATAATATCTATGGCTTTACAGCATAGCAGCCATAACTAGAATTTGTGATTGATTAGATGCTTCAGCTTCACTTAGTTAGTTAATCTATCTCAGCTGCATTTTGTGCCAAAATATTACTATAGCACAACAGAGAGAACTTCTTAGGCAACTGGCATGCCACAAAGGACATTTTAAAGTGTAGGAGGACAGCTTGGACTATATATATATATAAAAAAAAAAAAAAAGGAAATCATCGTTATTTTAAGTTGGTTTTCTTAACCAGCATCTGAACTTGAAATATACCAACAGAGGGAAAATCTGGAATTCCTGAACCAGCTGTCATCAAAGGATGATTGTTCCTCAAATGGTCTTATTTTGAAAATAAATCCCCAGTTTTATTTCTGAATTTCGATTACTAAAACAGAGAAACTCCACCTACAGGTGAAGAGGATCCAGATGCTGGCAACAAAGAGGAGAATGTAAGATGCATGAGGAAAGGTGGGGAGTGAGGTTGGCTCATTGGAGAAAAGACCATGATGCCTGAGCATCATAGCAGTTTTCAATTAGTTGAGGGGCTGTCAAAATGATGGAGAAAACTGTTCTTTTCTGCCACAGGTGGCAGAACATGTGCCAATGAGCTTGCTTCAGCAAAGCAATCTGAAGAAAATCTTCCTAACTGTAAGTACAATAGGACACTGAAACAAACTGCCTAGGAAAGCTGTGGGATCTTCTTCAGAGGGGGTTTCGCAAAGACATTGGATAGATATCTAGACTAAGGGACTGCAATTGGGTTAGGGAAAGGGCAGCGGGTGGGTGTGCAGGGGTGCAGGGAAGTGGGTGCATTTATTGCAACAGGTGCGAGGTTTCTTAATGTGGTTTAAGGTGTGTGATGGAAAGTTTATGCTAGATGCTGTATATATACAACTATATGTATTTATAGAAATATAGTTTAAAAAATAATCTGCCTGGGATGATTTAGGGACAAGGCACTGGAATGTGCAGGGAGTTAACTCAGTGACCTTTTCAGACCCTTTTCCAAACTTACCAATCTATAAATCATTTTCATTGATTTGTATTTTTTCTGACTATTGTCAGGGTTTTTTTTTTTAAATCTTTATTAGAATATAGCATTAGGCAAAATTTAATTAATTTTTGGTATAAGACTGCACTGGGATGTATGTATGGTTGTTATATAAATCTGTAAATAATTGGAGTGTGTGTTGTATGTATGTGTGCGTGCACACACATCTGAGACGCACAAAAAAACTAGAACTCTTGGTTCCAAAATAATACCTTTTATTTTGGAACCAAGAGTTCTAGTTTTTTGTATGTCTTTTTGTCTCAGACCAACATGGCTACCAAGTACGCCCCTGACACATCTGAGCAGAATTTTTGGGCAATATCTTTTATTGGCCAAACTGCACAGTTGGGATATACTTAGGCAAGATTTCTGGTAGCACAGTACCCTTCCTTTTGGTTTCTGGAACAAAAGTAGACACAGTAGTGACAAGTAGCAAATGGAGCAAAAACTTGTGGAAAGTTCCATATGTAAATAAAACAGGCGTAGTCCAGCTGTTTACACCCTAGGCTTAAATGACAATTCAATCAAATTAGCTATGATTTTTCAGAAGCAGGGTGTTAATTGGATAATTCACTGGTACTTAAAGAGGGACATTGAGTTTGGCTGTGTGTATGGTCTAGACCTGAGGCAGCACAAAATGCTCAGATGAAAATCAAACCGGTTGTCTGTTCTTAGCCTCTGGCCAAACCCAAATGTGCAGACACGTGTGGCTTGCAGCATCACAACCCTTTGTGGCGCTACAAACCACAAGTAGTGAATGTTAAAATGCAGGGCCAAAATGTGGTAGCAGGATTTCCTGGTAACAACCCCCACCCCCCCTCAACAAACCTGAAAATAAAAGTGGTATAATGCACACATACAACAAGCATGTGCCAGCACACAGGGGGGCTGGGCTGTCCATGCTGCTGGCCAGGCCTCCGTGCTGTTGGATCTGTGTCCCTGCTGCTCCAGGTCACCAGGTAAGACTGCTGGGACCAGCACCAATGCTGGCCCCAGCCTCCGGCTCTTCCTGGCTGGAGGGCCAGGAGGAGCTGGGCAAGGGCAGTTTGCCCAGTGGGGGTCAATCTGTCCTGCAACCAAGCACCAACTCAGGGTTGTGCCCCGTGATAATGTGTACCAGTGCAAGTGCACATCCCTGCATCGCTGGATGCGACCTCTAACTGGAAACAGAGGACTAGTGTAACGTGGGGCTGATTGTCCCAGTTTTGACTGATCAAAACAGGCCGGGGTTATGGTTTACAATTAACTGCAAATAGCCTTTATTTTCCCAGGGCCAAGTGTTTCTTCACAGATACTTCAAGTGGGCCAGTGAGCTGTGTAGGTCTGTAGGATCCCAAGATCCATGTCTTTGTCCCGGGATAAACCGGTGCCCTGTGTTCAGCCTCTGAGGCAAGGATTTCTTAGGGTGGCGCCGCTCTCTTCAGCGCCCGCGGGAGAGCGCCTGGCAGAGGAAAGCTCCTCGAGCTTTATCCCAGCGACCCACTTGGTCCAACCAACCACGTCGCCCTAAGAAATCCTGCGGGAAAAGTCTCCGCGGCCTCCCGTGCCCAGCCCCTTTGCTGGAGCGGCG
>NW_005841871.1:4082673-4085024 GCF_000455745.1 Alligator sinensis
CGCCCGCCCGCCGGCAGGGACGGGGGCAGCCGGGCAGCGATCGCCGCCCCCGGCGCTGCCCTCTTGTCCGACCGGAGCCGAGCGGGAGCTGGACCCCGCCTACGGCCCCCGGGGTGCAAGGGGCGGAGGGGCTCCTCCAGGGGCCGGATCAGGCCTGTGCGGGCAGAGTTGGGCTGGCTGCCCTAGCAGAGCCTCGCTGCCCGGCACAGACCCACTGACACGCATGCCCCGCAGCCGCACGCGTGGTGGGAGGGAGCCATCCAGCGTGTGCTGCGGGCTGTGCGCGGAGGATCCCCAGCACTTTCTCTTTTCCGATCTCCCGATGAGTTACCCGCTCCCCACCCCCGGCCATGTGATCGGGATCCTCTGGCTGGAAGTTGGTGTCGCTCGACCTGGCGCCCTCCTGCCCTCGTGGTGCCCACCCCGCGCTCGGGGCTTTTCCGCGCAGCGATCATTGTCCTCGCGCCCGCAGCGCCGGCTCCTGGCCCGGCCCCGACCTGCCGCAGGGGAGCGATTGCTCCCTGGGCATCTCCCGGGGCAGGCACGAGCTCCGCAGCCGGGGCCGGGCAGCAGTGCAGCTCCGAGAGGGGGAGCCTGGGCCAGCCTCTTACCGCATTTCATCACGGAAAGCGGCAGCATAAAATGAGGCAGCTCCGCATCCCGCCAGGCAGGGCTTGGCTTTCCCGGGAAATGGAGCTATACTTCCCTTTTCTCTGTGGACCAGTGGGCCTTGCACCCCCACTTCCTCCGTATATGTGTGCGTACACAACTCCACACATCCACACGACAAACATCAGCCTGTCCCTTGTCACCCCCCCCCCCGGCTTTTCCCTAGCTTTAATGCCCTACCCCTTTTCTTCCCACTTCTCCTTTGTTCCGAGCACGAAGCAGGTGCAGAATAGAGTCCCGAGGGCCTCGTGCTGTGTAGGTGCAGTGTGTGCGTGTGTATGTGTGTGTGTGCGCATGCATGTGTGTGCGTGTGTGTCCGCGCCGGCCGGGGGCTGCCTCCTGCAGTGGCTGAAGCCCAGGCGAGCAGCTGCAGTGCGGTCTGCCCTTCCCCCTCCCCATCCATCAGTCTCTGTCACTGCTCCGACCCTCCCTGCACCGGTGACTCATGCTCCGCGCGGCGGTGCAGCCCGCAGAGGCACATCTGCTCCCCGCTGCCCGGCCGCGGCGCATTCATCCCCGCGCCTGTGCCCCGCCGCGGGCAGCTGCGGGGGGGTGGGCAGGAGGTGACAATGGGCTGGGGGAGACGAGCTGCGAGTCCCCTCCCCCGGCGCACAGCGCGGAGCACTTGTGGGAGGGGGACATGTCTTCAAGTCGCCTTTGTGCCCTTTGCCCGGAGCCACAGCTCCTTTTCCTCCCCAGGCTCCCGGCAGGGCTGCGTCTGGGCGCTGCGCTGCAGGCTCCGGATTGCACCGCCGCCTTCGTGCGGCTCCTTTGTGGGCTGCGATCAGGTGCAGACGGAGGCTTCAAGCACCGATTTGCTGCGTCCCCCGAAGTGCCCGAGAGCCGCACGGGGGGTGACACCGGTCTGTGACCGCCGCGGGGGCGGATTTGTCCGCGGCATCCAGGGCAAGCGGGCGCTGGACTTGGGCCCAGTGATCTCCCGTTTCCAGCGCTTGTGGCTGCAGTTTGGGAGCAAAGAGGGATTGGGGGGGGGGCACGACACACGGCATCTTCCAGTCTCGTATTGGAGGCCACAGATGGATTGATGGGCTGGGAAGGGGGTGGGAGGGGGCGCGAGGAAAGGGAAGCGCTTCCTGGGTTGAGCCGAGCGAATCCCGCTCCGCTCTGCAGCCGGGAGGGCGCTGCTGCTGCCTGTAGAAGGAGCTCTCGCCCGCTCCCCCGGGAGGCGCGTCCCTGTTTTATTGCAGCCGGGAAAAAAAAGGTGCTCGCTTTGCCGAGGCTCCTTCCTCCCGGCGGGGAACCGCAGGCTCCATTCAAGGGCGCTCCTTCCCTTCCCTTCCCGGCGGCTCTCGGTCGTGGGTGTCCGCGGGGCTCGCAGGAGCTAGCATGTCTTACCAGGGCAAAAAGAGCATCCCCCACATCACGGTAAGCCGGCAGCCTTTGTTAGCGGGCCGAGGGGCGGAGGCTCGCTGGGGTCGGGGCTGGGCAGAGCCCCGAGCTCAGGCTGTCTCCCGGGGAGGGAGGGATGGCCCCCGCCGGGAGCCCGGGGAGGAGAGGGGCGGTGATGGCGGCTGGGCGAGGGCAGGACCCGGGCGGCTGCACCGAGGCGGACCCCGCGCTCCGGCAGGCGTGTGCAAATCTCCCTCTGCCCGGCCCGGCCCGGCCCGGCCCGGCCCGTGCGCCTGTGGCCGCGGGGCTGGAATTCATCCTGGCCGCGGGGG
>NW_005841871.1:4085555-4121860 GCF_000455745.1 Alligator sinensis
GTGAAGACATGGCAGCTTCAGGGTGGGGCCTTACACCTCAGCCAGACCTTGTTCGGGTCAGGGCTGGACACGGGCAGGCCCTTCAGCTCTTCCCCGGGGGCTTTGAGGTTCTGCTAAACCATTCTGGTCCTGGCCACCCTGGGAGCTATCCCCAGGCCTTTAATGCCAACCTGCTCACTGGTGTGGTACAGCCTCCCTGATGCTGAGAGAGGCGGGAGGGACTGGCCAGCAAGGGTCCCTGTCATCAATTTGCTGTAGGACACTGGGCTCCCCCTCGCTGACCCTCTGCCTGTTTTCCATCTACCATTTTTCTCTGTGGGCCTGGCTGTGCCCTGGGAAAGCATACTCAGTACCATGGCAAGGAAGTTTGGCTTGTGGGGCAAAGCCCACAGCAGCAGCCCACCCCCACCCCGTGCACAGATCTGGGGGGCACACGCTCCTCCCTCCCCGCTTGCCCTGGAGTGCACACAGCAGCAGGACCCACCTCCATCCCTGCACCCCCCAAACCAGCCACTCGCGCTTCTGCCCATATCCCATCCTGGCTGGGCCGCGCCTGTCGCACCCCTTCGCTTTTGTGCCCGGGGCGGTCGCTCTGCTGGCCTCCCCCCACTTGCTATGGCACTGAGTGTACAGTACTTGCCACTGTGATTTTTAAACCAGGACACTACCAGATCCTTTTAAGGGTGTCTTGGGGTGCTGCCACACAATATGAGCATTGTTAGGGGGGTAAACACCTACACACAATTCACAAGATGAACCCAGAGATCTCAAATAGGAAGCCATAGTGTGAAAACCATGCTCACCCATTGTGGTCTTTCAGAGGGGTTTTTTTGCAAGAGAAGAATCGGTCCTTTATTCTTCCGCACTCAAAAAAAGAGTGAAAGCTAAGAGCTGTTTTTTTTTCCAAGGGGTGCCTTGAGTCTGACAAGGTTGTGACCCACTGTCATAGCACAGGTAGAAGCTGATGGTTGGAGTCTTACATTTCCTTTGCAGTGACAATACTATGTAAAAGGGTGCCTGGCTGCAGTTAGACATTACTCAGTTTTGAGCAAAAAAAGAAACCAGAAGCATGAAATGGTTTGCCCCTACATTTACAGTGCATTTTAATGTCTTCAGTTCTCACTTTTTCCTAATTTGTGCTGACAAGAGGAAAAGAAGAGCTGGCATGAGAAACAGAATGTGCTAAAGCCTTTCCTAATGAATATTAATTAATCCTACTTTGATTTTTCCTTCCATGACCAAATCAAAGGTGAAAAACAATAACATTGTCCCACATTTAATCTACCTCTTTATTTTAATTTTAAATTTTTTTCTGTCTTCAGAAAAAGCAAATTAAGTAGTTTACTTAGTGCTGGATATTGCTTACTGGACACTTCTGTTCCAAAAGTGCTCCCATCCAAACAATAAATGTTTTTTATCCTTAAATAACCTGTAGTACAGCCCTTAGCAGCAAATGTAGCATAGTGAGTTCCTGGAAGGAAACAATTGGTAAAAGTCCATTGCAGTTTCAAGCCTCCATGGGTTTTATTAAATGTGTGTGAAATCATTGTAAAAGTGTGATACAGAAATCAAATCAAATCATCCCTTTGGGTATGTCTTAACTCTCTCCCCCTGGTCTTTTAGACCTGTTGCTAGCTCTTGTTCTCTTTGCAGACAGTTGGTTTTCAGCATGAGTTGGCCCTCAACCTTATATACCAAAGTTTTTGCTATGGAGTGTCAATACTTCTTTCCAACATGCTTATCTTCCATTCCTTCTGTATCACAACCTCCTATTGAAGTCTGTAGGACTTTTTTGGGTGTACAAGGAAAGTCAGATGACTTCACTCTGTTGTTTGCCATCTTCTGGTAAGGTGGTTGAAATGGGCAATATTCAGTGTATTGTATCCCTTCCTGAGTCCTGCACACCATCAGTGGTTCCAGTTTTTATGTCTGCCTTCATTAATTTCTCTCCCAAGTGTCTCTAAGCCAGTTCTGCTGCTCTAATTGGTCTCTTCTGTCAAGACTTTGCTCATTTTAAACCACTGGAACTTCACCTCCTCTGCAGTGGCCACAAGTGTGTGAAAAGGATTCACTATCTAATATGTATCTCTTTTTTATAAATTTGTTCCTTACTTTTAATATGCTTTATAAAGACATACTGAATGAATCACTAAGGTGGTCATCTGCCTGAACTCCAGAACCACACAGTTATCCTTCTTCTCTGTCTGCTTCCTGTTCATCATCTCAGCTTGGTGTGGTATATCAGTGAAAGGCTTCATGTAGGAGGGTCAAAAAGGCTCATCCATGTCTAGGGAGCCCACTGGGCTAGAGTGGGAAAGACATACATATTTCTCTGATAGGATGTGATTAGCATCATATCTGACTGCCTCAGCTTGAATGACCATGCACCCATTTATTGCTGTGCCAAGTTGAAGCAGCAAAAGTTTGGAGCAGAGGTCAAAGTTGTGCCTTTGAGACACCTTGCACACTGATAGACGTGCAGGTTTCCTCTCTAACTCATGCCACTTTGCATATAGTGCCACAAGTTAGAGTGATCCCCAACCCAACAGATGTCCGTCTATTAGGGGAGGATCGAGCCTGACTGCCTGTCCTGCAATTGGGGCTGGCCTGATGCAGCCTCTCTTCCCCTCCTCCCCCCCAGTTCCAGTGCTCTCTAATGTAGAGTGCCTTAGGGAACCTCTGTCAGTCCCTGTGTCCCTGTGTGTGACTGTGTCTGGGCTTGTGCTGTCTACAGAGGGGAGGGGAGAAGGAAGAGATGGAGGGGGAGCTGCAGGCTGGGATTTGCCTGGCCTGAACTGAAGGACGGGGTGCAGGGGGGCTGTGAGGCAGGGGAGCTCCAGTCCATGTGCCTCCCTCCCCCTCCTTTCTCCCTCCTCCCTTCCTGCAGACAGCACCAGCCCAGTCCCCATTGCACACAGGGATTGCAGAAGTTCCCTAAGGCATTCTACTTTGGAGCACCTTCATTTGATCCCTTATTAGATGAGGGTTAATTTGTTGCATGATCAGCCATTTTTAAATGGACGTGTGTCTGTAGAGCACTTTCAGGGAGCCGGTCGCATGACAAATATCACTTCTATCAGTGTCTCTTAAGTGCTGTACTGCAGTGCCCTTATGACAAAATCCAGCCCTTTTGCTTGTGAGAGTTTTTGAGCAAGGAAATTGCTCTTTCTATGTGAAGTACCTAGTAGACTTCTATGGGTTCTATAAAAAATGACTAAAATTCTCCATGGTGTACTGTAGGGAATGCAAGGGTGTTGTGCCCCAAGTGTGCTCAGTGTGAGCAGAGGCTATGAGCTGATCTACATAAACATAAGTACTTCACATATTCATCTGCATGGTGACAGTAAGTATCAAGGCTTTGATGAGCTCCCTCATTTGCTCTTGAGTGAAGAGTGAAGAATGGGCAGGGGAGGTAGAGAGAATGGAAGGTGTTCAAGAAAAAGTTGATGCACAATGCACAGCATGAAACTAAGACAGACAACTTTTGCGTGACCTTCCTAGGCCATTTCTGGGTATTAGGCAGGGCTCATTTAGCATGGTCTTTGATCTCCTGTGTACGTTCCCTTGCCCATCACCTTTAAACTTGTGTTTATCCATACCAAAGTCTATACCTATACAAGGGTTGGATAACCTGTGGAATGAGTGGCAATGGACGGTCGCTGTGTGTAGCACATGGCAGACTGGGGAGGGGACAGACAGCACAGCATCAGGAGATAGGGTGGCAAGCAGAAAAAAGGCAGCATATCAAGCAGGGGGCACAGGGAAAGAAGCAGAAAGCAGTGCAACAGGACAGGCAGGGAGCACGGGGATGGGAGCAGACTGCAGAACAGATCAGGCAGAGGAAAGGGACTGGAGTGGCTCTTGGGGAGAGTGCAGTGTGGTTAATTTGTAGCATGCCTACCAAAAAGGTTGATTCCCACTGTCCCATACCATGTAGAATGAATCTTCAAATATGCTGGGGAATCTGGGACACTGCCCCAATGCTATGAAGCATTGAAACCCCCTATTGTTTGTAGTTTTATCTTGTATTTCTATAGAGCTTGGTATTTTCCAGGCATGCAAGAAGACTAGGTCCCGGTACAAATGACTTTGCACTTTCAATATTTAAAAGTGTATGGCACATAGTTTACTAGTTATATTTTTAACTGTTGCATTGTGAGTTCAGTTGAGGACAAGCCTAAGGGCAAGGATGTTGAGTGGTGGAGTGGTAGCCATAGGAAGTGAGTATTAAGGAGGAACCTGCACAAGTCAAGGAAACCTAGACGAGGAAAGTGGTTCTTTTGGGAGGAGAGAATGCCAGCTGGAAATATGACCCAGAAAGGCTTGAGGAGAAAAGAAGATGAAGAGACTTAGGACTCAGCTGGACCTGGTAGAGAGTAATCCACAGGTGTGTAGTAGGAGGCAAGGTAAGGTTTAGGTGGGTAGCACTGTGAAACCTTGAAAGTGAAGAGAGGGGTTTGAACTCGGTGAAAAACAAGACAGGAAGGGGAATATGAAAAAGGGGAAGAAGATAACTTTATCTGTAGTGTGTTCATTGTTTGAAATGTGTAGAGTTGAGACGCAGAGAGGCCAGAGAGGGACACATTACAGTAATCCAGGTAAGAGATAATAATGGATTATTCCTGCTGGGGTCACAATCCTCTCAATTGGATCACTGGGGGTCAGGATGGGTAAACTTTCAAATGTGTACACTTTCCCCAGGTCTTAGGTCCTTCCCCTTCTATTTGGCATTTGTAAAACTGCTTAAGGGAGCTTGTGGGCTAAGACAGCAACAGTATGGGAATACTTAACTTGATATCTAATTCTCTGGGCTGCCAAGAACAATCTCTTCCTGAGATTCAAGGCTTTGTCTTCACTGGCAGACATTAGCAATTCACACATCATTGGTCTCGTGCTGGTTCAGGGCTAGACGACACAAGTGTTAAAAGAACCCAGGCCAGGGCTATGCTAACCTTTCTGCTGGAGCTAGTTAGTGTGTATATATTAAGTGCAAGGATCCAAGTGATATCAGGGCTTTGGTGAAACTCAGCTGGCCCAAACTAAACTCCAGGGAAGCTGGAGATGCTGGTAGCAGGTAGGGAAAAAAACTTTAACAAGGACTAGCACCCCTAGCATCCTCTGGGCATGTATACATGTGAATTTACTGCACAGTAATTTACTGTGGTTTTTAAGCCAGTGTTTTTTAGGCTGGCATCTACAGGTGCAGCCATTAAAGTGCAGTAATGCTGTGTGTGGACTGACTCGGGACTAACTTTAGTCCCAAGTCAGTCCACACATACTGTGTTTCTGTGCAGTAAGGCTTCTACATGTATGTTACTGTGTAGTAACCAATAAAGTGTTTATGCCCAAGTCTGTGTAAGTCACCATAGTTATTGCGCAGTACAGGCATGCATGTATAGACATGAACCTGTACTGTGCAGTAGTTTTTGGTGTATAAATGTCCGCATGTAGATGTGCCCTCTGTTACTCCAGTTGTTGCAACTGAGCCTTCCTGTGTATTAGCCTGACAAGATGTTACCTAGGATCGTAGGAGATGTCCTGTTTGTAGTGGGAGTTGTAACACAAGGGCTTGTTTGTGTATGCACAGAAGTTAACAGGCCTCTTCACTGATTTTGTGGGGGGAGGAAGTTGGATCAGGCCCCAAATTTAAGTAAAATCTTTTCCTCAGAGGGGAAGCAGAGTTAGCGAAGTTGGTAACCATATACCATCCTAACCCATCCTCTCTGTGGCTTACTTAAGAGCCACATACAGGACAAAGGGAATGTACAGAGAGTCTGGGAGGTAAGACTTGCCCTCTCCCCTCCTCACCAGTCCATATGCCTTTACTGAGGACAGGTCTGCTAACTGAGTGTGTCACACTTCACAAGATATAGCGCAGGGCATGCTGCTTCTGGGTTGGAATGGCTTCACACTGTCCCCAGCACAAGGTTATATTTAAAGGGATAAATGAATCCTCAAGTAATTTGACATTGAAAAAGCAGTGCAGTTAAGGCTGATCCTGATTTATTAATCAGAGAAGAAGATGATAGCATAATATCCAGACACATTTACTTTAGTTTATTTTCTCTTGTGCCTAACATCTTTGCTGGAATGCTCTTTCCACTCAACCCTTGCAGAGAGTCAAATTCAGACTCTACTGAGATGTACCTACTAACCCCAGATCAAATTTGTCCTTCTGACCTGATGAGGGCTTCCCTATAGTTTTAATACAACTGCTCTTTGATTACATGAACTAGCTCTGCTGGATGACAGCTATTTTATCCCCCTGTGTTTATCACTCCTGGGACTAGCCTCCGAGATTTGGAAAATTCAATTGTAATTGGTGTAATAGAAAAGTGTCACCGAGGAGGTAAATATAACGACACCCAATGGAACAACTTTGATGCTGCATTCCCCAGTCCTTACTCAAATGAAACTCTCAATGTGCTGTTCTGCCAGAATATGGGGTGTAGTATGCCTGCGGTATTGATATTTGAAAAACAATAAAATGTGGTATCTATTTTGAAGAAATCCCCATGTGTTTTGCTTGTACAGAATAACCTTTTTTTTAGTCTCTATGAGAAAGGAATGAAATTGGTAGATTAATAGAAAGGTAGGCCTCCAAAGCAGAAAAAATGAGTATCAGATCTTTAATTGAATAAACATGAATGAACACATTGGCTTTGCACCAGTTTAAGATGTGGCTATATTCCACAGACTCTTTCATAAATGAATTACTGTGTATAGGAATACATTTGTTAGGAGAATAAACTTAAAAGCTTTTGGGCAGGGGACTCCATTAGTATGCTATCAGAAATGATGCCTCAAGGAGAATGATTTACAAGTGACACCCTTTGTTGATTCAGTTTGTGCACTAGCTATGGAAATATTTCCTATAGAGATTAACCTGGGCATGAGGATTCTGAAGAGGGAAGAAAGCTGATTAAGAACAGACCTTTTCAAACAGACAGAGCTGTATGGAATCCCATGTAGAGACTTTCTTTTACCCTTTTGAGAAGGACTTTTCACACACATGCTTGGGAAGGAGATGGTTCTACTTTTGCCTCTAACTTTCTTTTAAAAAACACTCCTTTTTGTCAGTGCTTTGCTAAAACCAAAATAGCTTAAATATTTTGTAATTTGTCTGGTTATGGATCTGACTGCTTCCATTAAAAAGCTCATCTGTGAATTGTGTATAAAGGAATTAACTTTCCAGGGGGAGATTTTTCAAAGGCATAAAGGAACATTGGGCATCTTACTTTTATTGCCTTTCAGTGGAAAGTGGCCTTTGAAATCCTCCATACCATCATAGATTCATAGATGTTAGGGTCGGAAGGGACCTCAACAGATCATCGAGTCCGACCCCCTGCATAGGCAGGAAAGAGTGCTGGGTCTAGATGACCCCAGCTAGATACTCATCTAACCTCCTCTTGAAGACCCCCAGGGTAGGGGAGAGCACCACCTCCCTTGGGAGCCCGTTCCAGAATTCAGGATGTTTTGTTGCTGGGATTCTGTTAGTCAAAGAGAATACAAGTATCAGCCTATGGCTTTTAAACCTTCTCTTTCAAACAGAGCCATGTCTTCTCACACACTCTAGGGCATTTTATAAGGCCTAGCAGCGGGGTGTACTCACTCTGAAATGACTCAGTATTCCAGCATAGTTTAACACCTTCAGTTTTATCGCATTAAGCCCAGCATCTTTTACATAACACATCTTTATGAACAGCATATAGAAATACAGGTGGATTTGGAACATAAGAGACCATGTCTGATGGCTCCTTGGAGCAAGATGCATAGTCCTCTCCAAACCCATGTGCTACCCTAGGTTTGGGTGCAAACTCTCATTATCAGTTGTGGAGCTTTGAGAACTCTGGTGAGTGACTAAAAGTCAAATTTGTTGCTGTCTTAATTCCACTCTAGTCAATAGAATTACATAAGGGAAAATTGTCTCTGAAGGTGGTTTCTTCACCTTTAAGGCCTAGACCTTCTGGGTGGTAGAGTTCAAAAGCCTTTATCAATTAATAGTGGTTGCAGTTTGAACAAGAGTTAAAGACTGAATCCAAGAATGAAGTGGTGCCTGGACACACTTTCACTGTGCTGGCTTGATTTAGTTTTGTTTTGCTGATATTGTTGTCATCCAGCTAATGCAATTGTAGTTAATTAAAAAGGCATGATTGGCTCAATTGGTACCAGGAGACATAAAGCTTCAGGATGAGTGCCACTCATGGAACAAAGGTAAAAACAAAGATGTGCTATTCTTTTAGGAACTATTATTTTATTAAAATAAGCATTTTACAATTTCCTTAGATTTTTCTTTTGCCTGGAATGGCATAGGCATATTCTTTCAATAGTTTTAACCCTCTTCATTTTATATATGAATTTGGCATCCCTGTTACAGAGTATGGGTGTGGCTTCATAAAAGGGAAGTGCATGTGTGGTTGTGATAGAATGAATAAAGTAGACAAAATGTGTGTCACTTCACAATGATTTACAGTCATATTATTTTCATTGGACATGGTAAATTAACTGGCCAGGATCATAATCAATTGATGCATTTCATGGCAGGGAACAGCATTATAATTTATGTCGACATCCTATTTTTCAGCAATCTCTGTCCAGACTGAGAATCTATATCCATATTCTGTTGTGTAATGCTTCTAAAAGGCAGTTACCTAAAGCTCAGAGCACAAGAGGGCTAGGAGGAAAACTAGTAATTTTCAACTGTCCTATATATGGATAAACCATAACACTTGAATATGGGTTCAGAATAACTCTGGGTTGGCTGGTGAACCAAGCTTTTAGAACTGTAGGGACTCTTAGCAAAATTCAGGGCTAGATCTGAGTTTCCATTCCTAATAGGGGCCTTTTCTCAGCTCTACCAGGCATTTTATTATTGGTTGATACAAGACAATATATTTCCATACTTTAAAAGAGCTGCAGAGGGATGAGCCAAAGTTTTAATAAAGGATATATGTGCAAAAAACATGGGTTCCTCAGACTCCATAAGCTTTATGTATTTCCTGCTACAATGCAGACAATAGTAGTGTCTGGGTGAGAGCTGCTGTCTCTTGCAGCAGAAAGCCCCGCCTCCTGCAGTGAATGATGCTGAGTTTGTGGCCTATCCTTCTGGTGCCATGAGAATTGCTGTGATGTCACAGACTAAGCTGCTTTGCTGCTAGATTAAGCAGGAGGACTCTGGCTGTGATTAGCAGAAATCACCAGGAAAACCATGCAAAGCACCTGAAAGTAGATTTCTGTACATAGTAGGTGCTGTATCATATCCAGCAGGGAGCTCTGCTGTGAAGAAATGGAAAGCTTAGTGCTGAGAAAATGGAATTGCTGTAAAATCAGCACTGCTTGGTGCTGATTCTGTGTCACACCCTCACCTAAAACCCATTTTTGCAGACAGCATTGCATTGCTGTGATTGTTATACCACCGATGTCTTGGTGAGGAGTGGAAGATAAATATTTTGGGTCAAATTCTCCTCTTGACTACACCATAAGTGCACTGACTTCAGTGGAGCTAGTCCACAGCTATGGTATGAAAAGTGTATTTAGTTTTTTTGTTAATGCTGATACAATGCCAATATTGCTCTGATATCATTTTAGACTTCTCTTTTTCTTCCTTAATTGTAGCATTTCCTCAGGATCTTGCTGCTTTTTACCTCCCAGCTGTTGCAGGGGGCTTCTTTCTCTTCCTTTCTTGTTCCTTGTAGTTCCAAGGGAAAAGCTCATATGCATCTTGTTTTTTGGCATCCCAGGAAAAGCCTCATATACACAGCCTCTTGCTAATTTTCTCTGTGCAGACTCATGTGTCTGGAATATTTTTTTTTCTCATTTTGCCTAAAGCAGAGGTTATGTAGGGCTCTGACACGCTCCTCGCTCTGAGACCATGTCTATGTTGTGTCAGATAGTGCTATAGACCAGGTTGTGAAAATAAACCCTGATTACCTGTTCTTGCTCCATGTCCTCCATATGCTGAAGAATATCATGTGCCCAAGGCATGCCCAGCACCAGTTTCAATTTTGGGTACTTTCATGAGAGGGGTGTTGTTGAATTGAAGCCATTTAAATACAATATTTTCCTGGCATCCGGTACATGCAGAATTAGAGCAAGCGGGCTCCTTATTGTCAAGATACTTAAGCACTTCAATAGATGACCTAGGGAGGTTATGGAGTTTCTGTCCTGTGCTGTCTACTGTGGTAGTGGCCAAAAGTTGGCCTCAAGATGTAAGCCCCATATTATTATCCACTTTACAAACAAGAGACATGTCTGTAATTATATTGGCCCTTTAAGAGGCTTTGGCTAAACCAGGGCTATCCAACTAGCTGCTCAAGGACTGAAGGTGGGGGTTAAACTGCAGTCGCAGCCTCCAAGTCTGGGCACTGTTTCCCTCCCAAAACTCTCCTGCTGCTATCAGTCTATCTGGGTTTGCCCTACCTTTTTCAGCTTCAACTGCCTGTCTAAGACCCTGGAGTTGGGGTGGGGTGGGGTGGCTTATAGGGTGAGAGATCGTGTGGCTAGGTGATTTGGGGGACCTGGGATGCTGGTGCAGCGTGTCAAGGTCAGGGGAGGCATGCAGCACTGTGAGGCAGGGGAATGGTGCAGCGCAGTGGGAGTAGGCCATGTGGCCCCTGCTGCCCCTCCAGGCACTCAGAAGTTAAACAGCCCTGGCCTAATCTAATGTTAGCCCTGGTCTAGTCTAATGTTACCAGGATTTTTGGGTAGAGATAGCTGTGGGTTAGCAGCAGGGTTCCAAGTAGCTGTGTAATAGGGTTGTCTCCCAATTATATCCCTCTCCGTTAGTTTTTTTGTATTAATAAAGTTGACCCTGTTTCTGACATCTGACTATGGCTCCTCTGCTTAACCGACAAATAACACAACACCCTGCCCCTAAGACTTCACAGCTGTGAGAGAGGCAAAGGTAGATGAAGAGAGAACAAGCAGAATATGGCATAGCAGGCAAGTGGCAAGATGATCAAAATGCCATGTATTTTTAGTTGGGTTTGTGGCCCTGGTTCATCAAAGCACTTCAGCCTATATTTAACTTTAAGCACATGCTAAACAGGGATGGATTATTCATAAAGTGATCAGGTTTTTTCATAATAGTGTATATAGGGTTAAAATACATTAACAGTAGTTTTAATAAATGATCACTTGTTATAGTATCTAGGAAGTCACCTGTTTCCTTATAGTCATGGCTTGTAACAATCTGTAACACCTTCTCCAGAGATACCTAACCACAGTGACTTGGAAAAGTTCCAGCAAGATATTTTTCAACAGGGTTTGCTGAATCACTGAAATCGAAACATTTTACAGAGATGGTGAAAATGTTTATGGCATTCCCATGGAAATCGCACAGGTTTTCCTCACAAACCTGCATGCTTCTCCCTTGGCAGGACACGTGCTAGGCAGCTGGGAAACCCAGACTTCTGGCATCTCGGCAACGTAGCCTCTCATAGCTTCCAGGGCAGTAGCATAACTTGGAGGTTGGAGTAAGGGAGACAAGCAGGACATCAGTCCTGGGTGCCAATTCAGCTGGGGTGTCCATTGTACCTTATCTGGCACAACTGTGGCAGCCCCTGAACATGGAGGCAAGCAAGCACTCTCTTCCCTCACTTCCACCCTCCCCACCACCTGCAATGCCCAGGGTGTCAACATTTCAATTTACAGTTCTGCTTATAGGATCCATAGCTCTGGGCATCCTCACCATATGGGCTCTCTCGGATTCCAGGCCCATTCTTTCTTACACAGCTTTCACAAATGTTTTGTTTTCATTCCACATGGAAATGAAACTAAAAGTCAGAATATTGAAATCCCTTGTGAAACCAAGTTACTTTGCTCCTCCCAGTTCTTCTTAAGACTCCACAGCACATGCTGCAGTGGTAATCATTCAGTAACCTTATGAACAGAGTTGATATAAGGTGTAACCCACATGTTTAAGCGCTTTGCTGAAACAAGGCCCATAGAGTTTTTTAGATGACTACGTCATATACCCTTGTAATTTAAAAAAAATGTGTCCTTGCCTATCTCTCTTGGGTTATATTCTTGCCTACATTCTCCATGTCTATTAATAAGTGCCCTATCCTCTTCTATTGTTTGTATTTATGGCTTATTTGTAAAGAAAAATGTAAAACATCTTGATGCATGTCGAGCTTTTCTGACTCAGACGTGAGGTTTACACATTTTGGTAACATTCCCTCCCAAATAAATGAGATACTCTCTCTCTAGCTGAACAATATTCATGTTTAGAAAGATAATTGAATGAGCTTAAAAAGAACTCACAAGATAGTGGTTTCTGCAGCTCAGCAGTCACAGTAGTAAATCATTGTGGTGAGGAGGTAGGACTGCCAGCAGTGTCAAAATAAATCATTACCTTTCACACTGCTGATTGAAAAATGCTGCAATTACAACTGACAATAGAGAGCCTGGAAAAAAAAAGCTGTGATCAGCAAGGCAAATTCTAGGATGGGGATGTGCATCCTCTTTCTTCCTTCATTGCAAAACATTACCAGCATCTGAGACTGGCCCCATGGGGAGTATATTTCATTGTGGTTCTGAACCTTGATTTTACCCTAGAGCCCCTTGTATACTTCGTTATATCGAAAGCCTCAAACCTGTGTGTGGTTTCTTTCCTTATGTATTATATTGGACATATATTTATTTAAAGGTACCACAGCTAGATGATAATCTCTCTATTGTTTGGACTGAAATACAGAACTGAATAGAGCCCTGAAACTGCAGCGCACCTAAACACAAACTGAACTCTAAGCACATACTTAAAGATAGAAATGTAGTTAACTTTTTGCTGAATAGGAACACTATAATACTGCTTGTGTTTTGTATTGCTGTTTATCAGTGAATCTTAAAGCACTTTATAGAAGAGGTTGATATCATTGTTTGTTCAGATGAGGGAACATAAAGATGCTCTTATTTTCTGAATTGGGTATTTAGGCTTGTGCATAACTAAAGGCATATGAGTATTCCTGAGCTTAATTCTTTGCAAGTCTGGAGTCACGAGCTAGGTGAGTAATGCAGGACAAAGAGAGTATTCTTATTTATCATTTGGGAAATTGAACATATAATTTGTAATTAATAATGCACTCAGTACTTCAGCCTCCCTTTGTACTCGACTTCTTCAGTCTCATTGACTGTTCATAATTATTTGGCTAACATCTTTACAAATGCAGTATGCACCAAGCCAGGGGCCAGTAACCTATGGACCCATGGACCAGATTTGGCTTGCAGAACCTCTGGATCCAGCCCAAAGATGTGTGGCTTTGTGGGAATGAATACTTCCTGCAAGCACTCTCTTTGTGCCATGGGGGGACACAAGTAGCAGCAGCAGAAGGGTCCTAGTGCCCATTTTCCTGCCTCTAACCCAAGGTGGGGCATTCTGGCCTGCAGCCAGATGTGGTCAGATGTGTCAAATCATTTTATTTCTGTTCCCTGGTTGGGTGGATGGTACTGGCACCTCCAAACTGACCCTTTGAAGGTGAGAATTTAAATGTTGATTTCCGGAAATATTGCTACATGCAGCTTTGAAATATGCTTTCTGTACATATTTTATGCCAGCACAATGCAATTATTTGACAGATTCATTCAATATTTGAATAGTTCTACAGAGAACATATTTTTGGCATTTTTAGCTCAGTTCTAATATTGAAAATTTGCAGTGCAAAATGCTGACTGATTCTCTTTGTTCACATTGTTCTGTAGAGAACGATGATCCAAACAGCCCAGAAACCACAGACCAGTATAGCTTCCCCTTCCCTTAGACATAAATTACTATTCCTAAATATTTACACAAACAGCTGGACAGGCCTTTTAGCAATTTAGCTTCCATTATTTTTAAAATAGGTCTTAGCAAGCATTTTAGGTTTTTTATTAAAAGGCTTAAGCTACCTCCTTAACTATTACACACACACAGTTTTTAAATGTACACATTCTCCTGAAAGAGTCAAAATCCAAACTGTGCTGCATTCTGCCATGGCATCAGGGCCAGAACCTGACTTTCAACACATTTATTTTCACTGTGGAGGCCAAGGAAATACATAAAGAGTGAATTAGACTTTAAAAATTTCTTGCAGTGTGTGTGAGTGTAAATCTAAAGCTCATTAAGAGCTAGATTTCATTCTTTCCTCTGCCCACAGTAACTTGCAGTCGCATGTTCTGTACATCCCAGGGGATGCTGCACTGTGGGTTTATTTTCTACTGTCTTCTTGATATTCTGGCAGGGATCCAACATAGCAAATGCATATGGTCCATGCTGCAGCACACCCCTCCTCTTTGTAATTAATCTGAAGATTGTATGGTATTGTGTTCCTGGCTCTCACTGATATTTATGAATCAGTTTTAGACCTTTTTCCTTGCCCTTCATAGGAAACTTAATTGTCCCCTGGTGTTTACATGGTAACAAGCTCTCTCTGTTCATTCCCTTGCACTTCCCTCCTTGAATCCTGACCCTTACTAAGCAGTAGATTTACACAAAAATGGGGAAGTAAAGTAATTGGCCCTTTTCAGACAGCTAATTATCAATCTTTTTCCCCATGAAAATAAACTAGTCCGCTTCACTCTTGGCTCTGAAGCACAAGCACTACACATCTGTATGCGGGGTGACCAGTGTTTGGCCTGCAGCAGTACACATGGCAGTTGAGCTAAACCCAGTCCTGGAGACTGAAGGCCAGTGCCTGAGAAGGGACTAAGGCACCTAAAACAGTTCTTAGACAGACTTTAGGGGCACTTACACACATGCAGGGAGTTTGCTCTGACATGCTGGGAATCCGACTCAATTAATTGAGTCTGCCGGATCATATAAATTGACGTGCTCTGGCAGCTCCACGTGTATCAGTGGTGCAGCATGTCTCCGTGCTGAGAAAATGGCAGCAGCTCACTTTGAAATAAAACACGTTCAATGTGCTTTAGTTCAAAGAACCCCCCTGCCGTTTTCTCAGAGCGAGGATGCTCTGCATCACTGATGCACGTCATGGGCGGGCATTTTTAATTAGTATGGCTTGTTAATTAAAAGAGCCCGGCACCACATCAGAAACGCATGTAAAAATGCCCTAGATGCCCAGATCCAAAATTCCCCACTCCTAACCCTGGAGGTGCCTAAATTCACTTGGCCTGTGCCTTTTTAGCTCAAGGTTTCTTGGATTAGCCCAAAGTTCTTCCTTTTTCCGTGCCCAGGACTGCTTCACTTGGAACAGCTGCATCTAGCTCCTGCCTAAGCCCCATTTGGATGTGGAAACTAGGAAGAATAGTGCCTGAAGAGCCTGATACGCCTACACATGCTCTGAGTATGCCTGGTCAGTGCTGACAGTTTTGAGCGTAACATAAAACACAATAGCCACTTTCATTCAAAAACCCAGGCAGAGGAGGTGGTACCCACCTTTGCCATAAAGGCCTAGGGTGCCTGTACATGAGCGCGAAGCCTGCTCTGACACACTGTAATTACAGCACATCAGAGCAGACTTGATTAATCTGTAATTACCACACTCCAGCACCACCCACATCTCGTGTATCAGTATCCCCATGCTTCAATATGGCAGCAGGAGTGCTTTAAATCAAGCTCGTTGAATTAGCTTTAGTTCGAGCACCCCTGCCACCATTTTGAAACTCAAGGACGCTGATACACAAGATGCTGAGTTGCTCTAATTAGAACAGCTCTCAGAGCCATGCCTGGGGGGCATGAATCAGGGCGACTGCCCTGGTTCCAACGGAGCCAGGCAGAGTGGCCCCGGTGACTCTGCACTGCCACCAGCCACTCGGCACCTCACTCCTCCTTCCCCACTGCCAAATCTGCCGCCAAATCCAGCACATCCGGCCACTTGGCATCCCCCCGCTTGCTGCTGAATGCACCGCTGGCTTCCTCATGTCCAGGGACGGGGCCCGGCACCCTTCTTGGGTTGTCTCTGCTAGCAAGTTGTAGCCTGTTTTGGGTCAGGGCCTCCACTACCCGTCCTGTTGAGGCTGGGTCACTGTATAGCAAAGAACACATAATTCATGGGGTCAGAGGAGGAGCAAACAAGGAACAGCCTGACTCTAGTCTAGGAAATGAGTAGGGCATTCAGATGTGCAGGGGGAGTCATGGGTTCTGGTCCCTGTTCCCTTGACTCTTTCAGGAATTTTATGTTAAGAACATAAATAGTATCTTACTGGCTTGGACCATGGTCTGTGTAGCCCAGTACGCTGTCTGACAGTGGCAAGTAGTAGATTCTTTAGAGGGAGTGTATGTACAAAACAAATCTAGTGTGTGTACAAAGCATAGCCATTCCTGTCCTACCCTCCCTGGCATCAGTAGTTCAGGATCTCAGCAGATGCATCCCTGACTGTTCTCTTTAATAGCTCCCAGTGGACCTGTCCTGCATGAATTTGTTCAGTCCTTTTTGGAACCTAGTTATATTGTCTACCTCTACAACCTCCTGTGTCAGAGTCCCAGCAAATTAACTACATGCTATATAAAAAAGTACTCCCTCCCCCTTTTTTCAAAACTTGTTTCCCGATCATTTCAGTGCCCCCTAATCGTTGTATTCTGGGACTTGGTGAATAACAGTTCCCTGTTCACTTTAAAAAATCATGAACGGTGATGATAGACTTCTGTCATGTTGACCTTTGACCTTCTCCTTTTTTGAACTGAAGAGTCCCAGCCTTTTCAGACTCTCCTGGTATGGAAGCTGCTCATACTTCTGAACATTTTTGTTGCTCTTGTCTGTACCTTTAAAATAGAAATAATCATAGGAGCAGTAACTTGGGAGGAGCAATATAATAAATATATAGTGTAAAGCGTTCATCTTGACAGTGTTATTTTGATTTGATTCTTGAGGCTCAAACTCATAGCTCAGAAAATGCAGGTGTATTAGGAGACATGATACCATGATACCTCAACTCGGTAAACTGAGTGGTCCTGGGACTTGTATTGTCACTTGGTCCATTTTATGAAAGTTGGGCATATGGTATTTGATTTAATCGTTTCATTTTTATGTACATTTTTTGTTTGTGTCATAAATGTTTCTTCCTTTTTTCCTCAGAGTGATCGACTACTTATTAAAGGTGGAAGAATTATCAATGATGACCACTCCTTCTATGCAGACATATACCTGGAAGATGGACTTATAAAGTTGGTTTTTAAAATACTGCACTGTTTGCATGCATATTAATCATATTGATACAATTTCTTTGTGACAATATTATTGGGTCCTGCAACATGCACATTGATCTGGACTCGTATTCATAGTGCGTTTATTATATAATTTTGATTTGCACTTTCACTAGCAAGTAGAGGATTCCTTCAGTCATTGTGCCTTGAAGTTCCTGTACCCCCTAGTGGGTCCATTCCTAGTTACTTGTGACAGTCTATGTTAGTTTTTGTAGTGCAGGTAACAACTTAAACCCAGGCAAGGTAGTAATGACATGTAATGCAAAAAATTCCAGGTAAGGATGATGAATAGTGGCTAGCTCAGCATACAGCAGGAGACTTCTTACTGCTGTTTTTTTCAGGGGCACTTGCTGGTATTGGTGACATTTTGTACTGTTTATGGATACATAAGCACTTTCCCCTCATGCTGAACCCCTAGTGTGTCTGATGGCTCTAGCCATGCATGTATGCCACTGCTTGTACTACTTTCAGACCACCATTAGGTATATTATGCATAGACTTTGGAATGCTTTTTCTGTCTTTTTTTGTACACAGGTATTTAGTGATGGACAAGGTTTGATCTTACATCTTCTGTTAAATTAACAGAGACAGCCTACAAGAAATTAAGGAAGCAAACCATAGGAGCTATATATAAAAAATCTCTTTGAATATATTGCTTCCAAAGTACAGGCTTTTGATAGCCTTAGTGAGAGTCAGGCAGTTGAGGTACATGGTAGTTTAGCCAGTGCTCTCATTCTCACTCTGGACCTTATCAGAACAGAGATACATCTATGCATGTTTAATTGGAGATGTTTATAAATGTTATGACGTGCATATCTAGCTAATTATTATTACTGTTATTATTTAGATTTATATCCCACCCTATCCAGAAAGGCTCAAAGCAGCTTACTATAACAGACAACTAACTCACAAGGTCCAACTCTTTGGCTCCATTATACTTTTAAAATGAAACTGTAATTTTTGGATCGCAAAAATTTTTTCTGTAAAACTTGCATGAAATAGGACATGGATACATTAAGGAGGCAGATGCTCTTTCAGAAGCAATGTCAAAACATACTTGTAGTCAAAGAGTAGAGGACCACAAAATATTTTTCATTTTATAGACCATATTTATTAAAAGACAAGGTTTTTTTTTTTTGTTTTTTTTTTTTTTTTTACCAATTCGTATTGGGAAACTAGCCCCTCACCTTACATCCACATGCAAGAAAAGTTCATTAAATACACTGTCTGTCTTTAAACTTGTGCTAAAAGCAGCATGTGCTCAGTAATGGAAGCAAACTATGAAGTTGGTTAAATGCAGCCAAAACCAAGCATGACTATGAAACACATGGCCTATACTGGGCAAACATACTGATGGGAACCTTTTTTATTACTACAAAACAACTAAAAGAAACTACATTAACACAAAACTTGACCCCCCCCCCCTTACAACAATACCTTATTCTTATTACCCCTGTTCCACTATTAACACACTAACCTCTCACAATCCACCCCCAACCCAGGAGGAAGCAACAGCTTTCATTCCTTCACTTGGTCCTTTTGGAAGACACACTGTCATTCTTCTTTCCTCCATCTCTTCTCTGCCTTCTCCTTTCCCATGTCATCCACATCTTGATCCACATAGTATTTCAATTCATATATTGATAAATCCAAATGTTCTCTTCTGGTGAAAGCCAGTCCCTTGACCAACAGTAGGTTTCTCACCTTCCATATCACTACTGTCTCATAGAGTAGTATGGTTCTCAGGCTCCTTGTCTCAGTCCTTTGGGCATTAACCCATACAACACAATTTCATTTGTTAACTCAGTTCAGATTAATGACCCTCAAAAATGATGCACCCTTGCCTCCCATACCCCTTGTACAAAAGAACAGTCCTAAGATACATGCAATACAGATTCTTCAGCTCCACATCCCTCTCCCGGGCACACCGCCAATTTTACCAATCCCCACTATGCTGAATGCCCCTCACAGGAAGAATATTCCATATCATCATCCATATGATAGCTGTACATTCCCCTTTCAGTCTATTATCAGTCACCTCTTTCCACACATTTGTCATCTGTCCTTCTGTCAGATCCCCAACTATTGTTATCATGTCTTTCTTATCATATTAGTCACCTTCTTATGGTCTTCCAAGCACTCTAATCCCACTTCCATTGGTTTATTTACCTTTTTAAAAACTCTCTGTTTTCACATAGTGGGCCAGTGGCTGCCATACCCGTGGTTTTTTTCCAATCTCCCCTGTACATGCCCTGTCTTCTTAATGTTCTTGCTGCCAGGTAATGACAGAAACATACAGGCTTCCCCCCCCCCCCCCCCATTCCCTCTTTACAGAACATATTTATAAAATAAGTATACAAAAAACTTTCCAAATCTGGCACTCCCAAACTTCCTAACTCCCTAGCTTTGTATAGCTACGTTCTGGCTACCCTTTCTCTTTTATGTATCCAAAAAAAAATCTGCCTCTGTACCCTCCTTATCTGCTATCCCTGTGTAAAGGATGGTCAGCAAGTGTACTGTTTTCACTGCAGCCACTTTACCCTGGAAAGATAACATTTGACCACTCCACAGTCCCAAGATATGCCTCACCTTACCTCTAACTTCTCTCACATCTTTATTCCTTTCCTTTCAGCATCCATTGGGGTTCCCAAGATATACCCTCTACCACCCGCAGCCTGAACTGCTGTAAATTCTCCCAATTCCCCACACCCATCAACATACTGTTAATTTTATTTAATTCTGCCCCTGACACTTCACCATAGTCCTCGGTATGCTTCAATACCTCCTCAATTGATATGTTGCCCTGAGCCACTATGTTCACATCATCCACATATAATGTACATTTAACTTATCCTCCTCCTGGTGCCATCTTACTGCATATCAGCTTATCATCACAAATTCTCTGCGCCATCATGCACACAAAAAGATTGGGATATAGTTGGCATCCCTGTTTTACCCGCTTGTATGAGGAATGCTTTACTTAAGTAACTATTCACCAGTACTCAACTTCCTAATTTACTGTATAACATATACGGTTTTTTTCCAGGTCTAAATTCATTATTACTATGTTTCTTTTCCTCTTACACATCCGATATGACATTTCCCATTAACCACAGGGTCTGGGATATCCTCCTCTTAGGGGTGGCACATGTTTGTTCTTTTTGTATCACATCTGCACAAAAGTCATGTACTGTATTCTTTTGGCCAGTACTTTTGCCAACAATTTTTAGTCTACATTTAAAAGGAATATTGGCCTCCAGTTGCTTAACTCATCTTCCTTTCCCTTCTTGAATATCAAAGTTACCATGCCTTCTGCAAACTCTTCCCCTATCTCCCCATCCCCCATTATTTCCTTGTATGTCTCTATTATATCTGTCCCCAGCCATTGCCAAAGATTTTCATAGAATTCCACTGGATGTCTGTCTCTTCCCAGCGCCTTCCCTCTCTTGCAAGCTTTTAAGCAGTCTTCTACCTCCCTCATACTTCTACTCCAGATTTTCTTTCTTTCCATCCTCTATTCTTTCTTTTATCCCCTAAAGGAACACCTTATTTTTTTTCTATCCATTTCTCTTCTTTTGTAAAGTTTTTTATAAATCTCTGCCATCGTGTCCAACATCTTCACCCTCTTTTTCACTTGGATTCCTTTTTCAGTTCTCATGGCTTTCAGTTCCTTCCTTCTTTTCTTCCATTTCACTGAAAAATATTTACACCATCCTTCCCTCTTCCATTTAAGGAGCTCTAGTCAGAAAGATTTTTTCATTCATTTCCTCTTGAACCGTTCTTCAGTCCATTGCTTTATGTCTTCCAGTTCTTCTTTCACTCATACTCCTCTTACCACCTCCTTTAATAATTCCTGCTTTGTTGGCTGTAGTTCTTCTAGCTCTTCCACCCTGTTCTTCATTTCTCTTTGACCAATATTTATGAAAAATTCTCTTGTTCTTCTCTGGATTATTGTCCATCCCTCCCAGATGCTTTTGTAGTATCTCTTCAGCATCCTCCTTATACCAGAGGTGGGCAGAATAGCAGATCCAGGCAGTGGCCAGACTCCGTTTCCCAGCAGCCCCTGCCCACGTTGCTGCAGCCGGTTTCCATGGAGACCCCAGCAGTGGTGGGGCCATGACAGTGTGGGACCAGGGTTTCCATGGAGACCAGCCCCAGCAGCACTGGCAGGGCACACAGCTGGGTGGGGAGCTCCTCTGGGGCCAGGGCTGGGATCTTGCTGCAGTGACACTGTGGTCTGGATCTGGGCCTGAGCCATGATCTGCTCACGCCTGCCTGGAGCAGGGCAAATCAGGGGGTGCAGATTGGGGCAACCGCCCTGGGCCCCATGCTTCGGGGGGCCCCACAGAGCTGGGTGGAGAGGCTGCGGCTGCCGCATTTGAAGTTTAGCCCACCCGCCAGCCCAGCGGGTTGGACGGCTCTTTGGCTGCTCCGGCCGGCAGTTCTGGCCGCCACCCGTCCTGTCGTGTCTGGTGTGCCAGGGCTTTCACTCCCCACAGTAAGTGTGCCATGGGACGGGGAGGGGGGCCCCACACAGGCTGCTTTGCCCCAAGCCCTGCACCCTGCTGGGATCGTCTCTGCTGCCAGCACTGCTGGGGCCATATCCCTGGAAACTGTGGTCCCAGGCTGTCACAGCCCTGCCACTGCTGGGGTCTCCATGGACACCAGCCGCAGCAATGCAGTTATGGGCTGCTGAGAAATGGAGTCCACTGCGGGCCTGATCTGGCCCATGGACTGGACTTTGCCTTCCCTGCCTTATACGGTTCTACATATTCTTGGCAAGTCTCCTCATCGTGTAATAACTGAACATTTAACTTCCACATCCCTTTCCATACTCACTTCCGTTCTCAACATCTGGTGATCGCTGAAGGTCATGTCTACAATCTCCTTTTTAATCCCTAGCCCATTTGACGTTAATACAAAATCAATCCTCAACACCTGTGTCCTACTTGGTTTCATCCTTGTAATGACCTTTTCATTGGCCCATACATCTTTTAGGCCTCCTTCTCTTATTATATTAATCAGTACTTTTGATGAGCTGTCTATGATGCCCCCTCTCCATTCCCTTTCCTATACCCCTCCTTGATAATGCAGTTGAAATCCCACATCAGAATTTGCAGTGGGAATCCCTCAACTCTGCCTACATGCACCTCTGATTTCTTAAACAGAGTGATCCTTCCTTCTCTTTCAGTGTATATATTAAAAATCTTTAACACTTTCTTTTCAAACTCTACCACCATCCATTGCAGTTTCCCTTCCACAGTCACTTGCACTTGCTGCACTTCCACTTCCTAACTCTTGAGCAAAATCACAACTCCAGCCACTTTGCTTACATCCAATCCCACCCACCACAATAGATCCCATCCCCATCGCTTTACAAAGTGCTTGTAATCCCTCTCCCATGGGATTCCACACTCCTGTAAACATATTATGTCTGCTTTAACCCTACTCAATAGTGGCATAATCTTGTCCCACCTCTTCCTCGATAACACGCTTCTAACATTTATACAGTCATGCTTGTCCATTTAAATTACACATCTCTACCACTTTTATGAGTCTTCTATGCTGCTGCTTGATGCAGTCGACTCTAATCCTCCCCTCTTTGCATCCCTTTTGTCTGGCTTCTCTCTTCTCCTTCCCTGTTAATACTGCTCTCGTTCTCAGGCATAGATTACCTGCCGCTCCATCTCTCGCTTCCTTCCATCTCCTTTATTTTTGTGGGTCTGGCTTATTCATTCTGCTAGTCTTCCTCTGCCATTCAATCAGTTTCATTCTTCATTTCTCCTTCCTGACCTCCTCTTCTGTTCTTCTTGTGGACTGGACTCTTCCCTTATTGTTTCCTTCCATCAAGTATTCTCCAAAACTGATAATCCCGCCACACCTTTCTTTCCTACCGTCTTTTATCTCCCCTTGCCCACCTTCATTCACCCTCCATCAGACTCTTGATCTTTGCTTCTACTCTCTGATTCATTTCTCATCTCTTGGTCCAGTTTTCCTTCCATAACTGCATTCTCTTCTCCAGGATTACAACTAATACTGTTCCAGGCTCTAAGTACTCCTCCTCCTTTTCCTCCATCCCCCTGGTACTCCTCGCATTGATCAAGGCAGTAAAACCAGGGCTCTGCCAAGCCACTACACTTGATCTTACCCAAGGAGCAGTTGAGAAACTATGATGATGATGGGAACCTTTTTTTTTTTTTTTTTTTTTTTTGAAAGTAATTTTTCACGTTTCAAGCCAAATCAAATCCAAATCCATGAGTCAGTCCAGAACCATAACTGGCCCTACAACCAGGAAACATCCTCCACCCCCACCAGGGGCTTGAAATATTTCCAATGTCTTTTGGCAGGCATCCTATGTGCAGACTCAAGCTCAGAGGCTTGGGATTCAGATGCCCCCAAGCTTCACCTACCTTCAACCATAAGACCACAGGTACAAGTTAGGGAGGAGCCTACCATTTTCATAAAGTGGGCTTTAAGCCCCAACACCTCAGTAGGTACTAAACCACACCAGAAAAACAGTTATCCACAGGAAGCTTAAAGAAAATTGCTTCCTTAGACAAAGATACATCATATTTCCCCTGCCAGGCACCCTACCACAATGATAGGTTAGTACAGCCTAGCTAAATAAAAAGAGTGGAAGTGTCTATTGAGTGTAGCCCCCCTTTGCACCAAATCTTTTTGAGGTCATGGTGAACCATTACACTGAATACGTTCTGATTTCCTTTTTACTCCCACAGCTGAGCTATGCCTTTGTTTCCTATTTCCAATAATTTTTGTTTCTTTACCATCCTTAAATGATTGGTAAACATCATCAAATGGGGCCCCAAGCAGTTCACCCAGAATCCATTTGTTGGTCCCTCTCTCAGCATGTTGCATATGGCCCCACCCTCCCTGAGGCGAAGCCAGACCAGGTTGCCTTATGCCTCATCTGCCTATAAACATCTAGAGCATCTCAGGACTCAACCCCATTTCAGTCATGAGTGGGAGGCTAATTAGCACATGGACCCTCTGTTGTGGGTATCTGGATGACACACACATACTGAGCAGTGCTGAGCTATAACTTCATCATGGCTTGAAATCCTGTTGTCTCTAATGGGGCCTGACCAATGAACTGTATGGTAAATCCTGAGCCTTTTGGCTTTGGTCTAATATGTATTGATGGGGGATTGCTTTCAGGCTTGCTCCTTGGCCTTTTGGCTAGGAGCAAGTGAGACTAGGGGGCATTTGACTTCCAAGGCCTCTGGGCATGGGGCTTGCATGAAGGATGCCTGCTATGGATTTGGGAGTATCTGAAGCCTTGAGACTGATAAGCCTGGGAAGTAGGATACTTGCTGGTGGTAACACCACAGATTTGAACAATTGAGATCTGCTCAGTCGAAATTTTGAACTTAACTTGGAATTGGCAGTAAAATGAAATTTTTAATTTTATTTTTAGAAGTTTGTTCTATATATAAGTAGGTGCCAAAGTGCTGCTTAAATTGTATTGATAGAGTACCTGTACTAAAACTTGCAGCAGTTTCAGAAAAGGTATGTATGAATTCTGAATGAACTAAGTCTATGGGTACTATATGCAAATTACTACAGCTATGTTTATTTCAAGGTCAGTTATTTCAAATTTGTTCTTCACTTCCATGTGCTCAGGGAGAGGAGGGTCGGACAGTAAGGAGAGGGGGAAGAGACTGCGGGATAAAGACGTTGGGAAGGTAAAGGGCAAACTTGACTCCCCAGATTCATTTTCTCTGCTGTAGCAATGCGAGAGGGACAGATTCAAGATAAATATCCAAAAATTAGATTGCATGACTGGAAAATTATAACAAATTGATAATTTTTCCATATATAGAATCTAATTATTGGGGGCCATCTTATGCTCAAGTAAGTACAGTGTGTGTGTGTGGTATATATGGTGTGTGTGTGTGTGTGTGTGTGTGTGTGTGTGTGTATAAATATATATATATATACACACACATACACACACCATACTTATTTGAACATAAGATGTACCAAGAGATGAGGGATAGATAGATTTTATATTCCAAACAAATTTGTTGGTGCCAAATCTTAAGCAAAAGTAGCTGCAGCAGCACAGGTTCCAATTCAGAAATATTCAATGGTAGAAATTTAATCCACTCCCAACTTTGATGGCTACTGGTCTTGAGGAGAGTGGGAACACACATTTTGAAAAGAAAGAAGGGGAGTTAGTAGGTCAGGTTTTGTACTACAAACATGCTTTTTGGGTTTCCTTCATAATGTTATTATTGACTGTTCAGTGTAGAAAAAAATTCAAGTTAAACTGCGTGTATAAGAGAAGAAAATGTCTACCTTGTTGCTGTAGTTTGTTTTCTCTATTCATCAAGAGAAACTACAATAGAAATTAGTTTGTGGCCGCCAAATTTCTCCATCAGTGACCTAAGCAGTAAATTTGGTCCAAGGCTCCAGATACCAAAGGTCAGTGAATAAAGAAGCAATGACAGCAATTAACAAATAATTCATTATCTTTGAGCTCTTTCTTATGGATGAACATTGACCAATTAATAATGGTCTTCATTACACAGCCCCCTCTCCTGTGTTGTTGCTAATTCTGTAGGTTGTTTATATTCCTTCTGTGGTCATAATCTACTGCACCTTGTTCATCTTGGACAATGATATCAGGCTATTCAGTTTTATTTTCTTTTTAGTAACTTTGACTTGGGGCTTTTGTGTTTTTGCTTAGCTGTGTGGCACCTCCAATGGAAAAATGACAGAAATATTCAAATTCCCATGAAGATATTACTTTATGAGAAGATGACAAAATCATGAAAACATGATCAGTTTTAAAGCCTAAAATAACCAATCGGAGACTATTTAATAAATGTTTCTCTTCACCTTAGCTCTATCCTTATTTGTTTGGATGCATATTCCCTGTGCTCAGCTGTAAGCCTGTCACAGGATTAAAACAAGTTGTAGCTGACTGTTGAGCTTTCTCGAGGTCTGAAGTCCTGTAACCATGCCTGATTCAAGCCTGTAGCATAACTAGGGGTAGGTGAGTGGGGCAGCATCCTGACACTAATTTAGAGGGGCTACCAGAAAGTTGGCCCTGGGAAGCCTGTGCCATAGTAGCAGCAGCTGGGGTCAGGTAAGGCTCTCTGACATTTCTGCCCAGGGGGCAAACTTCGTAAATATGTATCTGATTCAAATCTTCCAGCAATGAAATTCAGAGTGATGTAATGCCTAACAGTTAGGTTCCCGGAACCTACTGGAATCCTTAGCCCAGCATTAGGTGTCCAGGCTGCTTATACCATCTGTAGAGATCATTAGGCATCTAAGGAATGGATCCACAGAAATTAGACAAGTAGGGAGCGGGCTAAGCTAATCAGAAGTGAAATGCAGAGCAATGGGATGAGACAGGATTTACTAGCTGATTGGTCAAAGACAGGCACCCTTCAGTCAGGGTCCTGGATTGTGCCTACATTTCTGGACTTAGGTGAACTTTCTGTGAAAAAATGAGAGGCTGCAGTAGCCTAGTTAGTAGAGTGCTTCTGTGGTATATGGGAGATGTGGGGACAGGCTCCTGCTTTACCTCATGTTTCATAGTCCAGTAGAGTGCCATAACCATGAGCCCACTGGGTGTTTTAGGATGGGTCTTTCTCAGTATCTCCCGTTTGAACTGTTCCATAAGTTTAAACAGCTAAATATTCGTTAAAAGAGATAACTTGAACCTCAGCCATATCTCGGACCCTAACCAGTGCTCTAACCATTGGCCATGGAGTAAATCTTTCTCTTTCTTACCAGTCTAATAATACGCAGTTATTTATGGAAAGAGGAGCAGTTCCAGCAGGAGAAGTAGGAGCGTATCCTGGGGATGTGGGCACTCACCTGAAATGTAGGAGACCTGGGTTCGAATCTCTGCCGCAGACCAGTATTTTGAATATGGGTCTTCCACACTGCAGGCAAGAGTGTGCCTTAACCTTAGGCTAGTCTACAATGAGAAGGATGCTGGCTCTGACTTGAGGCAAAACAGTCAAGAGATCACTTCTTTGGTGTGTCAGGGCTCGAGTGGTATTTCAGCTGTGGGGCTGTGTCTGCTTACAGGACTTTGTGAATATGCACTGCTCAAAGCTTGAGAGGGTTAAGTGACAGCTGAGTGGTGGTTGAGGATGTCACTGGTGCCTATAAAAGCATAATACATTCTTAAGTAATTTTTGAATACTAGGCTCTTTGGCTTAACATTACAAATCTTAGGATCTCCACTGAGCTCAATGGATATTTATCAGGTGCATGAAGCTAACTTGTGCATAAATTATTGCAGATATTGGGCCTTTGCCCTAACATCCTGCCCTAATCAACTTGTGCTTACTGTGTGACATCATTCACCTGCTTTGTTCATAGGAAATTATAGATTTTGGTAACTTGCTGGGAGATTGTGAACCTTGCAGCTTGCTAAAAATTACTGATGCATCAGTGAGGCGTCTGCTGCATGTACACGTTATGTAGATTCCAAGTATCATATAACTTCCTATTCTTACCAACTTGAACTAAGTGAGCCACTTCTCCATTACCATACATATTATTAACAAAAAGAACTGTCCAAGGAGCTTGACATGCTCTTTCTTGTTCAGTGTGCTAGTCAGAATAGCAATCAGTGCCAGTGAAGATCTATCTTCTTCTGGGCTACAGGTGGGATTGACTCCTTTAGCAGTGGCAGCAGTCTCACTATCCAACAGTCAGGTTCAGGGAAATCCACTCTGTTCGGCAGTGTTGAAAAGCTCTGATTCTGCAGTGGACTGAAAACAGATGAAGCTCTGATTCAACGAAGCCCTTCAGCACAGGATTAACTCCCTTTGAATACAATGGACATAAAACAAGCTTGAACTTGTGTTAAAGGGGGACTTATCGGTAGGTGTAAAGTGAAGTGCTTTGCTGAGTCAGGGCATGAGAGTTGATGGCAGTGGGGGACAATAAAATCATTCAACTTTTCTTAATTTTCTTGTTATTCCCTGAACATGTATGGTAATTATTAGAAGAACAGTGTTGTTTCAAAATTGTTATTTAAAGGAGATGGGGCATTTTTATTCTTAGTTGTCCTTACTGACAAACACTGCACAGACAAAGAGAAGGGTTAAAATTCTAGGGGTAAACCATGAACGGTAGAAGCTGATTGGTACCACTGTTGGCCGTGGAGCTTGCACCTTGCTTTTATTTGTTTGCCAGCTGATGATGGACTCCCTTGTGTCCTCTGTGATATTGTTCACATTTTAACACTAGGGAAGCATTGAAAGTCTTGTTTGTACAAGTTGGTATGCTAGCCTGCTTACCATTCGTGCACTCTTACTAGTTCCCTGTGCATTTATAATTTTCTAATTATGTTATACTGTTTGGCTATAGTCTTTGAAACAGAAAACTTCTTGAACTCCAGAGTTCAGCTAGACTTGGGCTAACCCCCGTCTATTATGGAATGCTACTATTGGAGGTGGAGTTTTTGGATGAGACACAGAAACAGACTCTGCTCTCTCACGGCCATTGATTAGCTCTGGTTGTCTGGCAAAATTCCACTTTGAGTAATTGGCCCATTGCTTCTATCGTGTATGATTAATATCGGTAGATCTGTTTCTTTCCTATCTTAAATCATGGTTGTGGTCTGTTAAACGTGGCGACTGCTTGACTGTTGCACTTGAGGGTTGGTCAAAATAACTTCATAATTTATTATGCCTGTGTTGTATGTGTGTGTGTATATAGCTATTACTTTACCCTAGATAAAAACTATTTTTAAAAGGAAGTTTAGGTGGTGTATACAGATAGGCTATGTTACAAATGTCTTGTAATTATTTTCAAACCAAGTGTTATAGATGCAAGAAATTCAGACATAAAGGAAAGCCCAGTGTGCTAAAGTATGGCAAACCAGAGTTATGATACCATGTGTGAATCTTCACTTTTCCCTGAACAGGGGGCAGATCCAGAGTGGGTACAGCAGTGCAACTGCATCGTGCTTTGCTTGTGCTGCCCATGAACTTTCGTTGGCTTGCACGCAGCTCCTCTAGAGCCCAGGGGGTGAGTGCTCCTGCCACCACTTGCCCCTTCTTTCCCCTGCTGCTGAATTCAGCAGGGAGGGATAGAAAGAGGAAAGCTGACAGCAGCAGCCTCTAAAGCCATATGAAACCAGGGCCTCCAGTTACACCTCATCCTGATCAACTGGTGAGCTTGGAGATCACTGCTCACATGGAGGTCTGGCAGGTGCCTACTGTGACCAGTCAGTGAGCTCATAGCTTGCTGTGCAGGCAAAATGGGGGTGAGAGGCTGCATTCACCTTGAACCTGGTTCTGCTATTGCCCCTGAAATGATAACATGAGAGGAGAATAGTTTTGTAAAATCTCAAAGTGTCTCTAAAAATCAGTTCAAGCTAAATTACCAGCCAAACCACTGAAAAACCTGAATCATCCCCTTCCCCACTCTCCCACCCACAAGTCACTGTAGGTCAGAATTAACCTTATTCCTAATAGAGAAACTTTCAGTTATGAAGAGCTGGGGGAAGGGGAACATTGTTATTAATGTGCATATTTAAATACTAGCCTGTACACCAGATTTCACTGTGCTTTATCTATATGGAAAAGTTGAAGTCAGTGACTGGGCATAGTTAGTGCTGTGTGGGGGTGATACCTGCATCTTCACACCCTGGTATGTTTGAATTCTTTTTTAAGGTTAACTTTAATGCTGAGGGTTTATAATGGTTGGTTTCAGGTAATGATTGTAATTTATCCTAAATTACTAATATATAGTCTCAACTTCAGTCAAATGTCAAGTAGCTTTTCCTTGTATTTTTTAATAATGAAAAGCCTGGGAGCAGTAAATGGAAAACCCCAGTGAATGCTGCCATCTGACGTTACTAACAGTTTAAAGATCTGAACCTTAAATCTCATCCTGAAGTAATTTATTTTTTATGGTTGGTACAGTCTGGTGTTTTACTTCACGCTGGAGCAAGACAAAGCAGCCACAACATATGGACCAGTTAAACTGGGTTTCCAACTGCTTTGTCTTGCCAGAGCAGTGCAAAGCACCCACCACGGTTTCCCCTTCACTCCTCTGTTCCAAATTCCCTTTTTACCACATTTCATTCCCTTGGCCACACACGCCCCAAATTTCTCCCAGCACTTGCACCTCTAACCTTGGTGTCTTTGTTAAAGTCCAGTCTGGGTTATTACATTATGTCTAGCTGCACTTACTCTGTGGGAAATCCTTGCTCATTTAGGTCAGTGGCCAGTCTCCCATTGACTGAGATTGCTTGCTGTGTACTTTGACTTGATTATCATAATCTTCACACCTTGTCCTAAACTGTTTTGCAGTATTACCACATGCTGGTTGAATGCTTATAAAGGCAGTTAATAAAAACTAGCTAAATTTACACAGAAGTCAAACGTAATTCATTCAAATAGTATCTTTGGAATTATTTTTGCAGCACTTGCCTTTGAGTTCACCAGGTGCTTTGAGATCCATCTGGATTCAAGATGTTTCATAGATCCCCAAACCTATTATTACCAGTGTAACATGACGCGTAAGGGATGACCTTCTCCCTTATATCCCATCTCAGTCTGAGAGTCATCTCCTGCAGGAACCATCTGTGCACCAAGTTCATTTGACCAAAACACACGGGAGGTTGTTTGTAACAGGTTGTCCTTTGCTCTGGGATCCCCTTATGGCCCAGCAGAGCCCAAGTCTCAAGCACAGATTTAGCAAGCAAGGTTAAGTTGAGGTATTCTTAGAGGAGTTTGGTTACTAAATATTATCTTATTGAAATATTATATTTGTTTGTATAAGCTATTCAGTCTTTTATTATAAGCTGCCCTGAGCCTTTTTGGGGAAGTGGCATGTAGATCAAATAAATAAATAAAATAAAATAGTTAATAATGGAAATAAAAAGTTAACTTAAACCTTGTTCCCAGCAGTGCCGAGGATCACTGTTACAGGGAGACATGTAGATATGAGCAGTTCTTTGCAATAAGCAAAATAAGTATTTTGCTATTTTCTGTTGTTTAGACAAATAGGAGAGAATTTGATTGTTCCTGGTGGTGTAAAGACCATCGAGGCTAATGGGCGTATGGTTATTCCTGGAGGCATTGATGTCAACACTTACCTACAAAAGCCCTACCAAGGAATGACTGCTGTTGATGATTTCTATCAGGGCACCAAAGCAGCTCTAGCAGGAGGCACCACCATGATCAGTAAGTATTAAAATACCAGCTCTTCCCAACTGTGGCTGAGCAGAGCCTGCTATTTTCTGCTCATACCTCCTTCCCTGGTTTTAGCTGCAAACACTCCATGCAGTTCTTCTGCAGGACGTGTTTTGAGAACACATCCAGTTCTGCGCTGGAAATCCACCGAGTGCTGGGTACAAGCTTCCCAGGGTTGCCGTGTGAATGAAGATGCCTTTAAGGAGAAGTAGCAGTACAGAGTGATGTCTTCTGGATTTCCCTCTCAAGGAAATAGTTGAAGCGCTGTTGAAAGTATTAAAATGGAAACCACTTTGAGTCATTCCCAGTCATTGTAAATGATTAAATCCTGTTATTATTTGGGTTGGTTGAAGGGGAGTGGCTATTTTTGTTGGATAATATTTTGTTTTTATTAATATATGTAATGATCCAAGAGTTCATGGCAATCAATGCTGAATATATTGTTTTTCATCTTTATTGGTTAATAATAGCAAGGCTTGTTTTTTTAGTATATTTTCTTCAGTTAGGGTCCTAAGTATCTTTCAACCTATTGAGAGATTCTAGGTCTCGATTTCTATTCTTGTTCTAGAGTACAAAAGTGAGTCTCTCTCATCATATAATATGTTACAGCAAAGAAGGCATTCTTCTTAATATCTTTTTTCCTAGGTTCTTGTATACTTTCATGCAGAGATTTTTAATAGGTGATCCACTGTAATTAATGGAAAGCTTAACTGCAATAAGAGCATTCTAATTTGCACTAGCCTGCTAGTTTAGTTAATCAGTTTGGAGGTGAGAATGGATTTGTTTTTGCTTAACAGTTAAAAAATTGTGCTTTATTTAATGAGGTGTATTTCCTTATAGTATCTAGTAAATGTGGCTGTTGGAACTTTTTAAAGATTTCTGATGTATATTGGAAGTACTTGTCTTGTTCAAAACTGTTAACTGTATAATAAAAAAACCCAAAGCCTATGAATTTAGTTATGCACCATAAAATTCACAGATGTCACCATAAAACTCTTTATGCTGTGCTGTATTACTCACCTAGGATCCACGGTTGCAAACATAAGTATGAGTAACACATCATTAGTGCAGTTTGGTTCAGTTGGACCCCTCAGCTGTTCAAAGGTAGAGAAGTCCAGTGTTTAGACTAGGGGTTTCAAACATATGGCCCATGAACTGGATCTAGCCCACAGATCCCCATTCAGCCCTTGGTGCTGTCCCTGGGTCTGATCAGACCCATATGGGGCACAGTGTGTGCCCATGGCTCAAGGTCAGTCTGTGAGCTAGATCCGGCCCATGCTGCCCCTCCCATCCCTCTCCCCTTTCTCCTCCCCTGCCCCCGGCATACTTGATCCAGTGGGACTCATGCAGCATGTGGTACAGATCCCAGAGTGCCTGAAACAATGCTATATGTAGCTCAGTCCAGTCAGAGTGACCACAGTGCTGCATGTATACCCAGCTGGACTGCGGCACACATGGTGCCTGCCTCTGCAGCTCTGGGCCTGTACCACACTCAGTGCCTGCTCCGGGCAGTTTGGGACCCATGCTGCCCATGGCACCTGCAAATGCTGTGTGTAGCATGGGTCCTAGACTGGATGGAGCAGGTGCTGTGTGTGGCACATGTCTCAGAGAGAGTGCTGTGTATAGGGCAGTTCAGCTGGGATGGTCAGAACATGCAGCGTGGCTGCCTCTCCAGCTGGACTGCATTGCATATGGCACCTATTATGGCTGCTTGCAGCGTGGATTCCAGACTGACTGGAGCAGCTGCTGGATCAGGTATGCTGGAGGAGGAGGAGGGGAACAGGAGAGGGTCCATGGGCCCAATCAGGCCTGCAGATAGGCCCCATGCCACTCATCTGGCCCTATGGGACCAGATGAGTTTAACATTGGTAGACCAGATCTTTCATAGATTCATAGATGCTAGGGTCAGAAGGAACCTCAGTAGATCATCGAGTACAACTCCCTGCCCTGGGCAGGAAAGAGCACTGGGGTCAGATGACCCCAGCCAGGTAGACATCAAGCCTCCTCTTAAAGACCCCCAACGTAGGGGAGAGTACCACCTCCCTTGGAAGTCCATTCCAAATTTTGGCAACCCTTACTGTAAATAAATTCTTCCTGATGTCTAACCTAAATCTGCTTTCCACCAGTTTGTGGCCATTGTCCCTAGTTACTCCAAGGGGTACCCTGGTAAACAGAGCATCTCCTATTTCTTTCTGCCCACCCCCGGTTAATTTGTAGGTGGGTAGAGTCAGAGATTCATGGATTCATAGAAGTAGGGTCGGAAGGGACCTTGTAGATCATCAAGTCCGCCCCCCTGCCTGGGCAGGAGAGAAAACTGGGCTCAAATGACCCCAGCCAGGTAGACATCAAGCCTCCTCTTAAAGACCCCCAGGGTAGGAGCCAGCATCACTTCCCTTGGAAGTTGGTTCCAGATCCTAGCCTCCCTGACTGTGAAGTAGTGCCTTTGGATGTCTAGTTTAAACCTACTCTCTAACAATTTGTGGCCATTGTTCCTTGTTAACCCAGGGGGCGCTGGGGGGAACAGGGTCTCTCCCAAACCCTGCTGGTCCACCCTGGTGAGTTTATAGATGGCCACCAGGCCCCCCCCCACTCAGCCTTCTCTTGCATGATCCCCTCTTAGCCTTCTCTTGCAGAGGCTGAAGAAATCCAGGTCCCTCAATCTCTCCTCATAGGGCTTGGCTGGCAGGGCCTTAACTATATGAGTGGCCTTCCTCTGGACCCTCTCCATGTTGTCCACATCCCTCTTGAAGTAAGGCGCCCAGAACTGTGGCCTGACCAATGCCACATAGAGGGGAAGTATCACCTCCCTGGACCGGTTCATCCCAGAAGTTTATTCAGATCTTAGTATTTAGGCAGGGCAATGCTAAGGGATGCAAAGCTTAACTCTTACCCTGCTGCCTAATGGGATTCTCAGTCTTGAGTTGGGTGTCTAGGCTCCTTACACAGTGCTTGGGAGAGTGGGATGAATCCTCAGATGAATCCTCAGAAACCAGCTGAGCTGGGGTTACCTGCTAGGAGAACATTCAGTCAGAAAGCCAGTGAGGTTCAATGGCTAAGACTTTGTCTTTTACAGTAGAGCCCTGGGCTTTATCCATCTCTGCCTGAAGAGACCAACCTTAATTGATTGGTAAGGTGGAGCAGAATAATTCTAGAATATATATTTAGGAATTGGTTAATAATTAGAACTACAAAATCCATAGAAATATAAATGGCAGTGAGTTAAAACCAGACCTCCTGGCTCCCAGCTCAGCACATCTTGTCTGAGTTTCATGGTGTTTGGATTTCTCTTTCGTGTGTGCAGAACATTCCCTGTGTGGATGGTGTCACAAGCAGGCTTCAGATTTCACTTTAATGTAGGTGCTCCACACAGTCTCCTGTACTTGAAGTAGACAGATCCCTGACTGAGATTCCTGTTTTGTCATGGGAAGTACATGGATAATCATAGGTGCCAAGGAACATGAAGTATATGCATTTTATGTAACGGGTAATCCATCCTTATTTCAGTTGACCATGTCCTCCCTGATCTTGGATCAAGTTTGTTGACCTCATTTGAAAAGTGGCATGAAGCAGCGGACACCAAATCCTGTTGCGATTATTCTCTGCATGTAGACATCACTAGCTGGTATGATGGGATCCGAGAAGAGCTGGAAATACTGGTGCAAGATAAAGGTTAGTTAATTAAAGTAAAATTTTAATTTTTTTTTATCTCGGCAACCTGCAGATGCTGAATTCTGAAGTATTCCAGAGAGACCACAAAAGAGGCTCATAGTATTTGATACCCTGGCCAAAGTTCTCTGCTACCCAGAACCTTTGTAGTCCTTTCTTCCCATGCAGCGTAGTCCCGATATTGTACATGCCAGTGTTATCAGGAGTATTGGAAGCAATACATTTTTATTGGTACAGATGGAGAAGAATTAGAATCTACTAGGATAAAATGCCATTTTACACTCACTTCCAATAATAAAAATAATTAGGCACTGCATAAAATAGCATAACCAGGCCTTGTATGCAAAAGTTAAAGATTCACATTTTGTGCTGCAAAGCCATCATCATGAGCTACCCGTCATTGAACAATGTCAAGGGGTACTTGCTAAACTTGCTTGTTCATATTTGAAAATACAGTACCCACCTCTTCTAGAAGTACATTGGGTTAATACTATCAGTCTGCTGTAAGTAAGGTGGAAAAATCATGTAGTACATCTCAAATGATGGTATACTCCTGATTTGTGCTGTATTTTTCCATGCCAGGACTTAGCAGCAGTCAAGCTTAGAGTAGCTGTTGCCCAAGGGTTCCTGTCTCTTGTTTCCCCGCTCCTGGCTGAGGTAGGAAGGTAGTTTGAGTACTTTGTGGAGGTAGTGCTGCTCACAGCAGAGAACACATTCAGATCCCTTTTGTTTTACCATTCCTATAGATTTGAATGGCAAAAGCACAGATTATTAAGTGTACCAGCTATTTCAGACAGATTCAGCTGTTCATACCTCATTAAGGAGCAGTGAAAGTGGCTACTTAAACTGCTACTTGCTCTTTAATGAGGTGTGAACAGCTGAGTCTGACAGAAATAGTTGGTGGGATTCATATAAATAATGTCTTTGACATTTGAAATCTATGGGAATGGTTAATGCTATATATCTACTGTTAGTGGTGGAGAACTGCATATAGTTACATTTCAGATTGAGAGCCAAGATTGTTAAAAATTGAGTCTAAAATTAATTTCCTAAATCTACATTGTGGCATTAAACAGTGGCCAGATTTTCAAAACTGCTGGGGACTCAGCAGCTCCTATCAAAGGTAGCAAAAGCTGCTGAGTGTTCAGTGCTCAAGAAAAGCAGATTATTTAGGCAGTTCCCGGAGGGGAGGTTGTGGGTGGCTGAACCTTTCAGATGGGCTCACCTGCTTCTTGATGTGGTTTCTGGATGGAAGCCACCGCTTTGGCAAGGGTCCAGAATCCAAGGGGAGAATTGCTGTCTCC
>NW_005841871.1:4121870-4133705 GCF_000455745.1 Alligator sinensis
TTTCCCTCCTCCCCTTTTTCCCTGCTGCCAAAGTTGGTGGCAGCAAGGGACTGGGAAGAAGAGAGGCAACATTATTGCCATGGAATCATAGAAAAGTAGGGCTGGCATGGACCTCCAGAGGGTGTCTAGTTCAACTCCAGTTGAAGGCAGGATCATCTGTATGCAGACCATCCCACACAAGTCCTTGTCTAACCATTCTGGGAACTACACAATCAACTCTGTAACACAACTGCAACCACCCTTCCTTGCTACAGGTAAAGCAGGGGGACAGTGGTGGTTAGTTAATGTCCTGCTGCTGTAAGGGTTGTTAAAATGCACACCAAAGCAGTGGTTCTGGCCAGGACCCATGCTGGCAAGCCAGTAAACTCAGAAAGCTCACCACACATATACCACAGAGCCAAAGGGGTATATGGCTGCACCTCTTTGCTCCCCTGGATCCACTGCTATTTATCTTGGAGTCTAAATTAAGACCCGTAAAAAATCATGCACTGGATATCGAAAGTATGCTCACAAACAAACATTTACATAGTTTATTAGGCATTTATTTCTAAAACTATTCTATCATATACTCTGGATTAAATATGAGAACTCTCTGAATTAACATATGAATGCTGTGTCCCTTGCAAAGTGCTGTCATGGCTCATGTCTGAGAAATTGTATTTACGTAGATTTGCTCTGTACGGACAGAAGGACAAAGCAAGATAGTATCTGTTGTCCAGGCAATTATTCAATTTATGCAAAATACACAATTCAGAATTCAAAATACAGAAATGCAGTCATATAGGAATTTTAATCCAGGGCAGTGAATTGTACTTGTTGTATAATTAGATTGCAGGCAACAGTATATTTCATTAGCCTTCAGTGTCTAATCTGTTGGATTATGTACAGTTTGGGCAAACTGTAGCTAATTTTACCTGGCTCTTTATAAAATGGGAGACTTTTACAAACTCACAGCAATTGTTGCTCTTGACAGTGTCAGGTCCTGTCCTATGCTCCTGCTGTCATCCTGATAATCTGGATTCTGATCTACTTTTAGCTGGATTTACATTCAACTAAATGTACTGTAGTTTATATCAAAGGTTAGCTGTTATTCTTGCAGAGCTGGCTCACAGATGGCTCAGCACTCCACTACATGCCTCAGGGCTTGCATTAAAAGCCTGGTCCAGACAATTGGGTTAATAGTCTCCTCCCAGCATAGAAATTTGAATTTTCCATGCAGATATGACCTGACATTCACTGTTCAGAGTGAGAGAGTACCTGTTCAGTGCTTGAAAAAGCAGTATGTTGTCACAACCCAAAGGGTGTGATTTTTGTTTGTGTGTGCTTCGGCACTGCTAAATTGTCCTTGCTAAATTACAGCTTCCTTGCACGGTGGAGTTTTCTGCTGCAGAGAGGAGAACCCCGGTGCAAGGGAGAATTTCCCGCCAATTTGAAGCTTTCTTTGCAAGGTGCATTTCTTTGTTGCAGCACAGAGATGCTCGTTGCAAAGCGTTCCCGCCATTTGTATGCTAATTTGAGTCCCATTATTGGCCAGTTCTAAATTATTCACACGTGGCGGCTAGTGATTGGCTTGCTAGCCGTATAAAAGGCTTGAGTGGTTTCCGCCCAAGTTGGAGGACTCCACGAACACCGGGAGGAGGAGACTTCACGCTGTGTGAAGATCTCTAAGCGCTGCGGATCCTTACGGACCCAGTGCATTTAAAGCAGGCAACGGAGGTCTGATCAACCTCTAGCCTCTCCCCGTCGCCGATAGATTCCCAGACGTATCCCTTCCTGCGCGCAAAAGAACCGGACCTACGAAGCCTAGCAAACTTCGTGGGGATGAGTGAGCAGAAGGACCCACGGAGCCTAGCAAACTTCGTGTGAGTTTATTCAGAGCTCTTCCGGGCGAGTACTTTCTTCGGCTGACACGACGGGCTTGCGTGTTCAGAGCCTTCAGCCGGACTGGGCTAGAGTTCACGAGTCTAGAACTCTTGTCCGCCTCTCTTCTTTCCTGTCTGTAACTGCAACTTAAGCAAGTTTTCCAGCCTACACCACTGCCATCTCGGTGTAAGTAAACAATCTTTAAAACTACCACTACGCGTTTGTGCCTAATTCCAGCTCGAAGGCCTTTCCTCTCTGACCCGGCGTGCCCGGGCTGCTGGCCACAGCCCGCGTGCAGCGCGGAAAAGGGCTTGGGTCGCTCCCGGCCCGCACATATGTATGATGAGGTACCAAATAGATTGTTTGGTAGGTTTCGCATTCAAATGTTACCTTTATTCTCCTTGTCTCACTCAAGTAAATATTAATTACTCATATATTAGAAAGCATGGATTAAGGGAGACAAAGCATTTAACATCACAGGATAACATTTTAACGTGGTAGGAGGTTTAAAATCAATATGTATTATCTGTTCAAAACTGAAAACTTCTAGAATCAGTCTCAGCTGGTATAAATTATCTTGAGATCAGTGGAATAACATTGATTTTTCTCGGCTGAGGATCTAGAACCTATTCATTTTACACAGATTGTCTAAGTTATTCTCAGATAATTGAGCCACTATCCTTACATTTAATAGTGGCCATGTCTACATGAGACATTGACTGCGCTGTAGCTCATTACAGCTGCACAGTAGCTCATTACTACTGTGCAGTAGCATTATGTGGCATGAAGCGTGATGCGATGCTGCTGTGCAGTAGTAATGAGCTACTGTGCAGTCAGCATCACCAAAAAGCCATTCCGGGAATGCCAGTTACCGCGCAGTCCTTTAAATACTTGTATATGCAAGTACTAAGTGACTGCATGTGTAACAACTGTGCAGTCAGTGTCTCGTGTAGACACGGTCACTAGATAAAATACATGCAGAAAAGTGCAACAGGGAATTCTGTGACACAAGGAGCATGCCATCTCACAGAGCCACACACCCTCTCATTTGCTCTTTTTCTTCCAGCCCCACATATCTCCTTCCCTTGGCTGTCCAGAAGGCCAGTTTCAAACAGAGCACCCAAGGGAGGGTGGGCCTGGATGATGCCTAACCTATAGCATGGGGATTGGAGCACTGTCCTGGGAAGTCTAAGAAATCTGGATTCACACTCCCTCTCAGTGAAGGAAGGCCTAACTCCTGTGACTCAGTCTTCCCAGACAAACACCCTAAATACTCAGTTATTTGAGCTAAAACATGAGATGGGCCTCCTCCTTCTCCCTTTTCCTTGGGCTAATACTTGGATATGCCTGACCACTGCATACTCTACTCTGCATGTTCAGTCTATACACACATGCTTATGTATCCAGGGCGCAGAGGCAGGGCCAACAAACCTAGAAAACTGCCATTTAGGTGGAAGGAGCGGGGTGGAGATAGAATTCCACTCTTAGTGAGCAAGAGAACGAATAGCTATTTTACCTCTAAACCTTCAAATGACTAGTTTTGCCTTCAAAGAGATCACAACATATGTGCTGGGTTTTTGGTTGTAGCCATGTTGGTCTAAGGACATAGGCAGGCAAGGTTTTCACTGGAGTCAGGATACAGGCCTAGGAAAATCAAAAAGAAATAAAAGTTACCAAGAGAGAATTTATAGCACTTGGTTAAATGCATCGTTTTCATCCTTTGTCCTATCTTGTATAGGATTAGGAATAAATTAATTACTTTTGGTGGATTCCAAGGGACAGAGAACAGCTATCAGTTTGGCTGTGCCAGGCTTAATATTTCCCTTTGCTCTCAAAGAAATGCATGCAAGGGAGTATGGACACAAGAACACAACAGGTAGATCTGGCAAACACCCAGATTGGCACTGACAAGTTTCTCTCATTTCTTTGTGTATGAATAGTTGTATATATAAAAAGGTGGTGCCAGGCCTAGCTGTCTGAGTTTATTAAGAGGAAATAGAGCTTTAATAAAAGACTTTACCATGGCCATATATGTTGGATGATTATAGGGACTGGGGCAAGACAGAACTGAAGCCAAGAGGTTAGAAGTATTGGCCATAATGAATATGTAATCAAGCACAAAAATAAATCAGGAACATATTGAATAGTTTGAAACTGCGCTGGCCAATGGAATGAGTCATTATAGATAATGACTTGGCTTGTATTTAGGAGCCTGAAAAATAAGATAAAAATGTCATTTGTTCCAAGAGCCAAGGGTCTAATTCTGTAAGATTTTGATTTTCCTCAACTCTCATTGACTTCTCTGTTGACAGAGGGAGCCAATGGCGCAAAATGTCCATGTTGAATTTGTTCAATATGAAATTGTTCAAGTGAAAATATGCACTCTCATGATGGTTCCTTTCAAGCTATTTTGGCTGAGCATGACAACATAACACCGACAAACACTTCAGGCTTCCTTCTGTCTGGAAAATGTACCCAGGGTATTTGAACTTTTAAATTGTGAATAAGCAAATTCTTTGCCTGAGCATGAACAACAAACCCATCTGCCTGCAGGGCATGTCTGAGCATGTCTAGCCTCATCAAGGCTTTACATCTTCATCAGCGAGCCTAAATCATGTAACGTAGTCAGAATGGAGAGCTGCTGTAATCTTTCTCTCTCCCTCTCTCTAACCTCCCCTGGGGATACAGTTGTTGTTAAATATTTGTGCATGCAGTGTACATGTCTTAGAATGTATTTGTTTTAATATAGGGAGCTAATAAACTGTGGCCACCTAAAGTACTGGAATGAAGATGATATTAACAATAGAATAATCAGTAGAATAAATAGAGCTGATACATATAAAAGGGAAATGGTTGGGAAAACCCCCATTGTAATATGGACATGTCTGATACCTGCGGACAAAGTCTTGCTCTATTGAAGAGAACAGCAACTACTATTAGTTTGCATTCAGCTAATATTTGGCCAGTAACACTCAACTATAACAATGCTTGCATAACAGTAAAGGATAAAAGACATATCTTTCATGGTTCTCCATTACCAACATAGCAGGGAACAACTTTTCTTTCATCTGTATGCATTCACTGGGGATACAAGAAAATGATGTTTTGATTCATTTGAAGCTGACTTCAAACCTCTGGCAAGCATAACTTGCAATCTATTTTTCAGCTCAGCTGGTTGTTTTGGACAAGAATGATCCTATCATATCATATCATTCTGCAAGACCACATGAAATGATTCCACGCTCATTCTCAACAGTTTGAGGCAACTTTATTTGGACAAATAGCTTTTATAGATATGGATATTATAGATGAATAGCATTTTCACTGAAGAACATGGTTTTGGGTCACCTGGATCTGTGTGTAGATTGTTACCAAACTGATGAATAGTTTCAGCTGAAAAATTAAGAAGAATACTGAAAAAGTGAAAACATCTGATTTAGCCTGCTCTTAAAAACTTCTAAGGCTGGAGATTCAAGGCAATCTGTTCTGATACTTAAACACAGTAAATAAATACAATGCAATGGAAATGTCAACTTTTATAAAAATGGTTTAATTTTTGTTTTGAAATTATGTAACATTAAAAATGTTTCAGTTTGGCCACTGAATTTAATAATCAAATATTCACCCAACTCTAAACTTAAAGATTATTAGATTAAGACCTTTGTTGTAGTAGTCAACATCTCCCATTTAGCAATGACAGCTGGGTTGTTCCATTTTTAATCTGAAATTAGAGGTGAGCCATAAAAATGTATTGGATCCAAGCAAAAAGGGTTGTCATTCAGGTAGAGGAGAGGAAATTATGGACTACTAATCATAAAGAGTTTAAATCAAGTATCACAAACTGGGAAATGAGGTGACTATCCAACATCAATTTTCCTGAATCTTTTTCCTCAAAACAGTGCTTCTGAAATATTTTCAGACCTACTTAATCACTCCCTTGTGTTTTGTTTTGGAACAGGTGTTAATTCTTTCCAAGTCTACATGGCCTATAAAGATCTTTACCAAATGTCCGACAGCCAGGTAATTTTTTTACATGTTCTTCATTGGCAATACATCCACATGCTGTTTTTAGTTGATCTCTTAATAAGGTTTGGATCACACTAGAAAGTGTATAGCTATCTGATGTGGCAGTGTTGGAGTGATGCTGCAGCTGTGATGGTCCAGGAAAGATGAGAGGCAGCAGAGTTGTCTTCTAATTCAATGTAAGGTGAAGTTGCTAATGACTAGTATAGCTGCTAGCCCAAACCTTTCCCTTGCGCTTTCAAGATGGCACAGTTATCCTTTAGAGAGGAGTGTTAGTCCATGTAGGAGGGAGCCTCAAGAAGGGAATCTGTGCCAGCAAGCTTCTCTAAGTTCTCTCCTAACTATATAGTTGGTCCAATAAAAGATTTTATCTCTCAAAATCTTTGCCTCCCATATGTGGCTATCTGAGACATTCATGTTGCTTTTGAACTGACCTTGGGGAAATGCATACCTGTGAAATTTCTCTTTGGAGCCCCTAAACTTGAGATCCGTTGAACACCTACATCTTCCACTTGAGGCCATTGAGAGACATACCTACCATGCCACAATATCAGGCCTAGTAAGAGTTGCAGACCCCCAGAATCGCTCAGGATTTTGTCCTGGATTTGTATTCTGAGCCTGTTAGCTTTACAGCATTCAGTCTGACAGCAGTAAAACTGAAACAGCTTTTGAGATCACAAGTGCTTCTCAGTCACTGAAAACTGCTAAAGCATGTTATTCTTTGGGAAAGGCTATTCTTAGCTATCAGAGCTGGAGTCATTACAATGACTTTATTTGTATAACACTTGTTACAGACTCCAGACTCTTCAGCTTTCCAGTTCAGAAGCATCAGATCATTGTACTTGGATAATGGCATCTGTTAGACATAATAATGTTTGCTTATTCAGTTGAGGAAACCTCTCATTCCCAGAGCCAAGTTTCCTGGTCTCTTAAATAAATGTTGTTACACCTCCATTACATGTGGTTACAACTGGAATTTTAAACATAACTGTTCTCTGAGAAAAAAATACATGCTGAATCCAACTTGACTGAGGAGCTGGCACTAACATCATTCAAAGAAAAGACATGGAAGTTTTTGAACTTGAATAAATAAATTAGTGCCTGTTTCCACCTCTGAAGGCTCAGAGAAACACTTGGGCTGCTTTTACATGTGCTCCGGGGGTGGGTGGGCAGCACTTTAATTAGAGCAGCTCTGAGAGCTGATTTAATTTAAGTGCCACAGCATCTCATGTATCACTGTCCCCATGCTTAAAAATGGTGGCAGGGGCGCTTGAACTAAAGCTCAGTTGACAAGCTTTAGTTCAAGTGCCCCCACAGCCATTTTTAAGTGTGCAAACACTGGTACATGAGACGTGGGAGGCATGGTAATTAGCATGCTCCAACAGACTCAATTAACTGAGTCTGCTCCAGTGCACTGTAATTACAGCACACTGGAGCAGCCTCCGTGCTTGTGTACAGGCGCCCTTGGATACTCCAGCCCATTTAGCACTGGCTTAAGTGCCCAAGTGCAAGACTGAGTACCTGAACTGTAGGTGTCCAAATTTGAAACCTGGGCTTTTACAATGTGAGCAAATATGGAAAATATATGGTGGAATTTTCAGGACTGCATAATGGAATTAGACTCTGCTTATGATCCAAATCCCTTAAGTGGTTTAAAAAAACTAAGAATAGTATCTATAGCTTTCCTTTAGTGGGGATTGATTGGTTGTTTCTGAATGTTAGAAAGCAATGAACAGAAGGAAGTCCATGAGCGAACAGTGAAGTTCCTCAGCTGTAAGTGAAAGTTATAGAAGTGAAACTTTGCCCACTTGCCTGTGTTGGAAAGGGTGGAGAGCTACTTGATCATAGAAGAACTCCTGGAGTTCTTGATCATATTTCTCCAGGAGTGGGCATTTCCCCAGTAGTGCAGCTACTGATTCTGCCTTTAGGAATGTGCTCATATGTGTGATTGACTGGCTTGGTGGGAGGTGGGTTCCCAGGCTGGCTAGAGCAGCCACAGTGAGCACGTGGGGGCTACAGATGCCTCTGGCTCCTTGAAGAGATTTCAGAGTGGAGGGAGAAAGTGGAAGCTCCTTCCAGACGCACCCCAAGAATACTTGTGGACAAGGGGAAAATGTCATTTAAAATAAGAAAATAGAGATTTGCAACATATTTCTTGTTCAGTATTTTTTCCCACTTTGTATCGCCTCCAGCTTTATGAAGCTTTTACCTTTCTGAAAAGTCTTGGTGCTGTAATGATGGTACATGCTGAAAACGGAGATTTGATAGCTCAGGTGAGTGAGTTTGATTCTCTTGTTTCATTTTGAAAGAGGATATGTTTCACGTGGCAAAGAAGTGAAACTCATCTGTGAATAAAACAGGTAGAGTGATGCTGGAAAACAGAGACCGCCTTCCTAGTTGAATATGATTTTGTATACAGATAACCATTGGGCTATGGGACACCAATATAGAATTTTAAAAGTGTGTACAGCATGTATGCTGTAAAGTGACACCCCCAGAAACTCCCTGCATGGGGTCTAGAGAGTAAGGACAGTCTGTGTGGGAAGCACATAAGAAGCAAGATGGACTTCTCTGTGGTCCCAGGGAACAGAGGCGATTGAATAGACCTCATACCCTGAAGAACTTGGTGATGGGTTAAAGAACTGGGACATCTCATTTCAGACTGGCTGTAAGGAAAAGCTTTGTGTGACCAGACTCTGGAATAGACTCCCAATGGGGTGATGAAGGCACCTAGCCTGGAGATCTTCAAAAGGAGACTGGACACACACCTTGCTGGAGTTATTTCCTGCCCAGCAGTCTTTTCTGCCCAGAGCAGGGGGGCTGGACCTGATGATCTCATGAGGTCCCTTCCGGCCCTAAACTTTTGTGAATCTGTGTGAATCTAATTTATAGGTTGTTGCTGCTGAAGAAACCAGCATTAGGGGTATAGGTGTAGCTTAAAGATCTTATGGGGTTGTTGCTCTCTCCTGTTAAAAGGATCATTATAAAAACCTGAGGTGGGGGGCTTAAACCCCTTATAAAATGCCCAAATGGCATGTACTTGCTTCAGCAGCAGAGGATATAGTTAGTAGCAGTGCCTTATGAGAAGGGATCCTGGTTTTCTCTGATTTAAAAAAAATCCACAATTTTTGGTTTAAAAAAAGGAATCCCAAATCCACATTTTTCTGTGATTAAAATGAAACACTACTAATACATAGATATCTATACATTGACGTTTCATTTTAATCACGGAAAAATGTGGAACTGGGGTAATTTTTTTAAAACCAAAAATTGGGGATTGTTTTTTAAATCAGAGAAAACCAGGATCCCTGCAGATAATACATACATCCCTGCATATATACATACATTATAATACAGCAGAAGGATGTGAAATAGTACAAATATTATTAACACTATTGAACCTTTTTAGAGTGGATCATTTTGCTTTCTTCATCCATCTTCAGAATACAACTCGCCTGTTTTTAAATGAAGCCTTTCTTTGATATCATTCTATTTGTTATATATAATGTATTTATAATAGTTTATTTTGTTATGCTTTAATTGTCTGAAATGTTCTGTTTGCATTCATCAAAGGTGCATTTTAGAATTCAATCTACTGTTTTTATTATAATCTTCAAGTATTGTGGTTTTCTAACTCATGCATGCAAGCTCTTTAGTATAGTGAACAAATGCCTTTAGGGTCATAATGGATTGTCTGTCTGTCACCAGAGAAGTGAAAGAACAAATATATATGTATGACCTAACTGATTCTTATTGCAGGACAGAGGTAATGTGGTAGCTTTTCACCCCCAGAGACCTGGGATGAAATATTTATTAGGTTACACATGACAATGTGTCAGGTGATTTCAACCTTGTCTCCAGGGGACATTTGTCTATATCACAGAATCATTACAGTTGTCAAATTCTGCTCATTAGAGACCTAAAGCGGAAGCAGGTCAGGATTTGAGGTGCATTAACAGCTTGGTATGAGGAAGCTTCTACTGCTTCAGGAGGTCCTATACCAAGTATTGTACCAGGAGTATATATCCATCACTTATTTATGATAAAAAAGCTTACATTAAGAAACACCCTTAGCCATCAGCATTATATGAAATCATAAAGATTATCCATATTTTATTTAATCACACTGATAAGAAGCTTTGTTGTCATAACTGTTTGATGTGATAATTTTTTGCTAACCCACATCAACTGACCAAGCGTGAATATTTAGAATGTTTTTCCTTAAGCTTAGTATCAAAATATTATTAAAAAAAAAAAGTAATACCAAAGGGGATTTAGTTCTTCTCTTTAATGATTAGTTGCAAAAAAAATGACAGAAAGATTAGATTATGAAAGGGATGCTGATGGAGAATAAGTGGTAAATGCATAATGTGAAAAAGCTTTACTTCACTGGGCAGAAAGAAAGAAGAAAAATGATTGTTGAGTAGAAGAAGGATTTCAAGTGTGGGGTTCTCCTCAGTAAGTACTTTATGTTCAGATGGTATAGAGCTCAAACACAAAAAACGGAGTCAGTGAGAAGCACTAGCACACACTAAAGGATGTTTACTGACAATGTATCTTGTTTTAGAGATAGTCAGAATTTGCCTGTTGTATTCCAGGAACAAAAACGGATCCTAGAAATGGGAATAACAGGGCCTGAGGGACATGCCCTGAGCAGACCTGAGGAGGTAAGAGACTCAAGTCATTTTGTATTTCTTGGATACAATTTTTTTCTTTTTGTATTGCTCATTGTAAGGAGTTGCCATACCATGAGCATTAGGTTTCTTATAAATGCATCAAATAAGAGATCATGGATGACTAGGTAGTAGTGGGGGAAGTCAGATTGTCTGCGTTTTAAACAATAATGCCATTCTGTGCAAAATGCAAAAAATTGTAACGTATATAAAATATTCATAGATCATATCAGTGTCAGCAGAACAATGCATTTCAGTGGAAAACACTTCTAAGAAGTCAAGTTTTTCCATTAAATGGGCATAAGCACAAACATAGATGTACCACTGCAAGTTGTGGTATTGTGAATTCATGGGAATGAAGGGATTCCCTGCGTCAGCACTCTTTATATAACCCTTCTTTCAAAATAAAATTAGTATCTTGGCTTGTCATCTTAGGGCTGAAAAAAGATTGTTTTTAAAGACTAGAACAGATATAGACATGTAATGAGTCATGCATATACACAGTCTGTGCACTCATGGCACAATCAAGATGAGCTGCTATACTTGTTGACTTCAGAAAACAAGGCCCAAGGGGTATGAAGCTAAACTTGAAAAGGTTTTTGTGGTTTAGATGATAACTGCTCCCCAAGGCAAAAAAGACATTAATTGATCATAATGTTTCCTCACACATTTCAAATTGTAGAGTTTATATTTTTCTATTCACTGCCTGATAAAATTGTTGAGGCTTCTATTAATGGCAGTGACTGTCCAGGGAAAATCCTAACTTGACATTTGTCAAAAAGTAATTTTAAATATTTCTTACAATGGCATCCGGTCATGAGAGACCCAGTGTGGAGGTTCAAAACTTCTTCACTTCTACCACAGGCTTGCCTGAAGATAAACCACACCCTTTCTTGCATAAGTAGGTGCATCACAAACAGGCCCAGGGAAGTGATACTTCCCCTCTATGCAGCATTGGTCAGGCCATAGCTGGAGTACTGCGTCCAGTTTTGGACACCGCACTTCAGGAGGGATGTGGACGGCCTGTAGAGGGTTCAGAGTGTCTCGGACGGCCAGGGCCGACTCGAGTTACGCTCGTACGTCAGGGCGGGCTGGTGAATGGAGAGGCAGACACAACTTATTGGTTGTAAAAAACTTTACTCACACCGCTTGCAATCACGACGCAGGTTGTCCGGTCGTCGGAACAACCACACGAGTTGTTCCAGCTGGCGGGGCCCAAGCCAGTTAATCCGTCCGCAATTCGAAGCCGGCGGGGAAAGGGGTACGTCGGGGTTGC
>NW_005841871.1:4133789-4138997 GCF_000455745.1 Alligator sinensis
GCAGGCGGCGGGAATTTTTAACCTGCCAGGGAGCCAATTACTAGCCGCCACGTGTGAATAATTTAGCACTGGCCAATAACGGGGCACAAATTTGCATCCGAATAGCGGGAACTCTTTGCACCGTGCATTTCTGTGCTGCAAAGAAGAAATGCATCCTGCAAAGGAAACTGCAAATTGGCGGGAACTCTCCTGCATGCAGGCTCTTAATTGCAGCAGAACACTCTGCTGTGCAAAGGAGCTCTCATGTGGCCAGGAAATTCCATAGTGCTGAGGCACAAAAAATCACTGGGTCGTGACACAGAGGAAGGCCACTCGTCTGGTTAAAGGCCTACAGAAAAAACCTTATGTGGACCGATTAGGAGATCTGAACCTCTTCCTCAGCCTCTGCAAGAGGAGGCTGAGAGGTGATCTCATGGCCACCTACAAACTCATCGGGGGGCCAGCAAGAAATAGGGGATACAGTGTTTACCAGGGCGCCTGTCAGGGTAACTAGAAATAATGGCCACAAACTGGAAGAAAGCAAATTCAGATTGGACATCAGGAAAAAATTCTTTAGAGTGAGGGTTGCCAAAATATGGAATAAGCTTCTATGGGAGGTGGTGCTGTCCCCTTCCTTGGAGGTATTTTAAAAGGAGATTGGACAGACACTGGCTGGGGGCATCTGACCTCAGCACTCATTCCTGCCCAGGGTAGGAGGTCGGACTCAATGATCTAATAGGTCCCTTCTGACTCTAACTTCTATAAAACTACTCCCCGCAAAGTTAGGCCCCTAAATACCTTTGAGGATCTGTGCCTAGGTATATATATTGTAGTAATGACTCCTAGGAGAACGTTTTAATTTTAGTAAAACAGTCTTAACAAAACCTCCTAAATCTCAAGCACTATGAGGCCATGTGTGGAGATGTTTTATTCCTAAAGACTTTTCTAGTAAAGATTTTTAAAAGGATTATCAATAATCTTAAGTCAAATAATTTGATCACTACAGCTTTGTGGATACCAAATAGTACTTCTGATACTGAGGTTTCATAAACAGAAGGATTCAGTTGATAATTTGACTAAAGTTAGTGGAGAAAAAAAATCTTCTAAAGTCACTGGAAAAACACTGCTGCCCTAGATGGAGATGTATGATTTACATGCATGTCCCAAGTGTCTCTTTTATGAGGAGATCTTTTTTAGACTTGGGACACATGTGGGGACTTGTTGGAAATGGGTTGAAAGCCTTGTATAAATTATGAAATAAATTCAGCCCATATTGGTGCTGCTGCTGTTCTTTAGAAATAATACTCATCCTTGTGTAAAGGTTGCATTGTGTACACTTCTTTGTCTGAGGTCTCACAACATTTCTTTTGCTATGGAGCTTCTTTTCCTGTCTTTTTCTCCTCTTTGTAGGGGGGGAGCAGAAACCTAAAATAGGAACATGTTTACAGGAGAGATGTATTAGCCATATTGGCCTAGCCCATAGCAAGTGTAGGGTTTGGTTTCAATACTATTCATTGCTTTGGAATAGTATTGGAAGGCTTGCAGTGCCACCATTTTAGGTGGTGCAGCTTCCAAACCCGGTGTAGGTAACCAGATGTGCTGGATAGTACATGGTGGGGAAGCCATCTTGTCACCATACTTCTGCCCTCCATACGCCTCCAGAAGAGTAGAGAAGCTGTAGGCTGTCTTGGCTGTGACATAAGCTGTGCAAGAAGGGTTGCAAGGCATTGCCAGCTTTACATATCCATGTATGACCCTAGCAGAATCAGGCCCATGGAAAGATATTGTTAAAAGGAGTAGAATGTGGTTCAGTCCTTGATTTTACTTCTTTTGCTTCTCTCTGTTTCACATGCCTTTTCTCCACTGTTTTCTTTCAGCTTGAAGCAGAAGCTGTTTTCCGTGCCATCACCATTGCCAGCCGAATCAACTGCCCAGTGTATATCACCAAAGTGATGAGTAAGAGTGCGGCCGATATCATCGCCCTGGCTAGAAAGAAAGGTGCGGCACTCACTGCTTCCTCCCCAAAGGCGGCTTGGACCATGTATGATTTATTGAATAGAGACTGACAACAAAGTCGATACTGTCATAAAGGTGTGATGCACAAGACTGCTCTTGAGGGATCAAACTGTGTTGCTTGACTGCATTCACATGTCTCAGGGAAGGGTTAAAAAAGATTGATAGCTCTGTCACAGGGTGGGGCAATATCTTTTATTCAAATAGCCATTCATGATTTGTGCTTAGGAAAACTGAAGTGAGACCACTTGAATGTATTCATTTCCCCTGCTTTCCATAGCTGGCTCCCACCTGCAATGTTCATCTTAATCCCTTTCCCCAGGTCCTTATCCCAAGCTACTTGATATCCATTGTTGGAAAGATATTTTCCATTTGGCCTAGCATGCACTTTATGTCTTTGAGGATGGTTGCCAGAATGAGACTCTGTACATTGCTTCCTATCACTATGTAGAGTAAGTTCTGCAAAACCTCACGTGTTCATAGTGACTGGGGAAAGACAGAGTACTAACAGTAGGCAGAGGAGAGGAGGTTGCTCTCTTGGTAATGTTGAAGAAGTCTTTCCCCATGTTCAGTTCTTATTCTCCCCACCACACACCATCCCATACTGCTTACTCCTGCCTTGAACTCCCCTTTTGTTGAATGTTTTTTTCTTCTCCATTGTCTGTGCTTTTCTTTCTTCACCATATTTTTTTCCTCCCCTTGCCCTTGATTTGTTCTACTTTGCTCCCTCCATCTGCTGTAACATCTCTTTTTTTAGATCTTTAGAGAAATGGCAGGGGTAAGAAAAGCTGCTTCACCTAATCTGTATCTCTCCATCACAGCAAAGTTTTCCACTACTCATTTTAGAGTAGATAACAGAGGGAGGGAAGTCTGAGTGGAGCACAGCTGTGCTGCTCTGCACAGCTAAGGAATATGTGCTAACTTGACAGTCACCAAGGACAGGCTGGTAGGAACAGCACTTTCCTCAACTGGGGGCAGCTAGAATCTCTGCCACTGAGCAATGCACAGAGGCCAAGGTCTGAGGGCATGTGCCCTTTTTGATTTTTAGTATGTCCCTGTTAGATCAAACTTGAGGTTCATTGGTGTGTGTTCCTGCGCTCCCGTTTGCTTGCGCCCTCCCTTGTCCTGGAAACCTGTAAAGAACTTCAGGAACCAAGTGCTCAGATTTATTTAGAAGCAGAGAGAGAGAAATGTCCATGGTAAAATAATTCTAGCTGAACACAACTCTGAACATACTTCCGCCCAGGTTGCAGAGAACTCAGTAAATGACCTGATCACAAGCACATGTGGCAGGGCAAAGTCACTTGCTTAAATTTTTATAACATGAGCAGAGTTGGGGCTCTTTAATTTCTTAGGAGTTATTCTGCTCATGTAAGCAATTGTAAGTTATTCATGGCTGTGCTCAGTAAATAGCATAATACACTGGAAAGAGAGGATCTTTTAACCCCACTGTATATTTTTACTTCTCCTTAGGTCCTCTCGTCTTTGGAGAGCCAATCACTGCCAGCCTGGGGACAGATGGGACACATTACTGGAGCAAAAACTGGGCCAAAGCTGCAGCCTTTGTGACTTCACCACCTCTGAGCCCTGATCCCACCACACCAGATCACTTGAACTCGCTCCTAGCATGGTATCACCAGTATTGTTTATATACATTAAACAGAGCTGGTCATTGCTGATCAAAAGAATGCAAAAAGCCACACCAGCTGTGGGATTTAGAGAAGATCCTTAGCCTAGTGTGTTCCTTTGACTTCAGAGGGCCTTGAATTAAACTCTTGGTGCATGCAGTTGTGGTAGACAGCAGATGTTTAAACTACAGCTGAACCGGTCCTTATGGGCCCAATCTTACTTTCATTAAAGCCAAAGGCAGAACTCTTAGTTTAATGCATCTAGCTCTTAGTTTAATGGCTCTAGCTCACTCTTAGTATGAGCTACATCAGGCTCAGATTTACTCTAGTAAATGGCAAAAACAAAGGCCAAATCAAAATGTAGATGATCATAGTAATCAGGATACAGGATTAGTAATCAGGATACAGGGCTGAAATCAGCTTGCAAAGGCAGATTTCCCTTGTCCCCTTCAGAGGCTGGTGGAATGTATGATTTACATAATGCACAAAAAGCATCAAAAGGAACAAGAGAAATAAAGAAAAAGAGCTTGCTTGTTTTCTATGGCAGAGGCATACGGGAGATTAGGAGCCAGATTCAAAAAGGTATTTAGGTTAAAGGTGCCTAAATATTTTAGATGTATATTGCTTTAGTGTGGAGATGGTAAAACAAATCACATTTTACTTGGAAGACTGATGTATTATCTAGAATTTTCCTGAAGAAATGGGGCACTAATTTTATTTAATGCTGAGCATTATTGGTGTTATTTAAAAGCTCCCAAGCTAGAAGTGTCAATACTGTTAGGCCTTGCAACCTCCTCCAAACTAAAGATCTCTTAGGGTAATCAGATTAGTTTCTGGATGGCCCCTCTGAACCTGAGAGGGTAGAGACTCACAGAAAGAGGTGGCAAGCACTTCTGAAAATCAGACTTGTGTGTAAGGGCTAGATTTTTAAGAATTTTTAGTTACAATTAGGGGTATTTTGCCAGGAACAATGCTGGCTGCTTGGAGGCATGGTTTTGTCTAGAATGGTTTTGCTTCCTCCTTGGTACCAGCATATGTATCTAGCCTTTATGATTCCTGTTGTGCTCCCCTCCTCTGCCTTTGCTGATTCTAAGTCTTTCCTCAGGATACCCTCATAGAAGAAAAGTCCTTGCGCCAGAACAAGTCTTTAAGAGGTTTAGTTTGCATATGAAAGAGACAGGCTGGCAATGGGAGAGTGTCAGCACACTTGACAGTGATGAGAGTCTGCTGGCCCTCTTCAAAGGGACCACAGGGAGGCCAGGATGGGGAGAATTGTTATTAGAGACATGGCAGGGAGAGGGTGAGGGTAGGAAAAGCAAAGAGGAGGAGGGAGGAGGAAAAGCAGGCAGGAATCAGGAGGGGAGCTGCGTTAGCTGAGGAAGATCAGGAAGGATCATTCAGCCTGAGGACTCCAAGGGGTAACCCACTGTCAGTCTGCCCACAAAGATGCAGGTAGCTCTGAACATTTTCACCAACTTATCAACATTGTGCCTCTTCCATAAACTGCTCCTGGTTTCTGAGGCTATCACCTCCTGAAAGCTAGCACTGCTTCTAGCAATTGATATCCTCTTCAGCTTGAGTGGAAGAG
>NW_005841871.1:4139028-4142827 GCF_000455745.1 Alligator sinensis
CTGCACTGGGAAGATAAGGGACTTGACAGTTCAAATCCCAGTAGGGCAGATTGTTTTGCTATAGGCAGAATAATTCAGTCTGCCATCCAAAGCAGTCGTTGAAGTCAGGGAGTGGCACTGTGTCCCCTCCTGTGCTGATCCCTGTTCCAGTGATATACAACCTTGGTAGGAGTATTTTCTTAAGGTCACAGATGAAGAGGTTTCACTATGGCAGTTCACAGGTTGTAGGCATAGGTGATAAATAAAATCAGAGAGAGATGTATACTAGGTGGGGTAGGATCTGGCCCTATGTGTACATCTCTATCTATGTAATAGAAAAAGGATTCTTCTTCCACTGATGCTGGACATACACAGATAGAAGTGAAAGCAGAATTAGTCTCTGAGTTAAGTGCATTTCTGGTGGAGAAATACAGAAATTTGTTCTGTTCTGGTTAATGTTGGTCTTGATAATAAAAGAGCTTACATTTCTTATTTGAACTTTCTGTTCCTTAAGACGAAAACAAAAAAAAGGATTTATCTGGTCCAATTCTGCATCGCTGATGTCATTAGGAGTGTTGTAAAGTGGTGGGATACCTTTAACCAGCACATGTGAGGGTGTATAGGAATCATTCATTTTTACTGAAAAAGACACAGCTAAGTTTTCTCCAGAGAGGTTTGCAGGATAACAGCACATGGGTCAGAATGGCAGTGCTAAAATGGTAATAGACAATCATAACCCATATAAAACCCATTTTCCTATCAAAATTGGACATGAAAACTAGGAAGCCAAGGGAATTCTCATTATGCTCCAAACATGCACATTGGTTGGGTTTTTCTTTCCTGATGGCTTAAAGCCCAGGCTCTTAAATGACAGCAGCTTAGTCTGCTTTCAATTCTAGTATTTTAAATCCGTACAGTGAACCTCAAAAAGGAATTACATTTATTAATTCTCTGCACTGGACCTGTGTAGAATTATCATCATCCAGGGGTGATGATAAATAGACTAATTTTCAGCTCCTGCAAAGCGCTTTTCATTAGTAGATCTCAAAACATTTTACAAGCAATACAAATTTTCACAATAGACATGCTGGGAAAAGAAGTTATTAGAACGGGTCTATTTTATTTCTTGAAACTGCATTTTGAAAGAAAATAGGGATTGTGACTTTTTGTTCCCCCATAAGAAATGTCTGCTTAATGTAGAAAGTTTTAGTTTTTTCACTGTAAAACTTAATCCACAGAATCCTCAAATATTTCACTTCTGAAATGCCACTGCAGTGCTCGCAGTGGGAAGTGTTATTCAGATACCTTATAGTCCTGTTCTCATCTCCGGACTTGGCTCGCCATCTAGCTTTTGTGACCCAGAATGCACTGCTGCTTTAAACCTGTCATGATGATCACCTGACCATAACGTGAGATTATGGTGCTCAGTCCCACCAGGAGGACCCCGGAAAGGGTAATGGGATCACGAGGCACCTTGGTGACATTTAAGATCCTGGCTATTTCAGGCATTAATGTACTGTATTTACTCGAATCTAAATTGACCCTGAATTTAAGACTTTCTCTCAATAATTAGATTCTATATATGGACAACTTATGCATTTGTTATAATTTTCTATGTATAGAATTTAATTACTGAAGGGTTGTCTTGAATTTGTCTGCCCTCCCCTTTTTCCCTCACCACACTTCTACAGTAAGGGAAATAGTGGCTTGGGGGGAGCAGGGGAGATCAGGTGGCCCCCTTGCTCTCTGCCACCCCCACTTCTTCCCCCTGCTCCCCACAGCCACCCCCAGCTCCCTGCAGCCTTTGCCCCCACCTTCCCCACGGTTTCTGCCTCTTACTGGCAGATGCTGCTTGGGTATGTTCCTTCCTAGAACACCGCATGTAGAAGTCCAGCCCTTGCTGCAGTGTTGGTGCTGCTGATTGGCCAGGTAGGTGATGCAGCACTGTTGGTAGTCCTGACTGTCTGGGCAGGGGACAGAGTTTCCAGGTGCTCCATGCCTGGGAGGGAATGCAGCCCAAGCCCAAGCTGACAGTAAGCATGGGGGAAAAGAGGCAGAGAGGGGGACAGGAGCTGAAGAGGGCAAGCAGAAGGGGAGGCATTTGCTGTAGGTCTGACTCTGGCTCTGACCTGGGCTCAGGGCCAAAGTCAGAGCTGCAGCAGCCCCTTCCCCCCTGCTCCACTTTGCATACAAATCAAAGACGAGGGGATTTTCCCTCATGATTTTTATTTAGCATATGCAGCTTCAGTATATTGTTTCAGCCATCTTAAGGTGATGCCATCACCAGTGTGAAGAGCCTGAAGGCCACCAGGTAGCATTGTAAACGGAAATGAGTCAACAGTGTGAACAATGGCTTGAACTTGGTTGAGAAGTGCCCAATAATGGCGTGCCCAGTAAAATCCAGGTTGAATGACTGTAGGGTCAGAGATGATGTGGTGATCGATTGGTGCGTGTGCTGATCGTTCTTCATGCCATTGAGTAAGTAAGGAAAAGTCAAAGGACTTTGAAAAGGTGGACTATGTTGGGTGTCTTGAGGGGTGGGTAGAATATGTCCCAGTGCATTTGCTACGTAGGAAGGATTATCATGGAATCTGGCTAGTGAGTTTGTTTAAGCATTTGTGCAGTGGACATGAGGGAGAGCAATGTTACTGAGGGCTGGTAACCATGGGAGTGGAGTTGGGCACAATGTGCCTGACACAAGACACATTGTAGCATGGGTGTCCACTAGTTTGCTGTGCGATGAACGAGCCCAGACAGAGGCACAGTATTCTGCAAATGAATAACACAATGTGAGAGTAGATGAATGTAGCATGGAGGCATTGGCACTCCAAGTGGAGCCTTCAAGTTTGGCAGGTAGGTTTTTCCTTGTTTTGACTTTTAAAGCATTTTTCTGAAGATGTGACATTTCCTTTTCAACCTGTATATTAATGACTTGCCTGCGACCAGCTCACAAAACTTTTTTTACACTAATGACAGTGCCTTTGCCACCCAAGCTCATGTTTTTTATGTGTGGAACTCACACTTGATGGTGACATGAGACCGATGTCAAAGTATTGCCTAAAATGGCACCTCAGTCTCAAAGAATGTCTCAAGTATGTTTCATCTGCATAATGCCAGTGCTAATTGTGAACTCACTATCACTTTATATGGTCAGCCTCTCAAGTTTTAAACCTACCTAGTTTATCTTGGAGTCACTCTCAACCAGGTGTTTCAAACCTGGCGCAAGGGTGATAGCTTCAAATTCCAGTAGGGTTCTGAGATGAAGAACTGGCAGCACAGTTTGATGTGTGTGTCTCTTGTTGCTAAGACTGTAAAACTTGCATGCTCTGGGTGGACATTGAAGAACCCATATAACTTTTTTTAACAGCGGGGTTTATCTAAATGTTCTTGATTAAAATACATCTTCTATCTGTCTCGGCCGGCTGGAGCCGACTCGAGATGATTCAAATATCACTCGGTCGTTTGGGCAGGCTGGTGAATGGAGAGGCAGACACAGCTTATTGGTTGCAAAAACTTTACTTACGCCACTTGTAGCCGTGACGCAGGTGGTCCGGTCGCTTAAACAACTATGTGAGTTGCTCCAGCTGGCAAGGCTCAGGCCAGCTAATCCGTCCACAAATTAAGCCGGCAGGGAAAGGGTACGTCGAGGATTGTGCTCGGCGACGGGAAGAAAGATCGATAGGTGATCAGTCTATTGATCAGCTCAGCCGCAAGTCAGATCTCTCTAGAGGCACTCTGCAGCGTGCTCAAAGTTCTCCGACTTGGGCGGAAGTCGCACGAAATTTTAAATGGCTAGCAAGCCAATTACTAGCCGCCACGT
>NW_005841871.1:4148381-4168425 GCF_000455745.1 Alligator sinensis
GGCTGGTGAATGGAGAGGCAGACACAGCTTATTGGTTGCAAAAACTTTACTTACGCCGCTTGTAGCCGCGACGCAGGTAGTCCGGTCGCTTGAACAACTATGTGAGTTGCCCCAGCTGGCAAGGCTCAGGCCAGCTAATCCGTCCACAAATTAAGCCGGCAGGGAAAGGGTATGTCGAGGATTGCGCTCGGCGACGGGGAGAAGAATCGATAGGTGATCAGTCTATCGATCAGCTCAGCCGCAAGTCAGATCTCTTTAGAGGCACTCTGCAGTGTGCTCAAAGTTCTCCGACTTGGGCGGAAGTCGCACGAAATTTTAAACGGCTAGCAAGCCAATTACTAGCCGCCACGTAGGAATAATTTAGAACTGGCCAATAGCGGGACACAAATTTGCATTCGAATGGCGGGAACTCTCTTGCACCGGGGTTTTCTGTTGCAGCATGTTCATGTGGCGGGAAAATTCCATTGTGCCGAGGCACCAAAATCACTGGGTTGTGACACTATCTTCCAGTCATAGCCTGTCAGAGCAGAACAAGAGCAGGGCACTGCTGTAAGAGGAGGTGTCACTTCCAAGAACCAGGTTAATCCTCCTCTGGCCCCATGACCACTGCAGTTTTATATGGCAGGTGTGGATCCAAAGTCCTGTATTTGGTGGTGATTGCAGGGCCAAGGTACTTGGCTCTTGGCAGTGACACCTGGCATGTACTATAGCAACTGATTCTTGCCCCATCTCCACTCTTGGCCTCCATTATGGTGCCTCCCTTTACTGAACACCCAAGGCTCATGTGCCACACACAACAGCTGCCCATGACAGTTGTGGCACAGGTGCTGCAAGTTGGCCACCCCTCGTTTACAGCGTGGGCTGCTCTAGTTTCTTGACTTAAAAAACAGCAACAAATTTGTGCTCAGTCTGATGCCAAGTTAGTCTGTGTGGCATGTAATATAATCATACATGTGTTCATCCTTTTTAGTGGGGACCTGCAAGTGACAGGAAGTGGACATTGTCCGTACAGCACTGCCCAGAAAGCCATTGGAAAGGAGAACTTCACTATGATTCCTGAAGGAGTTAATGGAATTGAGGAAAGAATGACTGTTGTCTGGGACAAGGCTGTAGTGAGTAACTGCTTATCTTAAAAAGAATTAAAAATATCTGAATAATGAAAGCCAAATGGCTTCAGTGATGTCAACATTTACGTGGCGTTTCCATATTCAAAGAATTCCTGCAGAAAGAGCTACCTTGATGATGTTATTTATTTGTAAAATCTTATACAGTTGGAATGAAGTTATAAACTCCCATCTTTTTATAATTTTTATGGTGGAAAACCATAGTATTTTATGAGTCTTGAGGCTTAATTGACTATATATCATCATAGTTTTCACATTGTGCCATGCTGAGTGTTCCTAGCAGACAAAATATTCCAGGCAGTTTAATGCTCTTGAGATGGACTCCATACAAGCTTGACAAATAGATCGTTTTAATTTGGGAAAATGTCACATCATTTCTGAGAAATAACGAGCAGATGCTAACCCATGTTTGAGGGGGGTAATAAAAATCACTTTGAATGAGTATGGCCCATATAATTTATACTAGCATATTTTACCATGGGATGTTGGAAAAAGTTAGCCATTGATTAAATGTTCCATGGATCTTAATATGTAATACACTTCCCAGTCCCCCCACATGTGCATGATATTGATACTGTACAATATTGATATTGTAAACGATAGGGCTGTGCTAGTATTTATCACACACTTGTCACCACCTCAGCTAGACTTTATCTACTCGTTCATTTTCCCCCAGATGACAGCTCAAATTAAAAATGCAGAACAGCTTCAATGAGTCACTGCATACAGCCACAAGGCAACCAGCTAGAGACATTTCCCCCAATTTCTCCCACAAAATATGGAAAGTCAGCTGCAAAATAGCCACCACGGGGATGGGGCTGGAATGCTGGTAGGACTAGGTTGAGCCCTGGACTATTCATGGGCTTACAGATTGGAATCTTGTATAATATTTGGGCTAGAAATGAGGGCTTCTATACTATCAAAGAAGGACAATTGTGTGTTTCCTAGTGGAACACACAGACCTTCTTTCTAGCCAGAGAATATCCCAAGATATTGTACTGGAAAATCACAACACTGCTCTGTGTGGTAAAGATTTTATGCTTTTATTAGATATTTCTAGTATTTGATGGCTAGTGACATTTTCAGCCTCTACAGCCTGTACAGTTTATGCTGCTAACTGTCTTTATAAATGTAGGAACATCTATAATAGCATGGCTGTTTTGTGTAATAACTATAAAACATCCTTAAAATAGTCTGAGCCTGAATTCCAGATACACTGGGGCTCTTTTATGTTTTTTTGGCACTGTAAAAGCGTTTTAACATGAATATAAAGACTGCCTTGAAATATTCCTTTCATGGTTCATAGCAGTGTAAAAGGCCTTAACATAACTGAAACAAGCCCTTTATCTGTTGGAAAAAAATGTCATGTATAGAGTACGGGATGATGCGTATGGATTAAGGTTTTAGTGGCTCTTCTTTGGGATGACCTGAATAACTCACTCATCTGGTCATTTATATAATCCTCTGCTCATGCTGAAAATACCTTCATGCCATGCCACACCATAATATATGTCTTCTGCCTGATATGTCCAATGTACCATCATATATCCCTGTTGTATATTGATATAATAAATGTTCCATTTTCCATTTTGGAAACACATTGACTTAAGGCAATTTGCTTTTAGGCCACAGGTAAAATGGATGAGAATCAGTTTGTTGCTGTTACTAGCACCAATGCTGCCAAAATTTTTAATCTATATCCAAGAAAGGGACGGATTGCTGTGGGCTCAGATGCTGATGTTGTTATCTGGGATCCTGATAAGGTGAAGACTATTACAGCCAAGAGCCATAAATCGGTAAGAACAGAAATGTATAATCTCCTTATAAAGATACCTGCTTTAAAGCTTGATTTTAAATTCCAAATGTACTGAATATAGACATGATGAATAATGCAGTCTATGCCAATGCATCTATGCTAATACAATTGACTATTCATATTAAAAATTAAATCAGTAATTAAATCTCATGTTTCAGAAAATAAAACCATCATCAGTGATGTTGGGAAGGTATTTTTCCTATTTTGCACCATACACTTAAGCAATAATACAATATAATACATGTCCCCAGCTGGTGTTAATTCTCTTACCTTAACTCATGTCAATGAAGCTGTCCTAGTTTATGCCAGCCCACACTTTTTGCCTTGATTCTGACTTTGCAGCAGACTAAGGCATCGTCAGTGTGACAGTCTGCTACATAAGTCTGTGATAAGACCTCAAGTCCAGGATTTCTTTCAGGTGGTTGCACCTAGTCAGTACTAGATCTAATTGATGGCAGTGCACTGATCTTGGTGTTTTCACAATGTCTTTCTTGTGAATTTCCTAGCAAAGTAGCTGCTGGTAACACATAGATATTGACTTGCACAGAGTTCTAGCACTTGCTAGAGTTCTAGCTGGCCATTTTCATTCATATTACCAGTTCAGTGTTTGCCTAGAATTGATATTATGGCCTGAAGAGAAATGCAAAAGGAGGCTAAGACGTGTGCCCAAGATTTTGGCTGAAGCTTTGTGATGATATTCAGAAAGCAGTGGATGCAGATGAGAGCCGCGGAATGTCTAAAGGCATCAAATGAGCAATTGGTCCAGTCAATAAGAAGACAGCTCCCCTGAAAGACTTAAGGAGAAATGTCATCACTGCTGAACAAACAACTAGAGTGTTGGACTGAACACTATGAAATACTACACTCCAGTGAAACTGAAATTAAACATGAATAACTTGAAGGATTACCACAGTTTGAAGTTATGATGGATTGGACAATGAGCCTACATTAGAAGATTTGTAGAAAGCCATTAAATCAATTCCTGGGAATAAGGTACATGCCAATGGCTGCTTGGCTGTTGAAAGCTGCAGATGTGCTAACAACGAATTAGTTTGAAAGCTCCATGAAGTTATACTGCCCTGGTGGCAAGAGGGAGAAATACCGTAAAATTTCAATGACGCTCTGTTTGTACAATTATACAAAAACAAGGGGGATGGAAGTGACTGTGAAGTGACAGTTATAGAGGTATATCCCTGTTGAACATTATTGGAAAAGTTGTCACTTGCATTATGCTTCCTAGGCTGCAATGTCTAGGTGAAAGAATTTATCCTGAAAGTCAATGCAATTTTTGCTCAGGATGTTCCCCCATTAATATTATATTTTTGGTCAAGCAACTGCAAGAGTAGTGTAGAGAAAAATGAAAACCACTGTATATAGCCTTCATTGCTCTGACAAAGTCCTGCGATATGGTCAATAGGGACTTTTTACTGTTCCAAAGAAACTGGGTTGTCCCTCTAAACTGCTGAACATCATTCTCTCACTACATCAAGGTATGAAGGCAATTGTAGTGCTTGCAAACAAAGAAGCAAATGCCTCTGACATTTGACAACAACAGGGTGAAATGGGTGATCACCAGGAATCTTGACCTTCAGACTGACTGACTAACATAATCAGAAAAGTAGCTAAGAATTTCAGGCTATTACAGAAGCATGCATGGAATAACAACAAACTAACAACTAATGTGAAGATGCAAATCTATGAGACTTGCGTGCTGTCATCCCTGCTTTATGGTTCAGAAATATGGACTACATATGCTTGGCATATCAGGAGACTGAACAGCTTCCACATGAGAAGTTTGTACAAGATCCTGAAAATAAAGGCAGAAGACAAAAAGGCCACACAGAGGTGCTGGAGCATGCAGGACTGACACGCTTAGAAACCACAATCAAGAAGAGAAGGTTGTGATGCTTCAGCCATTTCAGGAGAATGGGAGGAGACTGTATCCCCAAGAATATTTTGTACAGTGAGATTCAAGATGGCTCTAGAAAGTGGTTTCGCCCTCTACGAATGTGACCCGGCAGTGCGATGTTATAGCCAGTAGGGCAAATAATACTCTGGCATGAATCAATCAATGCATCTCCAACAAAGCCAAGGAGGTAATTCTTCTGCTCTACTCAGCACTGGTGAGACTGCAGCTGGAGTACTGCGCCCAGTTCTGGGCATCATACTTTAACAAGGATGTGGACAAGCTTGAGAGAGTCCAAAGAAGAGCCACCCATACGATCAGATTCTTCAAAGGCAAGCCGTATGAGGAAAGGCTGAGGGATCTGGGACTCTTCAGCCTCAGGAAAAGAAGGCTGAGAAGGGGACCTGGTAGCAGCTTACCACTACAGAAGGGGAGTACATCAAGGGCTTGGTGAGCAACTGTTCACCAGGGCACCTGAGGGGAAAACTAGGAGTAATGGCCACAAACTCCTGGAAGATTGATTCAGGCTCAACATTAGGAAAAACTTTTTCACAGTCAGGGTGCCCAGACTGTGGAGTAAGCTCCTTCCAGAGGTGGTGCAATCACCTACCCTGGAGATCTTCAAGGGAGACTGGACAGTCACCTTGCTGGGGTCACCTGATCCCCAGTTATCTTTCCTGCTTGGTGCAGGGGGCTGGACCCAATGATCTTCCGAGGTCCCTTCCAGCCGTACAACTTATGAATCTATGGCGGTACCACAATGTGTGCAAAAATGATGTGAAGTTATTCTACATCAGTGTAGAAATCTGAGAGGAGCGTGCAGAATCCCGTTCAATCTGGAGCGAACATCTGGCACTGGATTCAACTCAACACAAAGTGGCTTTGATGCAGAGCTGGATCCAGCCCACCAGGCCATTCTATTCAGCCCCCGGGGCCCCTAAAAAATTTAGAAAATTAATATTTATCTTCCCCTTACTGCCTGTCAAAGGTGAGAAGGCGCCAATGGCAGCAGGACCCAGGGGGAGCCAGCGGCAGGACCCAGCAGCAGCAAGGCCTACCCAGCCCAGCCCCAACCCTAGCCCCCCCACCCCCAGCCCCCAGTTCTGCCTAGCCCAGGCTTCTGGCCTGGAAACCCTCGGGCTGTTTTCCTGCCCTCCCTCTGCCCAAGAGTGGAGAATCAGATAAAAACAGGTGTGTGGTGGGGTGGGATAAGGATTTTGCTGGCACAGGAGGACCCAGCCTAGCCCAGCTGGCACCACACAGTTCCCAGATGGCTCCTGATGTGCTGTGTGGTCGTGGCCTGCAGCTGGGAACCATGCACCATGGGAGCGGTAGGCAGGCAGGTGGGGGGTGGGGAGTGGTGGCGGTGGGTGAGGAAAGAAAGGAAGTGGCAGGAGAAAGGCAGTGGTGGCAGGTATGGGGGGAAAGTGGCAGCAGGCAGGAGTGCGGGGCCCTGGGGGTCAGGGCCTGTGGCAGCAGGAGCCAGCTGGGAACTGTGGGGGGCCAGGCTGGTTACTGCTGCATTCTGATGTTGCAGCTGGGAACTGCACACTGCCAAGAGGTGCCCAGCCAGGCTGGCCAGCTCTGTGCAGCGCCCGGACTGCAGAACACAGCAGGAGCCAGCCTGGCCCCTCGGTTCCCATCTGGCTCCTGCTGCCACCTCTATCATGGGGGCCATACACCTGCAGCTCCCATGCTGGAGCTGGCTGTCTTCCCTGCCCCGTGTTGTGCAGGTCTGCAGACCCTGCTTGGAGTGGAGTGAACCCCACTTCCTGCTTTCCCTGGTGTGGTTTGGAAGCTGCAGGTGCGTGGTGCAGAGCCCCTGTGATAGAGACAACCAGGCATGTCTCGACCCCTACACGCAGTGCTAGCCAGAACTACACCCCATTGGGCATCATTGCTTGCACTGGGCATGAGTTCCCTGAGCCTCCCCTACCCCCCGCCCCTGCCTGCTCCTGCTGCCACCAGCAGGGCCTGTGCGCCATGTGGGGGAGTGTGTGGGGGGTCCTCACACCCCCCCACCCTCTCTCACACCCCACAAATCTCACACGCATACACTCTACCCCCAACCCTCCCACATATACACACACCCCAACATACCCTAGGCCCCCCCCACACAGCCACACCCCTTCGCAAGCTCCCCACACCCCCCATACACAACCCCACACTGCACCATATACACACGCACACTTCCCCACACCCCATCCCCTCCACAAGATAAAAGGTTGAGACTTTTTATTTTTCAGTTATGCAATCCCTTCTATATGCACTACACAAACACAAATCATGACAAATATTTTTTGTAATAAAATTAAAATATGTTTTAGTATGTGTTTGACTTCTAGTGTATAATTTGTTTTTTTCTGGTTCTAAGATGGCAACCCTGCCTCCCAAAAAGAGTATTTCTGGGGGCCACGGAGCGGGACTTCCTGTGGCAGAAGTCAGGAGTTAGGGGGTGGGGCTTCTGGTCCCAATATGGCGACCAGGGGCGGGACAGTGGTCAAGGGGCGGACTACCTATGTGGCCGTCGACAGCTCACCAAATCTCGTTAAGTGGCCCTCCAGCTGAAATAATTGTCCGCCCCTGATCCAGAGGATAGAAGCAAAGTCAGAAAAAGTGCTGTAAATTTGGACTTCAACTCAGACAAGGTGTGGAGCTGCAGAACTTGTAGCTGTTTCACTCTTGAATTGGGCTTGTCAGCTACAAGTCAGCTACATTAGGCACCTGATTAGACCTCTTATGCTTACACCATGATCCAGAGGATTGACAGTTACCTAATATACTCTTTTTGCCTATCTTTGAAGTATCAGTTATTACCATATGCCTAACTAGATTGAACAAGGTCCTGATCTGATGCATCTAATTCAATGTTTCTATCATCTGAATTCTATCTTTATCCATTCTTGTACATACTGAGATTTTCTGTTTAATTCCAAAACTTCGGAGTTACTTTACTTCATGTGCCAATGTGTATAGGGTACTAATTGTATATACATGATTCCACATACTTTGCCTATTATGTAGTGGATCCATAGAGGATCACACTTCCATAAATATTTATATTCTGTAAGGAAGAGGTAAAATAGATTGTTGGAAATGCAATTAAAATATTTACTTTTAAAACGGCCTGGTGGTTCAAAATGCTTAATGAGTTTAGATGTGTTCATTTTTGCTTGCCCAGTCTTAGTTACCTTGAAGGGGACTGATACTCAAAAAGTGTGGAATATCATCCCTTAAAATGGTTCTCCTTGTTTCAAGCTGGACAATCACAGTCAATGACATTTTTGCAAATTGCTGTCCAAGCACTATTACTGGAGGGCAATGGATTCTGTACATTATGGAGTGCGAGAGAAGGGTTGGAATCCTTCAGCAAACCACTGGGGTGCATGAGTATCTTCATTCACATTCTTAATTTTCATGCTTATTGTTAAAGTGTCCTGGTTCATGAGCAGGCTGCATCTATCCCAATGCACTCTCTTGGTTTCCATCCCTAGGGAATAGATCTCATTTGAAACTGTTGTTTAAGGACTACATTTTCATCCAACCTCTACTAATGCTAACACCAAACATAACGTACCAAGAGAGGTAGTTAGCCATGTTAGTCTGAAGTCAAGCAGAAGGCAGAGTAGCATGGTATCTTATAGACTAACTAATTCAGAGAACCATAAGCTTGTGTAAGAGACATAGCATCCGACGAAATAATGTATTAAATGAGCCTTTGCGCATTTTTGCCCAAATGTATTAAATGGGCCTTTGGGCATCAAACAAATGCATTTGAAGATTTTGTGGAGACCTCATGGAAACTGGATAAAAATTTAGTCAAATATATACATTGTATTTTACCAAAAACAAAACCAAACCAGGAGATTGTCTGGAGTTTACATGTTATGCTGTTTGATGCTCAGGCTGTTGAATACAACATCTTTGAAGGAATGGAATGCCATGGTGCCCCACTAGTGGTCATAAGCCAAGGGAAGATTGTGTTTGAAGATGGAAATCTGCATGTAAATAAGGGAATGGGTCGCTTCATTCCTCGCAAATCTTTCCCTGAATACCTTTACCAGCGTGTCAAAATCAGGAACAAGGTACGTTCAAACAGTTTAATATTTCATATGACAAGAAACTGCTGAGCTATCTGCAGCCTCTCTGGAACCACTTGAGCGCATGTTTTGCATTGTTATTGTCCCCAGTGAAATGAATCCACAGGGGACCACAGGAGGTGTAAGCAGCACCAAAGCCTATGAGCCAGGTGGTTAAAATCAGTGCAGGTCCATTGACTCTGGCAGAGCTAAGCTTATTTATTCCAGCTGGCAGTTAAGGCTTGTGTCTTCATACCTGCCTCTCACAGGTCTAGCTTCCTGAGGGAGCTGTATAAATTACAATACTAACCCACTTTAGATTGTGAAGCTGAGAGGTTTACACCAGGAATTAAGGTTGAGCAAATAGAAGCTCTTCAAAGTGTGGCCTAGATTTTGGGAGGAGATCTGGGATTTCTGCTGTTTATTCAGGCTGAGAGATTCTGGTGAGACAAAGACACTGTTTTTGCTGCTCTTATAGCTCTCTCTTCTGGCAGCCTAGTAGAAATAAGAGAGATACAGTATTTCTGTATCTCCCTCTCTTATCACTGGTTTACAATTTATTGATTTAAATTTATTTTAAAGCATATTGATGATCAAATTCACTAAGCTGTCCTAATGCAAACACCAGGCACAACAGAGAGATATGAGAGACACCAGCAAATAATGGTAGCATAGAAGTATTATGCATTTGTAGATGCTTGATACATTAGATTACTTGCTGTGTTCCATATTTGGTATTATTAGTGGCTCAGGCTGCATGACATCTTGGCCCTGATCCACTTGTCCCTTACATTGATTACTATGAGAGTAGACTTGTGTAAGTAACCAGCTATCACCTTTTACCAGCTTCCTTTTACTATGATATGTTGGGGAGTGGGGTTGATCATACTTAAACAAGCTTTTTAACTCCTTATACTCTGAAATTTTTTGGTGAATCTTCAATTCTGTTTGGTCAACTTTTATGGTATAATTACTACTTATATTTTTCCAGCCAAAAAGCACTATTATGACATTGTGGGTGCATCTACATATTCATTAATGTGCCGTAATTATGGCTCATTAAGTTAGTGAGTATGGCTCATTAAGTTATGGCTCATTAATAGCAGGTACTAACTCAATGCACTGTAATTGGAACTACTGTGCGGTAGCACCGGTGCGCACTTTTTTGTAATGCTAATGTGCATTAGACTAATTCTACTGTGCATTAGTGCACTAGCACAGTTTTAGTCTACAGTGCATGTAGCGTCGCATGTAGATGCACCTAGTGTGTCCCTGCATAGTGTATAACATACATATTTGTATTTGATAGTGCCTAGAGGACTCAATTTGAAATCAGAGCTCCATGTAGTAGGTACTTTATAGACAAGTTATAAAAGGAGCTCTCCCAAAGAGTTTACAGTCTTATCATAGGATTTAATTTTTTGAAGTTACAAGTTAAAAAGTTTCAGAATCATGTTAATGTTTTTTAATTGTCACTAAGCCAGTAGAGCTTGTGGTGGTAAGAGACAGAAAAGAAGGATAAAGCAAATGCATTAGATAGAAGAAGAAAGTTATCAACAAAAAAACTGTGAGTGGTACATGAAAGGCTGGTGTCTTGCAAACACCAAATGTCTGCCATTGTCAAGTTTTCTGTATGTATTAGAACACCTATATGATTTAAGGATATTCATTATACTGTATCCATCTTTCAGGCGATGCAGTATTCTTTGAGTTCAGTGAGATTTGTGTTTTGGTGATCCCGCCAGGGTGGCACCAATGCATATTGCTAGATGGTTGGCATACTAGGCCCCGTTGAGTCAGTTCATATCTGTGGGGAGTGCAGATTCGACCTCCTGCATTGACTCCAGCTGTCCCATTATGTGACTCCTTAAGTAGTATATTAGTTCAGTATTAACAATATCTTGGATTACTAACTGATATAGAAGCTGTTCTAATATACTAATTTTGGCCTAAAATGGCTCTATATCTTTAGACAAAAACTCTGATGTACATTTTTGCTTGGGGTAGTATGAAATGGAGTCACCCTCACTGTGCTCTGTATGTGTAGGTGAGGACATTGTCAGGTGGCAACATCAGTACATGTTTCTGTTGTCTTGTTTTAGGTGGGAGGATTGCAAGGGGTCTCCAGAGGAATGTATGATGGGCCAGTGTATGAAATTCCAGCTACGCCAAAATATGCAACTCCTGCACCTTCAGCAAAATCCTCCCCTGCCAAAAACCAGCCTCCGCCAATCAGAAATCTTCACCAGTCTAATTTCAGTTTATCAGGTAAAATTATACCACTGATTGTGAATATCTGAAAAGCCTTGAGTAACAATCCTGATCATAAAACACCTTGTTATTTTCCCTATTCATATTCAAATCACCATTCATGGATGTATGTTGGAAAAAACATCTTTTGGGGTTGTTTGAGACAATTACTCTTCTCAGAGGTTAAATGCTGATATGAGGAAACTACAGTACACAGAAGTCAGCAGTACCAAGTGGTATGCAGTGGCTCTTAGCTCTTCACATAACTGCAGTGAAAGGGCATTTGCAGTCCTTTCCAGTGAAAGCCAGTAGCAGAGTTCCCATCCTTGCAAGCCAACCCTTTAGGAATCCAGTGAAACCTTTGGGAGAAAACACTAGGAAAATAATCTATCTTTTTATGAATTTCTGACAGTTGCTGATAGAATCATAGAAAATTAGGGCTGGGAGGGACCTCCAGCCTGAGACAAAATCATTCCTATCCAAACCATCCCATACAAACTCTTGTCTAACCAATTCCTAAAAGTACAGAATCAAACCTGTCACACAACTACAAGACATATTGCCCAAAGACACTAAAAGTACTTGAACCTGCCACAGGTCGCACTGGGGGATGAGGGCTGTCGTTATCCTGTCTCTGCAAGGGTTGCTAAAAAGCACTTGAGAGATCCAAGGAAGAGGGCCATGGCCCATGCTGCACACACACACTTCGAGGTACCTGTGAGGCTAAGCTGAGCATGTACAAACATACAAGAGCACATCTGTTCATGCACTTTCAAAATGTGTTCCTTAATACCGATATTTTGTTGGTCAATTTTTCAAAAGCATCTCAATGCAAACTCAGTGGGATTTGTCATCTTATGGCAGAGGCAGAGGGGTGAAAATCCAACCCCTCACTAATTCAACATGTTTTCATGGAAAAAATTACATTGCAGTCTTTGAAAACAAATTATTACCTATAATTGAAACCCTTTCTTTCAGGCCCAGATCCCACAGAGGGAATCTATTCACAAGATCTTCTTTCCTGGATGCAGCACCCTTAAAGTTGGTGGAACACGATTCAGGCAAATCCCTTTGTAGGTCTGAGACATTAGTCAGGAAAGTACTTGTGAAAATCTGGGCCTAACTGTTTATCTGCTTGGTTAGAAATTATTATGCTTATGAAAACCAGATTCTAGTGATGAATTGGCAGCAGTCACAGGGGCAAAGTTTATATGTAATTTATGGAGCCAGTCAGATGAAAATGCACTGATGGGATTTTTTTTTTCCCTCTCCTCTGTGCTTTCTTACGTTTTATGAAATCTCCTGCTTTACTTTCTTTCAGGAGCTCAAATAGACGATAACAACCCACGTCGTACTGGACACCGTATTGTGGCACCCCCTGGTGGTCGTTCTAATATTACCAGTCTTGGTTGAATGAAGATGATGGACAGAAATGCAAGAATGAAGGATCATGGGGAAAAATGTCCATTCCATTTAATGTCTGTGTTATCAAACCCACAATTTTATTTGGTACTAATGGAAAAAATGAATTGTCTTTCTTTTTTGTATAGGAAGAGGTGATAATAGTGTGGTGTGTTTGTTTGGAACTACTTGCCTCACAATTGTGCTTTCATGCCATAGTCACCTTAAAGCATGGTGCTTCCATTGCCCCTTTAGTGACTACAGGTTTTAGCTTTGTCTTGTAACTAAATGATGGTTCCTTTGCACCCATTAGCTGTACTAGAGTAGTTAATGCATGTTACTAAGTTATTTATGCAAGTTGCAATCTGTGAGTGAGTCCCTTTAGAACAGAACACGTTGCCAATAATTGACTAGACACAATGCCAAGACTAGTGTCCATATTTGATAAATCTCACTAAAACACTTGAGGAGGAAGAATATGGCCATTTTTAAAGTATGCAGTAGAATAGTATAGGCAGCTTCTGTTTATCTTTAATTTATTATAAACCCAAGAAGCACTTCTCTCAGATGCAAAGAAACAACTTCACTATGTCTAATGATGAAATGGTCTCTGTAGCAGCTCTCATTTTCCACCACTTACATTCCAAGTCTGTGTCTTTGTACTCTTCATTTTAGACAGAGCCATAATTTATATACAACAATGCCATTGCCATCCCATTCAGGGATTTCTTCAGCTGGGCAGTAGTGCTCTTCTTTTGCATGAGTTTTTTGGTACTTACAAATAATCCAAGTTGCTGTCAGATTTTTAAAGTTTTTTGTACAAAGTTTTTTCTTTGTAATCACATGCATTTTTACTTATTATACCGTATCAGATCTACTAGTTGTTGTTCTCTTTCTGAATTCAAAGCTTGTGAAATAAAGGAAATGAAATGATTGTTAAGCATCTTCCTCTACTTTCCAGTGTCCTTGTTCACCAATAGCTGTTTATAATAAAGGAATTCTACAGTTAGTTAGATGCTGACTCAAGAAACATCACTAGAAACCCAAAACTTCCTCAAAGCACAAAGATTATTTTATCTGTACACATTTGCATACTGGTATTTGCATGTTACAGTTTAGCTTGGATGAACAGAATTTATGCCCAGATTAAAATAACCAGTTAGATTACTGCTGCTCAGTTTTTGGCTAACTGACATCTACATTAGCAGTCTTCCTGGAGCTTCATATTTGTGTCTAATTTGCATAAAATTGAGATGCTATCCTCTATCCTCATCTTCAACCTAGGACAGCAACCACTAGAGAAAACCAATATGCAATATATACAGTGCTTCATTTTGATCTAGGCCATTTTCCACTTGCCCATTCGTATGTGTCTATGTTTTTATCAGTACTCCATACTTTCAGTGCTTGGACACAAAGCAAACAAGCACTTGTGAGCAATTGGCTGTAAAAAATGGATGGCACTCTTTCCTTCTTAGCTGAGTAAGGAAAATTCCCTCTTCCTTCTTTTCTATTGTATGAAAAAGAAGCCTTTTCTTTTCCCTGACTCCTATCTTCTTTTTCTTTGTTAATTTTTTTTTGTTTTGTTTTGCTGTTCCTATGGGAAGGCCAGGATAAAAAAATAAGGGGAGGTGACTCTGAATGATGTCAGGTGACTAAAAAATCCATTTGACTTTAAATGGGACTTGTGCTTCATAGCCCTTGTCTTCATGACAAAGTTGGATCAGCAAAAGTTTTTCCAGCACAGGGCACCAAGAAAATAATGTTAACTTGTGCCAGTGCATTTTGTCCATACAGCATCAACTTACATTGGCAAAATGTATGTAGTGCTGTGGAGAGGTATCATATGAGGGTAGGCACATAGAGACTTTTGAAAATCCCATTCTTAATCTTCCACTCTGTTCTGAAGGCCATGAGTTATCACAGAGTTTCATTGGAGGAAGAGCAAGGTACCTAGAAACCTGTCTTTTATTTCTCCAACACTGCCCTGTTGGACAACAGTTTGATCTGTTTGTTTTAAAAAAAGCACAAGAAAAGAAGGGTTAGATTCACAGAAAAGAAAAAGTTCCCCTTTTATCCAGTTGTCTCACAGTTGGAGCACTCACCCTGGACAAGAGTAACTGAGGTTCATTTTCCATCTCTGCCTGAGAAAACAGATCTACATAGAATCATAGAAAATTAGGGTTGGAAGGGACCTCAGGAGGACATCTAGTCCAACCCCCTGCTCAAAGCAGGACCATCCCCAACTAGTTCATCCCAGCCAAGGCTTTGTCTAGCCGGGTCTTGAAAACCTCCAAGGATGGAGCTTCCACTACCTCTCTGGGTAACCTGTTACAGTGTTTTATTACCCTCCCAGTGAGAAAATTCTTCCTAATAACTAAGCAAAACTTTCCTTGCTGCAACTTGAAACTGTTGCTCCTTGTTCTGTCATCTGCCATCTTGGAGAACAGTCTAGCTCCATCCTCTTTTGAACCTTTTCAGGTAGTTAAAGGCTGCTATTAAATCCCGCCTCAGTCTTCTCTTCTCTAGGCTAAGCCCAGCTCTCTCAGCCTCTCCTCACAAGTCATGTCCCCCAGACCCCTCGCCATTTTTGTTGCCCTCCACTGGACTTTGTCCAATTTGTCCACATCCTTTCTGTAGTAGGAGCCCAGAACTGGACATAGTACTCCAGATGTGGCCTCACCAGTGCTAAGTAGTAGGGCTGTGCAAAGCTTCAGTCTCTCATTTGGTTCAGCGGAGATTCGGCCTGATTCGGTGGCCAAATCTCCAAATCCGAATTGAATCAGGAGACCCTATAATCTCTCTGAATTGATTTGGAGAGATTCAGAAAGATTCAACGATTTGGACCTAAACACAGTTTTAAAAGTTTTTTTCTACGCTCCCCAAGGTAGCAGGGCCTTGTGAATGCTGCGATGCTGGGGCTGATGGAGCCGTCCCACAGGAGCACAGGGGGGTCCCCAGCGTGCTTGGTAGCAGACCCAGAAGTAGACCACAGGCATTTCCAGTCCACCTCTGGGTCCACCAGGTAGTGTGCTGGGGGGCCTTCCCGCACCCCCTGGCTCAGCAACTGGTGCCTCCTTGGTCTGGGCGGGTCCCCCAGGGTGCCCCCACGGCTGATTGTCAAGCCAAGGAGGTGCGGGGTGGGGCAGGGGGGCCAGCACGCTCGGTGGTGGACCTGGAAGTCGACCGGAAGTACTTTCAGTCCACTTCCAGGTTCATTGCCAAGCATGTCGGGGGGCCCCCCACACTCCTGTGAGACGCTCCATCCACCCACCATTGCAGCATTCACAAGCTGCACCTGGTACCTCAAGGTATGTAGAAAAAATGTTTTAAGCTGTGTGTATGGCAGAATCACTGATTCTCCGAATCAGCATTGAATCTTCAGATTTGAATTTGGCTGAATTGAATCAGGGACAGTGATCCAAATCAATTAATCGAATCACTGTCCCTGATTTGGGTCGAATCTGAATCAAATACGGCCCATTTTGCACATCCCTACTAAATAGAGGGGAATAATCACTTCCCTTGACCTGCTGGCAACATACCTACCAATGTAGCCCAGGATGCTATTAGTCTTCTTTGCAACAAGGGCATACTTTGGCTCATATTTAGCTTATTGTCCACTGTAACCCCCAGGTCCTTTTCTGCAGAGCTGCTGCCCAGCCAGTCAGCCTCCAACCTGTGCCAATACATGGGATTGTTTTGTCCTAAGTGCAGGACTTAGCACTTGTCCTTGTTGAACCTCATGAGATTTCTTTTGGTTCAATTCTCCAATTTGTCTAAGTCACTCTGAATCCTAGCCCTACCCTCTAGTGTATCTACTACTCCCCACAGCTTGGTGTCATCTGCAAACTTGCTGAAGGTGTGCTCTATGCCATTCTCCAGGTCGTTGATGAAGACATTGAACAAAACTGGCCCCAGGACTGACCCCCGGGGAACTCTACTTGATTCTGGCTGCCAACTCTACATTGAGCCATTGATTATTACCCTCTGAGCCTGATGCTCCAGCCAGTTTTCTATCCACTTTTCAGTCCATTCATCCAGCCTGTACACCACCTATCTTCTATGAAAGTGTCCAGATCCCCAGACTTTATGTTACAATGGGGGTGAGGGGGAGGTGTGTCATACTTCTGTGATCAGTCTCTTTTATTGATATCACTCCACTTCTATAGAAATCATTAAATGCTTACTGAAGCAGGGACTGAAACCCAGGTATTCTACCTTGCAGACAAGTATCCAAATCACTAAGCTAGGAAATTCTTCTATCTCCCTCTCTCTGGCCAATGTCTAATTTAGACAAAATATAAATGTGTTAACTCACCCTGAAGTACCCTATACTGTGGTGGGTAAGGGCAGTTTTCAAGGGAGGCAGATGTAAAATTCATATTCCCTCAGGTAGAGGAAGGAATGGAACCTAGATCTTGGATGAGTTCTTTGCCTCCTGAGCTATCAAATAACAAAGGAGGAACAAGATCATCATCATCAGGTCTCTTGAAAAAGATCATCATCTACTCCTAAAAAATGATTCCAATGGCTCTGGCAGTGAAAGTGAGCGAGTGTGTGTTTGTGTGTGTGTGTCTGATGAAGTGCAGGGTGTCCCGGGGATTGTAATTCTCCATATTTGCAGTGGAGTTTGCTTCTGTTAGGGTGGGGAATTTCACCCCATTTTTTTTATGCCAAAGCCCATGGGGGGAGGATATGATTTCAGTGGCAAAAAAATAGAGTCAGTTCTCCCCCTTCCTACCTCCCGTGACCCCTCCCTAGCAGAGAACTCCAGTGCTGCTCTATAAAACTATGATTCCCAGAACTCTTTACACTGCATGACACACTGCTGCAACATGCAGCTGAGAAGTGCAAGCCGAGTAGGTAATGAGAGAGTGAGGAATTCCCTCGCCTTCTGCTGCCCCTTCCCTTACTTGGTTCCTAGGGCATGTGCCCCGCTTGCCTGCACCATATTATGTTACTGGTGACCTGCACTGGTGCAGATAACTGTACCCAGGAGGAGCATGGAACCCTTGTTTGCTTTGAGTTAGTGTAGAGAAATGCTGCCTGTCATTAAGGAGTTCTGTTGATGATATTATTGTGTGCTTTGCAGTGGCCAGTATTAAATCCTCATGATCTTAGCATTTCTGATTAAAATGCCCTTGCTCTGCCTTTGACAGCTGCTGCAGGGGTTTTCTCATCTTGAATTAAAAACATGTTTGAAAGTAATTTTCCTAATTTATCTCACCTGCTCTGGTTGGGGTACTTCCTCCGTAAATATCAGGTGTCTTGTAGGGCTGTGTGAAGCTTCAGTCCCTGATTTGATTCAGCAGAGATTCAGCCCAATTTGGTGGGCAAATCTCTGAATCTGAATTGAATCAGGAGACCCTTTAATCTCTCCAAATAGAATCAGAACCCTATGAATCAATTTGGAGAGATTCGGAGATTAAGACATAGACACACTTTTAAATGCTTTTTTTTTTTCCTACATACCTCTAGGTAGCAGGGTCTTATGATCGCCGCGATGCTGGGGCAGATGGAATGTCCCACAGGAATGTGGAGGGGCTCCCCAGCATGCTTGAAAGCAGACCTGGAAGTGGACCAGAAGCACTTCCGGTTGACTTCTGGGTCTGCTGGGGAGCATGCTGTGGGGCCTTCCCATGCTCCCCCGGCTTGGCTTCCTGGGTCAGAGGGGGCACCCGGGGTTCCCCTGTGGCTGATCACCAAGCCGGGAGGGCGTGAGAGGGGTTCAGTGCTGAGCATGTGGAGGGCCCCCCTCCCCACCCCCCCGCACTCCTGTGGGATGCTCCATGCACCTCAGCATCACAGGAATCACGAGCTGTGCCTGCTACCTGAAGTCTGGCTGCCTCTTCCACACAAAGTAGATTAGACAGATACACTCTGCAAAGCCCAACAGCACTATTTCAGGAACTATGCAGCTACACATTCTAGTCTGATAGGCCAGATCCTTAGCTCTTACTATTTCAGCACTGCAAAACTGGTGGAGAGTCCAGCATAGCCAGTAGGGCTGTACAAAACGGCACCATTCCATTTCGCCTTGAGTTTCGAGGTTTCGAGGGAACAGAGTTTCATATCAAATTTCATTTCAATTCAAAACAGTTGTTCTGTTTTACTTCGTTGAAACAGTGAGGCTGTTTTGACTCTGTTTTGACATTTTGATTGGCTGGGGATGGTGAGTCAGCCCAGCTGGGCTGATTTCCCATCCCCGTGCAAGATCAGGCCAAGGGAGGGGAGTCAGTGCTAGATCGGGCTGAGTCCCCGCCCCTGGCCCAATCGTCACGCGGGGGATGGGAAGTCAGCCCAGCTGGCCTAGGTAAGTGCAGGCCTTGTACTGCCTTTCCCAACTGAACACCGAATGTCAATTCAGTTGGTTATTAGTTCAACCTATGTGACTTAGAGGAAGATGCCTACATTAAATTGATTCTTCCTCAGGCTTTTTGACTGTCTGTACTTAGCCCAAGATATTGGTAAACTGTCGCACATTGTGTGGTGAGCTGGCCCCAGGGTAAACAGTTCAGGTTAAATAGTTTTTTTAGTCCACACTAATTTTAAATCTGTTGCTGTCACCTTGAAGAACAATAACTTCTGTGTGAGGAAGGACTAGCATAATTTTTTGGGTAAGAAATTATCCATATGTTCATCTAGAATAACACAGGCCTCTTCCATTAACTCCTACGTCAAGCCTATAAATTCAGTGTCAGCAATAATACAACTTTTGGAAACATTTCAGCTGTTGATTTGAACAGGTCAAATGATGGTAAGTCCACCACATTTTGGTAAATTGTTATAACGATTCATTGTCCTCACTGTTAAGTTTTTGCCTAATTTCTCTTCTGAATGTGTCTAGCTTCAGCTTCTAAAATTTAAATCTTGTTACACTTTTTTCTGCCAGATTAAGAAGCCACCTGCTATCATAACTCTACTCCCCATATAGATACTTATAGATGATGATAAATAGCTGAAAAATATTTCTAGGAGTGGAATCTTCCCATTTGACTTTTCTAAGGCAGGGGTATCAAACTTATCAGGCCCCAGGAGGTGGATGAATGGCAGGGGCTGGTTTGTGGCCTACCTCAGGCCCACACACTAGCTTTGCATGACAGATCCTGCATGTATGACTTAGACTGGCCCTGTGTGCCACATACAGTGTGCACCAGACAGGCCCCACACAGTGCACAGTGCCAGAGCTGGAGCCAAGGTGCACTACATGCAGTATGTGGTTCCAGTTTGAGACCCACAGGCAGCAGTACGGACTGGATGATAGGGCTTTGTGAGTCGGATCCAGACCGCGGGCTGGATCTTTGACACCCCATCCTAAAGGGGGCAGACAATGTTTGCACAGCATAGACTGGAGAAAAGGGACATGCAGGGAATGCCTGTATAAGTCATGTTACCTGTCAGCTCTGTGTTCCTGAGGGAGCCCTGGCACCCAGCTTGCTGGACTTGCAAAGGATTTTTTCTAGCG
>NW_005841871.1:4168456-4175266 GCF_000455745.1 Alligator sinensis
CGCCCCCCCCCCCCCCCCCCCATCCTAACCAGAACTAAGCAGAAGAAAAGTTTAATAGGCATCTTGGGCCATACGTTCCCTAGTCCCAGTATGGGAGGCCTATTTAAACTTGATTGACTAAAACTCGGTTGCTGGGTTAAGGAATGCTGAGGCAGGAGACCGAGTCAGAGTGGGTATGGGCGACATCTGAACAATGGTTAAGGGTTCATCACAATGTCCAGCCCATTGGAGCCCTGACTACAAATGCTGTCATACTTTTCCTGGGATGACCGGTGGAAGTCCTCCCCACAAAGTTTATGAACACTCCAAGTAATCCCCTTAAGTCTGTTAAAAGACTATAGTAAGATCTAAAAGTCATGCTAAGCTGAGGCTTATTCACAACAGGTAAAATACAAAACACTGATGCTGACTTCACAGTGCAAGCATAGCTAGGCCATCTGAGAAAAAACAATGTGGTATCCCTTCCAGTATAACTTGTATATTCTATATAATCATTTCAAGCTGGCTTCTAGGTGTCTGGTTACTCCTTATAACTTGATGTTTTTCCTGGTTGTTACTCAGTTTCTTGAGATATTCCAAACCAGATAACCCCTTGTCACTGAAAAAGGTAATTCATTTAAATTGAAACTGTTTATATAACAGGATTTTCCCAGTCAATTATGACTTGGGACCCTCTTGGTTTACACAAGTAAAATAATGCTTTGAAGCAGCTGGACTAAGGGTATAAGAAAGCTGTAAAGCAGAAAACAGTGTGCTTCAAGAGAGAGAAATCTCTCTGACACCATCCGCTGTTGTTCCTGAGAAGCTGGGATAAACAGATTGTCTCTTTTGTTCACCTGTTTAACCTTCAACGAACGTGTTAGGAACTTTGCCGGTCAACAAACACCGGAGTGCCTTGGAACGGTGAGAGCCCAGCTCTCACTCTCTCTCTCTCTCTTTCTCCCTTTCTGTCTCGGCATAGCTTTCTGAACCTGAATTTTATTAGTTAAACTTGAGCTAGGTTACTACTAATACCATCATAAATTTCATATACTTAGCAATAAATGACTTTTAGAGTCAAACTGGTGGTAACCGGGTGAATTTTTCCTTCTCTACTTCCCCTTCCCCACTTGCTCTGCAGCAACACTTCTTTTACCTAAGACAAAGATCCCTGTAAAGCCCCAAAATACTGTGGGGTCCGCTCATCAAGAGGCTACCACTGCTAGGACAGTTAGGGCAAAAGATTGGGACGTGATGAGTTTGAGATGCATAAGGGGATCAGCTTGTACAGGCTGGTTGACCCAGTTTGGCTCAGACCTGCCCTAATGAACTGAATGCTGGCCCATGAGGGTTTCAGCTGACACCCAGCCTGATTCAGAGGTATTGTGTTCACTTGTGTGCTTGTGTCTGACTGTATTTTATTGTTGCCCTGATGAATTGATTCCTGGCATATGAGGGTGTCACCCTGTACGTGCTGATCAACCCAGACAGATAAGCGTGTCATGTTAATCTCTGTGTGTGTATGTATTTTACTGATTTGGTGGCAGGAGGAACTCAGCCCGATTGAAACTGAGCCCTGCAAGACCAGCTCCATTGGGGGTGAAGACTTGCAGAAGGGAGAGATACAGCTCCGTATAGAAACACAAGTAACACAAGCAGCACGTTGATAAAATTACAAAGACCCTAGAAACATACCCCTAATAAATGAGCACACCAGAAAGTATCGGGCAAATCTGGTAACAGCCACTGGAGTAGCCATGGGCTACCAGGCATCAGTTCGAGCAGTCCTGAAGCTTCCCTATCTTATGTGCCAATAGAGACAATAACGGACAATGTGAAATCCAGACGCTATTGCCTCCCCATTGCTGCAGGCTGCAGGGAGTCAATGGCTTGTTAATGACCCAGTGTTCTTTACTTCACACAGGTGTTAACAATCACCTGTGAAGTAACAATTAATATCCCTTCCCGCACCTAACAACTACGAAACTATGAATTACAGTTAATGGTGATTCTACTAATCAAGCTATCTATTTTAGGTCAATTTTGCTGTCTGCTAGGGCTTCCTGTTTCACAACTCCTGCTGCTCTGCCTCTACAATCTGCATCCAGGACACTCGTTAAATTTTCAATTCAAATCAGGACAGACGGTCACCCTACTTATGGTTTTGTGATCCAATATATGAAAGGTGTTATGAGCTGGCATTTGCCCTATGTAGTTTTGTGCCAGCTGCAGCTTGGCTGTACCAGAGCAACTGGTATATTAACTGGTATATTAAATCTCTGCAAAAATAAACATCAGGCAAAAGGTGAACTACATTTGCTGCCACAAGAGGACACTGTTGACTAGATTCTGAGGTCATATTTACACATTTCCACATTTGTGAACTTAAAAAAAAATACCATGCGGGCCCTGCCTATGAGCATGTAGTAATTTCTAGATGAGATGAATCACAATTATTTACTGAAATATTTCATTAATAATTCACTGAGATTATTGATTAAACTAAATACTAATTGCAGTTGGAGGCTGTATCATACTGTATGGTTATAGTAGCATATTAAATGTTTGCTGCTTTAATCTTTAGAACTGTTTTCTTTCTATTGTTACAACCTATGTGCTGAGTACTCTCAAGTTGCTCAAACATAGGAAAGCATATTAAATCAATTAATCAAAAGCTCCTGAAAAATTGGTGAGCAAAGTATATAGCCCAGCAGATTAATTGGAACACTGCAATTTATACAGCAATCCCTGGCAAAACAGAGGAAAACATTATAATTGATGGTCCAATTTGGAAAGACCATGCTGTATTTTGATTTTTAGGGGCAAATGATACTCGGTTTACAGCTGTGTGCTATGAAAAGTGCAGAGACTGCTTATTCCATTTTCAGAAATCTAGGTGCAAAATACAAATCCTAACAACAACCAATTGATACAATAGAGTTATTACTCAAATATAAAATGACTCCCCAAAACATATATTATAGATCTAAAATGTATATATTGTTATTATTTTCCAGGTATAGAATTTAATTATTGGAGGTTTGCCTTAATTTTTTCCCCCTTCACTGCTACATGAGGAAAAATACATCGGGGCTGTTCAGGTAGCTCCGCTACTCTTTGCCCCCCTGCAGCCCCGTTTTTCCACTTACTGTCAGACCCTGCTCTCCCTGAGTACATGGCAGTACAGAGTAAATTTCAAACACCAGCTTTCAAATAAACATGGACAAATTACTATGGCCTCCCAAAAGCTTGGCTCATCCAAAATCAATACATTTTACCTTTTTTGAAACTGCTGCAAGTTTTAGTACAGGTACTCCATGAATACACATTTATGCAGTATTTTTGTATCTACTTATATATAGTACAAACTATGCATAATATTAATTCAAACTCAAAAGGCTTATAATTTACCATACAGGTCATAGGGGTGGGTCCCAGCAGAGTCAGTGACATTTTTTAAGGCCTGGTGACCCTATAGCACAGCACTGCTCTGTGTTCTTGTCATAGGGCCTGAAATCCTCCAAAAAATGTATATGCAGGGCAACCTGGACTGACTCTACCTCATGGAGGGTAGAACCACACTAATCCTGTGTGGCAGGCAAGAGGGGCTGACAGAGGGATTTTGGGTGAACTGTTTGGGGCCCTGTTTGGTGGCAGACATTTGCCAGACATTGAAGACAGGTAAAGAAACAGGAATCATTGGAAATTGGAAAGAAAGTTGCAGCTCAGCTGTTGGAGTGAAGAGGAAGTAAAAATATAAATAATGTAGTAGTTCACCATGACTTGAAAAAGTGTTGGCACTGAGGTGGGCTGTGTGCAGTAGGCATGTATCGTGTTCAGATGAGCTGTAATAACTGCACTCTCCATTCTAGCTTGTTCCTGCAGCAGGGCAAACACTGTAACCACCAAGGCAGTTTTCTTAGTTGCACCCAGGGAAACCACTCTCCTGCCATGGGGTAAGACCTGCAAAGGCAATGTTAGTTAACCTCCCACTTTCACCACTAGTGGGAAGATATTGGCTTTATGCCCACTTTATGGAAATGGGAGACTCCTCCCTAGTTTGCTCCTGGGACCTTATGGCTAAGAGCAAACAAAACTTGGGGGCATCTGAACCCCAAATCTCTGGGCTTGGGCCTGCACATGCCTGCCAAAGGATTTGGAAACATCTGAAGTCCTAGGTGGGATGGAGGATGTTTGCCGGTTGTAGGGCTCTTGACTGACTCATGGATTTGAAATTGATTTGGCTGATTTGGCTAGGAACATGAAAAAAATTCCTTTAAAAAAAAAAAAGGTTGCTCCTGCAGTCATATGGCTGAGGGCAAGGAAAACCCAGGAGCATCTGAACCCCAAGCCTATGGGCTTGGGCTTGCAAGTAGGATACCTGCTAAATGATATGGTAACTTTTGAAGCCCCAGGTGGGGGTAGAGGAACATTTGAAGCCCCAGGTTGGGGTAGATGTTTGCTGGTAGCAGGGCCACATATGATTCTTGAATGATTCACAGATTTGGAATTGATTTGGCTTGGAACAAAACAAATTTTTTCTTAAAAAAAAAAAAAAAAGCGTGTTTGTCCAACATGGCTTAGGTGTTTTATAGTTATGCTCAGTGTTGGCTGCATTTAGTTAGTTTCATAATTGGTTTCCATTACTGAGTTTATGTTGTATTTGGCAGCAGTTTAATGATAGACAATGTATTTGATGAGGAGCTGTATTTCCCTTTTTGGGGGTGGAGCATGTCTTATAATTAAGTAAGTACAGTATTTAAAGTAAAACAAGAAAATAGATCAAATTCTCTCTTCTAGCTATAGCATGATTACCCTATGTCCATTTCTATATACTCAAAGCTTTATTGATCTTGTTAATTTAGAACAGCCATTCTACAATATTAACACTTTAAAGTAAAATGATTTAGGAGTTAAAAACAAAAGTACTATGTGTGGTGCCTTGGTAATTTTAATCAGATTAATTATAATTGAGATTTATTATGAAATTAGTATGCCTGCAGCCTGAAAATGATCAGTAGTGTATATTCTACACAACACCTCACCAACAACAGGTAAGTGCAGCCACTGAAGGTATGGAGGAAAGGCAGTTGCAATAACAATAATTACATCTATATTGTGATATGAGATCATTTTCTTAATTTAGGCCAGATCCTCAGTGTGTGTAAATGGCCATAGTTCTATTGGCGCTGATGGAACCACATGTTAAATTAGGTCAGCTCAGTATCTGGCTGGTAACAATAGAACTGATCTATTCTGAAGACTTCTGTTCATAATCTTTGAAAAAGGGTGAAAGAGGAATTGATCATTTGCTGATTAGTCGGAGAAACCAGCTGTGGTGAAAGTACTCTAGTTGGCTCCTAGTAATGTAATGCACTGCCACTCTCTGTATGCCTCAGGGGTGTATTTAGGAGTGATAAGGTTTAAACTGGTATGTGTGCTTGGCAGGTGGCCCTTGTTAAATGGTTGTCAATTTTATAGCAAGAAAAATCTTGGAGACACTGGAGCCTTATATTAGGGACTCAGCATATCTACTGAAAGGGATTTAGCTGTGGTTTGAATTGTTTGCTGCTTTTTCCTGGCTGATTAGCAGGAAGCCAGGTTTTTGGTTTCCCACTGAAAAATGGAGACAAATGTGGATTTCCCCCTTTACCCAAGGAAAAAGCAGGTTTCTCATCTAACCCAGGGACTTGCAATTTTGCAAAGAGCTCTGTGCAGGCTGGCCGAGTTCCAGCCTGCAAGGGGCAGAAGGAGGGTGGTCAGGCAGGGGATGCCATGTGCATGTATGCACATGGCTGCCAGGCAGCCTGGAGAGCAGCTCCCACAGGTAAGTGGGGGGAGGGCTTGAGGCCCCCAGAGGGAGGGAGTTTGGCAGGGTTAAGGCTCCTGCCCAGCTGGGCAGTGCATGGGGATTGGGGCCTAGTGCCACAATGCATGGCCACAGGGCCTTGGTGGGGAGCGGGACAGGGCCACAAGTGGGGAGCGGGATAGGGCTGCAGGGGTCAGGGGGTGGGGCTGGCTCCCTGGCACTGTGCGCACTCCCAGGGGACCAGGGAAGACTTGTGCCCCTTCCTCCTGGATATGTGCACTGGGCAGGGCTAAGCATGGGCTGCCCACTGTGGGCTCGGGCTGCCCACTGTGGGCTCAGTCTCCTCACACTGCTGCCCTCCCCTACGGTCTCCACAGCCTGGTGGGTACGACCTGGCACTGCAGGGAAGAGCAGGGCCACACAGGAAAACTCCTTACCACTGCAAGCTCCTACACTTCCTGGTGAGGTGTCTCCTGCTCATGCAGCAGCAGCGAGGGGCACAACCCCACATTGCAGCTCCCACTGCAGCCATGTGCACAGGGCATGCCTCATTAGAGCAGTGCAGAGTTTGCAGCAGCAAGGAGCTTCCCCACACAGTGCCACTGTTGCCCATGGTCACACCTGCTGGACTGTGGAGGCCCTAGGAGAAGGCAGTAGGGTGGGGAGCCTGAGCCTGCACCTGGCATCCCATGCCCACCCCTGCCCCATGCACAGATCTGGGGGGCATGAGTCCCCCCACTATCCTGGTAGTGTGAGCAGCTGCAGGGAGCAGGCCCTACACCTGCCCAAGCCTGCAGTGGCCAGGCAGTCGGGGTGGGGTGGGGCCAGGCTCCATGCTCCACTCTGCTGCAGCAGTCATCGCCTCCTGTGGAGGGCAGAGAGCTGTGGACTCGGGTCCCTGGCTCTGTAGCTCTGGCAGCTTGGGGTCCCCTCTAGCAGGGCTGTGGGGAGCTAGGGGCACCAGCAGGGCTGGGGTGCCATGCGGGGGGGGGGGGGAAAGGGACGGGGGGGAACCGGAGGGG
>NW_005841871.1:4175297-4182409 GCF_000455745.1 Alligator sinensis
CGGGGGGGGGGGGGGGAAATGGACTGAGGGGAACCAGCAGGGCTGGAGGAACATTAGATGAACACAATTACATGCCATCCAGGTAAATTTGGTGAAACCAATATGTCTGTAATATGCAGGTTTTCAAACTAGGCCAAGTGGTCCTTTTCTAGTCTTAAAAACTTGGAATCCATGAACCTGGGATGTGGGAACCTGAAGAAGGGCCATGTCTTGCCAAATAGACAGTGTTCCAGGATAAGGCAAGTGCGTAAGGAAATGTTAAATCAAATGTTCTTTACCAGAATGTCCACTAGGTGATTGGGATCTGTTTACACCACTAGTAAAGGGAAATACCTAAAGTTGCCCTTCAGTAGGGGTCACACCAGAAACACCCCTTCTGTATCTCCCCTGCAAGGAGCAATGCTCAGGATTTAGCACACATCAAATACATTCACATTGTGCATGCTGTACAGTGATCCTTACTGCTGCATGCATCCTCCTATCTCCTGATATTTAGCATAATACTAGGATGCAGTGTTGCAGGAAAATACTGGGGGGGGGGGAGGTTATAGTAGACTGTAATCTATGAGCTAGCAGTGTGCTCTTGTATAAAAAGAAGTAGGGCTGTCAATTAATCACAGCTGATGCACATGATTAACATGTTAATTGGTTCTTGCATTAATTTTTTTAATGTGTTAATCATGCACGTGGTTTTGAAGCCCATACCCAGGCTCTGCATGGCCACTTCTGGGCTGCCCAGCAGGGCAGAGGTGACAGTGCAGAGGACCACAGGGCAGCCTGGGTGTGGGCTCTGGGAAGCCGCATCAGGAGGGGGGCATTGTGGTGTGCACAGACACAGATGCACAGGAGCAGCAGCAGCCCACATGCTGCATGTAGAGCAGCATCGTGCCAGTAAGTCTGTGGAAGGGGAGGGGTGGGGGGAGAGGGAAGGGGAGGAGGAAAGATCAAGGTCCCCACAGTGAAGGAGGGAGTGGGGCAGGAGCAGGGGCAGGGACTGAGGTGAATGGGGCCCGGGGGCTGAGGCAGGTTGTGGGACGGAGCCACAGGCAGCTTGTCCTGAGGCACCAGGGGGGGCACAGCTCCCTGCTGCTGCCCTCACCCCCAGGGGAGGCATGGGGGCATGTGCCCCCTAGATTTGTGTGCAGGGTGGAGGTGGTCTCTGGCTCTGTGCCCTGCTGCCTTTGCACCAGGAGCTGTGCAATGCCATGTTGTATTTCCTGCTGCCAGGTGGGCAGGGGACACATGGCTAGTGCGCGGCTCCTAGGACAAAGGCAGCAAGGTGCAGAGTCCTATCCTGCAGAGGGCTGCCCATCTCTGCCCTACGCACAGATCTGGCACCCCTTGTGCCTCCCCTGGGGTTGTGTGCAGCAGTGTGGAGCCACCCCCGTGCCTCTGGACAAGCCACCTGCAGCTGCATCCCATGACCTGCCCTGGCCCCAGGGTCCCTGCCCCTGCCTCTGTCCCACTCCCTCCCTCACTGTGGGGGCCTCAATCTGCACCCCCACTCCCTCCCTCTCCATCTGCCCCTCGCCCTGCACAGACTTACATGCTGGGTGCTCTGTGTGTGTGTGTGTGTGTGTGTGTCTGCCTCTCACTCCCAAGCTACAGCCCCCTCAGCCTGGCTGCTGCCCCTTACGCCTGACCCACAGCACCCCACATCCTGCCAGGGTGTATGGGAACCCACCTCCCTGGGTTCCAAACTCCACACACACCCACAACCCTCCACAACTTCACAAATTCCCCACCACCACACACACACATCCCGCACTCACCCCACAACTATATAAAGTACCTTCATAATTTTGCATAACTTTGAATTTTCTGTGCATCATTTTGAGTTTTTAGCTGTGCGATTAAAATCGCAATTAATGTGACTAATTTTTTTAATTGCACAATTAATCACGATCAAATTTTTAAAATAATTTGACAGCCCTAAAAAGAAACCAAATACTGTACTAATAAGAGAACTGCTTGCAATTCAAGCGAACTGATTCTTCCACTCTTCAACACTGCTCCAAACCTCTGCATAAAAAAGCAGACTTTCAAGAACACCTGTGAGCAGCTTTCCCTGACTGATTGTGGTACAGGACCACACTAAGGGAGCCCATAGTATTACAGCTGGCATTGCTGGGTTGCTATAGGTCTGTGGCAAATCAGTTTAACATCACCTTGGAAACTGCAGAGGTGATTGTTGGAGAGGTTTGCACCACTATAGTGAGGCCCTTGGGTTATCAGCATCAAGAATGTGCCCAAAGTTATGACTGGCTTCTAGAAGAGAATGGGTTTTACCAACTTGGGTGTGGCAGACACCAAATAACTCTGTAGCAGGCTTGCCTTTTGGAGATTGGGTTGAGTCCCAGGCTTGAAATCTTACTGTTTTGATTGGTGAAGCCTATCCACCAATCAGGAGGCAGCAAGAGGAGTTAAATCATGCCCCTTTCCTGAGGGGAGGGGAGAGGAGTTCCCCTCCATGGATCTGGTTGAAGACTGCAACACTCAGGTCCAGAAGACTTCAGGGGTGGAGCCCTGGAGAGTATAAAAGAAGCTGCGTGCCCAGCATGAGGGGAACATATCTAGGACAGAGATGAGAGAAGAGCTTAGAAGAGCTAAGAAGAGCTGCTCAGCAGGGCGAAGCAGTAGCCCAGAAGTGCCCCTGAAGACCTCCATCAGCAGGGAATGGCAGACAGCTAGGCTTTCAGTGTGCAGCACGGCACATGGCTTCCAGACCCTTGGAGCTGTGTGAGGTGGCTCAGATTTGCAATCTCTGGCGTGCAGCCAGAGACATGGTGCACAGACCGGTGCATTGAGTAGGCCCTTTGGAGCACTTGGGCGGCTCAGGTCCTCAACCCCCGGAACAAGGCTAGGAGCTTGGCACAGGAGGCACTGCACGGAGGGTCCGGGAGTGGACTGAGCCTGGTGCTGCACAAGACAGCCCAGGCCTCTGACCCATAGAAAAAGGTTGAGTCCAGGGAGCCAGACGGTGCTCGGGTTACTGAGCCAGCAGACAGGGCCAAGCCAGAGGCCCCAGAAGTCTTGCATAGCTGAGTGTGCCCACCTCCTTGTGATGATTCACTCTCGCGCCGCCTTTGCCCAAACTGCTGACCTTGCATGGCAGGGACTTTAGAGTAGACCCCAGGGGGCTCCTCGGCTACCTTCAGGGTGACCCCCAAACTCTCCTGCCATGACTTAGAATGATCCTTCAGTGAAGCGGTTCCCCTCTGAGGATGCCTCCAGAGCTGTCACACATCATGGCGGACGTACATGGGGCTCCAGCCTCCCCTACACCCCGGCCAAGCACCAACCTTCGAGACGGGCCTCCTAGTCTTTTGCGGCAAGCCCCTGCTGATATCCTCCCCGGTCCCTGAGTCTCCTCTTGTGGATGAGTACCCTGGGCACTGACCGGGCTCGGAGGGTTTGGCGACTCTCGGCCTTTGGGCTTGTTTTCTTCGGCGTTCTAAGCCTTATGTCTGATGCTGTTGGCCCTCACAGGGTTCACCCGTGGTTCTTCTCTCACCCTTGGGCAACGTCCCGGCTACCCTAGCTGTGTGCTAAGATCTCAGCTAATCCACTCTCACCAGGGAACTAACATAGACTAACCCTAAAAAGGAAACATAAGCAATACCCTCACCATAACCCCTTACCCTGCCGTGAAACAAATTAATAAAACCAGCAATGTGACTACCAGGGGAGTGCGACCAAAGGGACAACCAAAGGAAAAGGAGCATCCTGGGAGGAAGCCCCGTACTCTCCTATCCCCCAACGTCCCTAACACCCCAGGCTGGCACACCCTCCAGGTCAGGGTCCATGTCTTCACCCCAGTTGGGGTCTCTCTCCCCTTCCCTCCAGGACTTGCCTCCACCCTGGAGCTGCGGCCCCTGTTGCCTCCGATGGGCGCTCCCACACTGGCTCTCACTGTAGCCTTTGCTGACTTCAATAGTAGCTTCACTGGTCCTCCATCAGTCTCCTCTAGCATGTGGCTCTCTTGCAGCTCCTGCTGCCTCTGATGCTGCTGGTCTCCCTGTTGACGCCTCCAGCCCCTGCCGGTCTTCCCCAGCTTGGGGATCCTCTGTGGCTCTGGCTGCTGCTGCTGCCGCTGCCAGCCTCCCTTCCAGCTCTTCCAATCCCTGCCAGTCTTCCCTGGCTCAGGGATCCTCCGCAGCTCTGGCTGCTGCCGCCGCCACCACTGCCGCTGCTGCAGATCGCAGCGGCCGAACACCCTCTTCCTCGCAGCCTCTTTCCATTCCTCCAGTCCCCAGTGTTCCTCCTCCCGCGCTCTTGTGGCTGCTTTTTATCTTCACCGGGTGGCGTCTCCTCATGACGTCACCCAGCCCTAGCTGGATATGGGTGCAGTTGACGAGCCGTGCGGGCGGCTCATAGAATCATAAATGTAGGGTCGCTTCATAGAATCATAGAAGTAGGGTCGGAAGGGACCTTGTAGATCTTCAAGTCCAACCCCCTGCCTGGGCAGGAGGAAAACTGGGCTCAAATGACCCCTTCCTCGCTCCTCCCGGCTCCTGCAACAGGTATGTTGTCTTTTTTTTCTTTCTCCTTGGTCTGGAGTTTGTCTCTGGATGAGGCTTCCCCCTCTCCTGGCCCTGTGCCCCAGCACATGGAGACCTGTTCCAGGGGACAGCGACCTGCCTGAAGCCCACTGCAGGCAAGAGAGCAGCTTGGTGCAGACAATGAGGGCCACTCTCCAGGCCTGGGAGCCAGGAGTTGCAGGGAAAAGAGAATTCCTACAGGGGAGGAGTCATCCCCCTTGATTAGTTGACGGCTCCTGAAACTGGAGGTCCCACTGGGAGGGCCCCGCTAAAGTTACCAGCTTCCTTGTAGGGCTTGGGAAAAGCCCAAGGGCATTGGGGTTTCCCCTTGGGATTAAGTTTATCTTTGGGGCTCTTGCACTGTAAGTGGTGTGATGCCATGCCTTATATTTTGTGAACTCTCATGTTTGTAAATTAGTAGATGAGTAGAGTCCTAGGGCTCTGCTGGGACCCCCTGTTGCTACTACTTCACTTGTTGTATATTTGTATTTATTTGTGGCTTATTTATTGTTCACCCATACTTATCTATAGTTTATCTGTTGGCTATCTATGTTTATTTTGGGGTTTATCTGTTTCAGATCAGATACTTACCGGTATCTGGTATATCCATGTTTATTTTCCTTGTGATAAATTAACTATATACAAATTTATTTACATTAAGTCTCCTGATTGTCCTGGCCTGGTTCTATAGGGACGGAGGGAAACTGAATGGTCTGCAGTTCCCCCACAGCACACCTGCCAGCTAACAATTCCCTTCAATTGGAGAAAGGGAGTATATACCTGAGTTACCTGGGCTACATCTCTTATGCCCTTCTTGTGGAGCCAGTGGGCACATCCTCATGTGTGGAGGTGTGTGGTTGCCACAGCAAAAATAGCAGCAGCACAAATTTGTGCTGCTCCTTTTGCCTCTGTGCATATCCCTGCACATGGAGCAAATTGTCCCAGGTGGGGTGGGGGAGGCTGACGCCTGCACCTGTGCTGACACCAGAAGCCTTGTCTGGGGTCCTGGGGGCCTCCCAGGGCAGCTGCGGCACTAATCCAGCAGCTCAGAGCCTGGCCAGCAGCCAGAGTATATGATTCTGTCTGGCCAGGCTCCATTTCCAGTTGGCACATACCGCTTTTGTGACTTTTTTTTTTTTGACACCAGGATCTCTTTGACACCAAACTTAAGAGTCTCTGCACTGCACCTTTTTTGGCCTGCACAAATACTGGGTTTAGGATGGTAAGAGCTTACCTCTTGTATCCATATGCAAGGCACAGGCATCACACAGCTGAGAAACGTTTTGGTTTTTTTTTTTAGTGAGGGATTATAGAACTGAATAGATGACATAAATAAACAGAAATAAGTATAAGTGAGTACAGTAATCTGGGAGACCAGGTGAAAGCAATAGTTTACAAGAAAATGCTCATGTACAAGGGTTTGAGCATCAACAGAAGAACATGCCTTGGATCTGCAGGGGACTCTTCAGAGAATGTGGCTGCCCCAACACCTACTCCTAGGGTGGACATTAGGTTCTTTGCAAGCACGGACGCCTGCTGTGGCTGCATGCCTCTAGCAATTGCAGCCATAAACAGGTCTAGAGGGTTTGTCAGACTCTATCACTTTCAAAGCAGGCAATCCCATTCCCTTTTTGCTTGGGCTTCTCTCTTACTCCATCTTTACTCCCAGGCGGTCACATTTCCACTCCTCCTCCCATTCTGTGAGGCAATTAAAGTCTTCACTCTACTGGCATTGTTCCTGGATGACAGTGGAGTATGGTTTGGGGGTTGGAGGTGAGAAGTGGACCCACATAAAAGTCCTGTTTCTATCTCTGTTTCAATGCTGTGACATAAACCCATTTCTAGGTCACCTGACAAGCCTCTGAAAAAATAGTTTGAATTTAAAAAGTCCTTTGGAGTACACTACAAGACTGACTGGGGTGGTGCCCACAAAGAAGTCTTGTGCCTATTTCTGTTTCTTCTTTTTGTGGGTCAGGGAGAGTGGCTATGGGAGGTGGACAAAAAGGCTGCACAAAAACATTCCTTGGTCCAAAGTTACTCAGTTTCCTGTTGGTTAAGTGACAATGCAGATAGCTTTAAAAAAATTGAGCCCAACCTAATATAGTCATCATCATGTTTTAGGCTCTTAAGGAGAATGAGTAGCAGCTGGGATGGGACAGGATGGTATCCTGAGTCAGGGTACATGTTAGCGTGCTTCAAACTTATGAATTTTCCTGAGATGTGTGGTATCACCACTAGCATCAAAAGCTCGCTGAGTGCAACAGGCTGCAGGTAGTTCCAACAAAAGGGGCCTATCTGTGTTTTTATGGAAGGTGAGAGGGAGGAATCCAAGGTGGTAGATGTTGGAGCACAGCAGGACAACCTTTTCAACTTTATTACTTGATTCTGTTCCTGCAACAATGCAACCCAGCAACTACAAATTGCACTTATATTCATATATACTAGACATCCTCTTTGGAATCCCCTTTTTTCTCCTCATTGTATAAGAATTGCTGCTGTGAGGGCCCTGCACTTTCCAAGATGATGCCACCAAGCTCTTCTTTGACTTCATTTCCCTTCTCTGATTCCCTA
>NW_005841871.1:4182440-4208845 GCF_000455745.1 Alligator sinensis
GCTAAAAGGTCACATCTTGAACTGTGAGAGGTTCAGGGCTCATGGTATCTACTAGCATCTCCTTGCAGTCCTTCTAATGGGGGATATCTGGTGAGAGTAGCTCTGGACCTGGGATTTTTGTCTTGGGCCTCCACGTATGCTTATTTTATCTGACAAGTTGGTGAAACTGCTTCCAGGACTGCTTCCACCACTTTAAGGCTTTGTGAAGTTTGTCTGTGGATGTATTTGGAGCTTTGTCTAAAATTGTGTTCTTGGGAATACTCCTTCCACATAGTGATTAGGACCCTACCATGCTTGGTGGGCCAGGTGGCTGCCCAGCCACTTGCCATCTGGTGTTGTACTTACAACCTCCAGTTCCGGTGTGGCTTGACCTCAGTGGGAGCCCCAAGGCAAGCCCTAAAGCTGTGCTGTGGCCTGACTTCAGGGGATAATAGTGTAGTTGGTAGATAGCCAATGCTCAAGAACACTAAGATAGCAGGATTACTGTGGGAGAGTTTGCCCCAGTGAACAGTGAGGGCTTTGGTATCCTGCATAACATGCAAAGCAACTGGTTACTTGCTTAAGAGCCTTCTCTATTTTATTTGGTAAAATGTCATTAGATTTCTGTTTCCCTCTAGGATATCCGTAGCAGTCAGACATTTACAATCAATTTCCAGTGGTGTCCCTCTGATTTCCAGACATGCTGAGCAAGCAAAGCTGCCAACTTCAAGATGAAGTGCATAAGGTCACCTCCTCTCACGTTGGGTATAATTTATTTGGACAACTGGCCTCAAGGCTTGATTTTTTTTCCAGAAAAATTCAGTGACAGCTGCAAGTGGTCAGGACTTTTGCTATTATGTTCCTACTATTTAACAGTACTTCCTAACAATGTCTATTGTTAATTAATACTGCTTGTAATAGATTATCACATAAATGAGTTTCTCTTTATTTACATACTTTATTTCCATACTGCAAGATACATTGTTGTTTCTGTTTTTTATTGCTTTACCATTGTGAAATAAGACATAATGACTTTTGATAAGGTTCTTCTTTGTTCCCTAGGGAGCTGATTCAGTAGGTATATTTTATAATTCAGATGTTCAAAATATGCTTTGGGACTCCATGTTCTAGGTCAGAGACAGTTCAGAAGACTGTGTTCACTGCACGTTGCACCTTTTTTTCAGCATCTTTTGAGTTTTTGCCTTCATGTTGACTCTGTGGCTTATTTCTGAAAACATAAAACCAAAAAACAAAAAGTTACAGATCTAGTTTTTCCATGGATGTAATTTCTTCTCATATAAATCTATCTTTATACTTAAAGGAAGGAGATTCCTGTTTGTACTTTCCCATTTCAACAGACGCTTATTCAAAGCCTGCAGGCTAATAAAGATACACTCCCTCTGCTCTGTCTTGTGGTTCTTCTCAGTGGGCGTGTCTACACAAGATGCTTAACTGTGCATTAATAGAGTTTACTGAGAAGTACTGAGAGTATGTCGACTCGAGGTTTGTAATGGTGCAGTAGCGCTCGTGTAGATGCCTGACCAGGGACAAAATCTGCTCCCAGTCAGGCATCCAACAGGGGGCAGGAGATAGCTCCCTGCCTCTGGGAGCTGCCTGCTGCTAGGGCAGGCTCCATCACAGGAGATTGGGTGGGGACTAAGTCCCCCTGCCCCGGCAGTAGGGAGCTCCAAGCCCCCTGCTCCACCACTGTGATTGGGGAGCGGAGGTCTGGGATACCCTCATCTCCCACCACCAGCTCTACAACCATGAGGCCAGTGATGGGAGACCCTTACTTCCCAGCGCAGGCTCTGTGACCACAGGGTCAGTGCTGGAATAGCCTTATTTCCCTGCTGGTGGGGGCAGGGGGCTTGGAGATGTGTGGGGAACAAGTTGGGGAGCTTGTTTCCCCCCCCAGCTCTGCATTCATGAAGCTGGGCAGGGAACAAGCCTACCAGCCTGCCCCCCCACCCCTGCTCCATGCTCACAAAACTGGGTGGGGAACAACCCCCCAGCCTGTCCCCTCCCCACCCAGCTCCATGCTTGTGAAGCTGAGTGGGGAACAAACCCCTCAGCCTGTCTGTTTCCCCTCCCTCCCCCACCAACGAGCTCTGCACTCACAGAACTGGGCAGGGAACAAGCTACCCAGCCTCTGCCCAGCTCCATCCTGCAGACCAGGGGGGCACTTTGCCCACCCCAGCACCAGGCAGCCCCCCAGGGCCAGGAGACAGCTCTCTCCTGGCTCGCTGCTCCCTGCCAGCCCCTGGGCTAGCACCCAGGGGGAGCCTAGCTCTCCCCCCGGTGGCAGCAGGGGCCTATTGCAGGGCTGCAGGAAACTGTGGAAAGAGCAACAAATTTGTTCCCTAGTCCTCACATGTGTAGAGGCCTGAAAGTGCTTACTCTAGAGTAGCTTACACCAGAGTAAACTTAGGCTGGATAAAATGCATTTGTAGATGTGACCAGTGTTATACGTCTACCTCTTGCTGGCTGTAGAAAAGAGTCTGTAAAAAAGTGCTGAGGGCATCAGGGAAAGCCTGAGGTTACCCAATGGATCTATACTTTTACTCACAGTCTCTCTGTGGTTCTTGAGAACCAACTGTTCCCTCAGCTTGTCAGCCAGATTTTCTTTGTCCTCAACGTATCAAAACTCCAGCAACCCAGCAGGTTGGTTTGATCTTTCCCTTTATAAAGAGCTTGTGTGTTATCAGGTCTGAGGTAATTTCTTCTCTTTTAGTAGGATAAGCCAAATGAAACCTCTGTCATCAAAATTACTGTCAAATTCATCTTCCAAAGCACATGCCAGTAACGGGTCTTTCCTTTTAGTCATGAAATAAAGGGGGTGGCTGAAAGCTTAGAAACCATACACAGATTTACTCCAGATAAAATTCAGCATATCTCAACTGCCTTGGCTTACATCGTCTGAGAACCTGGCCTCATGTGTTCCCACAGTGATACCCTGTGGACATACCAATACTGAACACAAACAACATACTACTTATTTTTACTTAAAGTACGCCGTTAAAGTTTTACAGACTATGGAGCCAATTTTGAAGCTTAAACTTGTGAAGGGTGTTTGTGGGACATATCAGTTCTTTAAGAAAAGTATATTTACTTAATATTTACTTAATTCCAAGACAAGATTTTCCTCCCTATAACATGGGGGGAAAAGCCCTTTGTCTTGGACTTGAGTATGAGGCAGCAGGGGGGCAGGCAGTTGCTGCCTGCCAGCCCAGTGCCTTCTCTCTGACCCATCTCTACCCCTGCAGCTTCTGTGTTGCCTGCCTGACTCCCCCCACCCTTGCAGTCTTGGGCACCCTGCACCCCCTCTGTCTTACCTCTCCTTTCTCCCCATTTCTTCCCAAGACCCCCTGCAGCTTATCTTTGCTCTGCTCCACTAGGCTTTGGCTCTGTTCCAGCCTGGGCATGAAGCATATCTGTGCCCCAGCCCGAGGTCCAGCCCGGCCTACTAGCAGCCATGGCAGGGGTGTAGCAGCTCTGCCATTGCTACCAGGTCAGAGCAGAGTTTGACCCTGATGGTGCAGAACAAGGGTAAGCAGCAGTGGAGGCGGTGGAGGGAGCATGGGGAGGAAGAGGAGGCAGGGTTGGCTGAGGCTGTGGGGGGAGTAGGGACAAGAGTCAGGAGGCAAGGGGCAGGGGAAAAGCTGTTTAACCCCCCCCCCCCTTCTCCTGACACTGCCTGCTGTCTTCACACTGACTCCTTTAAAGGCTACCCCCATGATCATTTCCCCCACTGCCTGCCCCTCAACTGCTTCCCCTATCACCTGCTCCCCAGCCATGGCTTTCCCCACTGCAGTGGTTCAGGGGATGAATTTAAGATGACCTTCTAATAATTAGGTTCTAGACATGGAAAACTGTAATAAATTTTCAATACATAGAATCTAAATATTGGTGGATCATTTTATATTCAGGGTCATCTTAGATTCAGGTAAATACGGTAAATTAATGTAAATACTGTATTTTGTTTCTAGCATATGGGCACACTTTCCTGGAAAAAAATATTATGTCTGCCAAAAACCCATGCCTGTGAAAAAAGAGACAACAGTTTTAGCTGCTGCAGTACCTGAGTGATCCAGCATTCTGTCTATCAGGTGCCTGGCCTTTTTCATGACAGTCAGCAGGGTCCTCTTTTTCCTGGGATTGAGCATTTTTCATTTTTATTTTAGATTTTTTTCCTGCAGTGGCATGGAAACATGATTTACAATCACAGTGGTAAGGGCTTGTCTGCTTTAGACTGAGCTACAGAACAAAGGACACTTATATTACCGACCCAAGAATGTCCATACCTGAAACTATTCCAGAACAGCCATTCCATGTTAAATACATATGCAAACTTAATCCAAAATAATTTAAACATCTACACAAGTCTTAATGCTTTGTAATTATGATGCATCATGTAGTTACCATGTCTTAATTTTCAGGTTTGCCAAAGGCTGATATATTTTTCAGTGTTGTAAAATGGCTACAACATAATTAGGTATTTTCTAAACAGATTAATTCTATTAGCAAACAATTGGAAACACTTATTAACAACAACCAAACTGAAGAATAAAGGTAGGAGCGTTATCATTTCAAGGAAAATTACATGGGGTTTTATGGAAGACATTTCAAGATGAAGCAATGGATGCTAATGGCTCATTTTTGTAGTGTCCTCAACAGTGCCTTTAGTTTTGTACCCACAAGCAGAACATAAGTAATGTTAGTATGTAGGGAGTGAGAGCACGCATGAGTAATGTTAGTTTGTAGGGGGGGGAAGGGATTTCAGGAACTGCCTAGGTGAGTGAGTTAAGAGCTCAAAATTACATTCACTTCTAATGGTAGTTGTGTTCCTCCTAGCTCTGAGTTCTTTAAAATCTCGCCCTAGCTACTTCAGAGTACCTGATATGTTGGTTCAGTAAGGTAATTAGTTTTATGCCTGATTGTTGCACACAATTAATTACACCTGCAGACTCAGCCTTTTGGCTCAGATGAAGTGTAGGGGGCATCAGATTCCCAAGACCTCTGGGCTTGGGCCTGCACGTAGGATGCCTGCCAATGGTCCTGGGAGAATGAAGTCCCAGGGTGAGAGTCTGGGATGGAGGATGCTTGCGAGTTGTAGCACCATACGTGGTGTTTAGAATGATTGAGTTCTGCCTGCTCAATCAATATGGATTTTGGAATGTGTGCGGGCCGCCTCCCGAACCCATCCATGTCGCCATGAGCGGGCCGGGAGCAGTATGCGGACCCGTTTTTGCGCATGCGGACTGTGGCCAGCAGCCCGGGCACGCGGGGTCGGAGAGAGACCCGTGGGATCTGGAATTAGGCACAGACGCGTAATTGTTGATTAAAAGATTGTTTACTTACACCAAAGATGGTCGTGGTGTAGGCTGGACAGTTTTCCAGGCACAGCTCTGCTTAAATCCTCATTGGAGGACTACGACAATTGACCCCGGAGTTATTGAAGCTCCGCGGGTTCAGCTCGGTAATTGGCCCCAGAGTGGTTGAAGCTCCGCGGGTTCGGTAGTTTCAAAAGGAAAGGGATATGTCTAGGATTGCACTTGGTGACGGGGAGAGGCTAGAGGCCGTTTGGTAATTGGGTCCCCGGAGTTGTTAAGGCTCCGTGGGTTCGGTTCAGTAGTTAAGCCTCTATTGCCTTCTTAAGGGAAGAGCTGGGTTCGAAGGAATCAGCAGCGCTTAGAGATCTTCACGCTCTTTCCCCCGAACTCCAATTTGCTTTCTCTCTCCCTCTCCTGGTGTTCGTGGAGTCCTCCAACTTGGGCGGAAACCACTCAAGCTCTTTATACGGCTAGCAAGCCAATCGCTAGCCGCCACGTGTGCCTATATTAGGATCGGCCAATAATGTGGCACGAATCTCAATACAAATGGCAGGAACTCCTTTGCACCGTGCATCTCCAGGATGCAAAAGAAATGCACCATGCAAAGAAGGCTACAAACTGGCGGGAAATACTCTTCTGCACGCGGGTTCTCTTGTTGCAGCAGAAAACTCCACCGTGCAAAGGAGCTGCAATTTAGCGGGAACATAATTTAGCAGTGCCGAAGCACTCACAAACAAAAACCCACAACTTTGGGTTGTGACAGAATGATTGAATTCTGCTCAGTCAGTATGATTTGGAGCTGATTTAGCTAATTTGACTTGGAACACAATATATAACAGAAAAGTTGGGCTCGAGAATTGATTGCAGACCTAAAACATGTCAAATGATGCAAGGCTGACAAATTTGTCTGTGTCACCTGAAATACTGAACTAATTAAATATACCATTAACTCAGCTAAGTATGCCAAGCCTCCTATTACACTTACACTTAAGATTTAACTTTTTTTGAGGGACAAGGTAAGGAAGGAAGCTGACTTTTTTTCCTTTCCAACCTAGGGAGAAACCTAGGGAGAAAGCTGGGTTATTTGACTCTGATTCTTGTAAAACTTTGTTACCAAGCTGAGAGTGGATTCCTATGAGATGTTTTAAAAGAGGATGCAGAAGGCGTAGAAGTGTAGTAGTTTTGGTTTGAAGAAATAAATCAAGGCCTCAGATTACTGAATACAATGTGGTCTAATGGACGGATACCTGAATTTGAGACTCAGGAAATCTGGGTTCTATTAGTAATTCTGTCACTGCCTTGAATGGTCTTAGAAACTGCTTCACTTCTGTCTTCCTTTTAAAGAAAAAAAATGGAGAATGATACTGATCTGCCAGATCTCCTTTGGAAAACACCCTGAGAGCAAGTGCTAAAATATTCTGTGTAAGGTGTGGTGGTATCATTTGCAAGATGTATGTGAAACATGTAAAAATCATTTATTAACTTTTTACAAAGGAGGTCCTACTCGCTTGAGTTTACCTTTTTCTCTCTTCCTTGAAGAGAGATGTGCTGGCTGCTTCTGCCACTTATTGTAATCTAGCAAATCAGTATAGCTATTCACCATTACTAAGGAATGGATAACTGGTTTTGGAAATCTTTCCCAGTTATGGGGAGAGTTTTAAAGGCACAAAAGAGTTAGAGCCCCAGTTTCCATTTATTTTCAGTGGTAGATGAGAACCTAACCATTCTTTTGATTTTTAGTGGGTAGCTATCATTTGTGAATTTAAAAAACTTCAACTTTAGCATGATCAGAGGTATATAACCAGGAGACTAATGTCTTTGTTTGAAAAGAATAAAGGAAGCTTCTATAATTGAAAACTATTTAAGCCCCTTTCAACAGGGGGACCCACAGGAGTATTTTAAATGCCTTTCCCCCCATTTTTGTCTTTGAGTGCGGAAGTGGGAATGTTAATCTGGGTAATGTATTCTGGTTTAATAATCTGGTGCCCCACAACAAAACGGGTTAGAATCTTAGTTGGCTAACCATATTGCCTCTTTTTATGAGCCCAGTTTTAAAAATATTGTGTGTGTGTAATTAGCAAACTATATCATAAATGAACTTTTAAAGAACAAGCAAGCATCTTTGTACTCACCTGATTGAGTGGTCCTATTTAAAGGCTGCTTGTGAACTGGGAGGGGAACTCGGGCCAGTCCAGCTACCTCAGTGATAAAGTCCTGTTCTGCTTGCTGAACACAAAGGAGACAAATATTTAAAATAGAAGAACGCTACCAAGAATGGTATAGTTTGATTACAGACTCCATTCTCCTCTGCATGGGTGATGGAGAGGAAATGTATGCATTTAAAAGCATACGTAGTGACCATCTTTACTTCTGTGTATGAAAACATGTAACTATTAATAGGAAGACTGTTTTTTGCTGTTGATTAAAAGAAGAAAATGTGTTGTGACAGAAGTCTTCACAATGAAGGAGCTGGTCTCTTTAGAATTTGCTCTGTAGGGAACCTGAGATGGAAAAATAAGACATTAATATAAAAAACTGTCACCAAATTTTTGTCTTTAGGTGAATCAGATTTAACAATAAGTTTCATTGATGTGGCTTTTGCAAACTTGCAAACCTACTTTACAGCCCATTTGAGCCAATGGGGTATCTTTTCATTGACTTCAGTACACTTTGGAAAAGGAACTTGTCAGAAATTTTTGCTGCTGCGTATAAATGGAGTGGGATCAGGTCTTCAGATAGCTGTGTTTTGTTTTACCCTGCTTACCTTCAGCTGGTTCTCAACCTCTGTTTCTAGATGATGCAATGACAGTATCCTCTGCTTTAGAGACTTCAGTCGAGCCTGTTGCTGCATCTCAAACTGGGCCAAGAACTTTTTTTGCTGCAATAACATCCTGGTAAAGGGAATCAGAAAAGTTTGAATATGTAGTTTGTTTAGTTGAAGGGATAGCTACATTGTTAGAGAAAAGATAAGACTAATAACATCATCCTGTGCAGTGATAAATGACCAGTCAGTATTGCTACAGCAACATATTTTAATAGTCTCCATGATCAGTAAATGGAATCTCTGTATTTTTCTGTCTTCTAGTTAGGTTTATTTTTAACGCTAACCCTGTTGATACTTATGTTGCCTTGGATGGTCCTTTGGTGAGATTCAGATCATGTAGTGGACTGAGATTACAGCAGTGGCTCTCAATCTTGTTGGTCTTGAGGCACACCTCACTAGACTTGAGGGACACTTCCATAACTTTTGTGAATTGAGTGGCACCCATTTTAAAAAAATAATTTCTATATTACAGTACTTGCCTCCTTGCAGAGGGGCTGGGCAGTGCAGCTGGGGAATCCTTTTGGCAGGGACAAGTCAGAGTCTGTGCTTATCTGCTTAGCTTATCTACTTATCTGCTCCCATATGTGGCACCCTTCAAAGGATCTGGCAGCACCCAGATTGTCTGGTTGACAATCACTGGTTACAGGCTGCAGCAGCACTATCCTACATTTGGTAGTTAATCTTCACATCAACTCTCTTGCCCATTTGCCAGGGAGACTAACTTTTCAAAGCACAGTGAAGACAGAAAAGAATTAGGAGCTTTAACTCAGCTAGCCCTCCTACTCTCCAGTGTGGATCATAATCTAGTAGGGATTACGGAGACTTAGTGGGACTCCTCACACAACTGGAGCATAGCTATAGAGGGCTACACCCTGCAAAGAAGGGACTGGGTGGGGAAGAAATGTGGAGGTGTTGCGCTCTATGTGAAAGAGCAGTACACTTCTTTGGAGGTCGGCTCCCAAAATGGACAGTTTGAAACCCTCTGACTCAAGTGTTTATGGCAAGACAGACCTAACTGTACGTGTATACTACAGACCACCAAACCAAAGGGAGGAACTTGATCTGGAGTTTACCCAAGAATTGACTGAAGCTGCACATGTACGTGACATGGTCGTCATGGGCGATTTTAATTATCCAGACAGATGTTTCTTGGGAGGAACACTTGGCCAAGTTGGATTGGTCACAATCCTTCCTGACCTGTGTCAAGGATCTCTTACTGACTCAGGAGGTGCATGGGCCTAGCAGAGGTGACGTGCTGCTAGACTTGGTCCTGGGCAAAGGAGACGACTTGGTTACCAACTTAAATATAGAGGGAAGTCTGGGCAACAGCGACCATGAAAACATCATGTTCACTGTCTGACGAAAGGCAGACAAGTCAGACAGTAGGACTGAAGTCTTGGACTTCAAAAATACAAATTCCAACAAGTTTAGGTCACTAGTAAGGCAAGTGCTGTAGGATCAGGGACCAAAGGTGAAAGATGTGCATGAAGAGTGGTTGTTCCTTAAGGACACACTCCTTGAAGCACAAAGGAAGTTCCTTCCCAGGCAAAGAAAAGGTAATAGAAGGGCTGGGAAGCCCTCTTGGCTAAACAGGGAAATCACAGTCCTCTTAAGAAAGAAGAAAGAGGCTTATAAACAATGTAAGCTCGGGGTGGGCCCCAAGGAGGACTATTCCACTATGGCCTGCATTTGCAGGGAGCAGATAAGACAGGCTAAAACAGTGACCAGACTTAGATTAGCAACAGGAATCAAGGACAAGAAGTCCTTCTTTAGGTACACAGGGAACAGGAGGAAAACAAATGGGAGTGTGGGGCCACTGCTGAGCAACTCAGGAGAGCTGGTTACCAGCACCCAGGAGAAAGCTGAACTCCTGAATGACTATTTTGCCTCGGTCTTTCACCGGACCAAGCGGAAAACCACACCAGGTAGAGTAGAGGATGAGCACAGTAGGAATAATCCTCTTCCTACTACAGTTGTAGAATTGGTGTATGACCAATTAAAAAAATTAGACATATACAAGTCAGTGGGACCGGATGGTCTTCATCCTAGAGTGATGAAGGAGCTGGCCAAAGTTATTGCGCAACCCCTGGCGAAGCTCTTCCATGACTCGTGATGCTCTGGAGAAGTCCCTGAGGACTGGAAGAGGGCCAATGTTGTGCCCATCCACAAGAAGGGGAGGAGGAAGGACTCGGGTAACTATAGGCCAAATCAGCCTAACTTCCATCCTAGGGAAAATCCTAGAAAAGTTCATCAAGGAGTCTATCTGTGATAAGCTTGCAGAAGGTAAGATTCTGAATGACAGCCAGCATGGCTTCATCATGGGCAGGTCCTACCTTACGAACCTCCCTGTCTTCTATGACCAGGTAACTTGCCACTTGGACACAAGAGAGCAGGTTGACATTGTATACCTTAATTTCCAAAAGGCCTTTGATCTAGTATCCCACAATGTCCTCATGAGAAAATTGGAGGATTGTGGGCTTAACTCCAAGACAGTCAGGTGGGTAAGAAACTGGCTGCAGGATAGGACCCAGAGAGTCATAGTGAACAGATCTGTGTCATCCTGGTAAGAAGTGGCCAGTGGTATCCCACAGGGGTTGGTGCTTGGTCCAGTACTTTTCAACATCTTTATTAACAATTTGGATGTGGGGGTGAAGACCTCACTGGCCAAGTTCGCGGATGACACCAAGTTATGGGGGAGCATGGTCATGCTTGAAGGCAGGCTACAGATACAGGCAGACATAGATAGGCTAGCAAGTTAGGTGGATTGCAATCTGATGAAGTTCAATATCGACATGTCAGGTGCTCCAACTTGGGATGAGCAACGCCCAGCACACCTACAGGCTTGGTGGCACCAAACTGACTAGCACCATGAATGAAAGGGATCTGGAGGTAATAACAGACCACAGTATGAATATGAGCTGGCACTGCGATGCTATAGTCAGTAGGGCAAATAATACGCTGGCATGCATCAATTGATGCATCTCCAGCAAAGCCAAGGAGGTAATTCTTCTGCTCTACTCAGCACTGGAGAGACCGCAGCTGGAGTACTGCATTCAGTTCATGGCACCACACTTTAACAAGGACGTGGACAAGCAGGAGAGAGTCCAGAGAAGAGCCACCCGTATGATCAGATTCTTCAAAGGCAAGCCATGTGAGGAAAGGCTGAGGGATCTGGGACTCTTCAGCCTGAGGAAAAGAAGGCTGAAAGGGGACCCGGTAGCAGCTTACCGCTACACTAGAGGAGTACATCAAAGGCTTAATGAGCAACTGTTCACCAGGGCACCCGAGGGGAAAACCAAGAATAATGGCCACAAACTCCTGGAAGATCAATTCAGACTCAACATTAGGAAAAACTTCTTCACAGTCAGGGTGTCCAGACTGTGGAATGAGCTCCCTCCAGAGGTGGTGCAATCACCTACCCTGGAGATCTTCAAGAGCAGACTAGACAGTCACTTTGCTGGGGTCACCTGACCCCCAGTTATCTTTCCTGCTTGGTGCAGGGGGCTGGACCCTATGATCTTCCGAGGTCCCTTCTGGCCTTACAGTCTATGAATCTCTGAGCTCTGTGATGCCAAACTGAGACATGCATATTTGACCTTTCCAGAACAGCATTTGCATTGGTAAATGTAGCTCTGCATGGTTTTTTGACAACATTCTAATGTTAAAATAACAGAACTCTAAATATCTTATCTCTGCTGAATATGAAATGCCTCTCTCCTCCAGCCTCCTCTGCTCTGAAACAGCAGTGTTAATTTCAGTTATGCCCACATTTTTAAAGACCTAAATACCTTTAAAAAATTGCTCTTTAACTGCCTTTGATATCTGAGCACTCCAAGTGCAACTGCCATCTAAATACCACCAAAGTACCTAATCAAGGGCTATTTTAATTTTAAATGCCTAGAGAAGATTTACTTTTTCTATTTGATCTTCTAATCACCAAAGAAATCAACAGGAGCCCTCCCATTGATTTTAAAAGGAAATGGATCAGTTAATGTGTTCTACATAACTAGGATATAACCTTAGAGGAAATTACAGTAAGTGGGGAAAAATAAGCGCTGATAATTGATTAGTGTTATGATGCTATCTTGAATTTGTAAAGAAAAAACCCTCCTTCATGAATATGTATTTCAGCTTGAAATGAGGTTGACTTTTTTTCAAAATATTAAAATATATTATGGACAAATTAAAAAATAAAGCAACAGCTATCTTTGGTCAAGTGAGGAAGGATGGAAATTTCATGGAAACAGAATAAAGATTATAATGGTGAGTGACAAAGTGAGATTTTCTGTGCAGCATTGAGCTATGTGGATTACTCTCTAGAAAACTAATATTTCAAATGAGAATAAAAAGTGGGGACCTCAGTAATGATTTATTTCAAATTAGAGGCAGCAGAATATCTGAAGAAACGCTTAGCCTGTGTCAAACCTACACAGTCCGTGTCTATCCTAATGCTAAGCCAGTTCTTTATGAAGAGAGCGAAGAGATGACATGAATAAGTAGTAGAAAAATGACATGAATATTGCATTATAATCTACTGTATTTCATGTCCTAGGGCCTGTTCTGCAAGCACATACACAAGAAATGTTCTTATGGTAGAAACTTAACCCTCGAAAGAGTTGTTTTTTAGCTGAGGATCTTTGTGTAAAATCATACATGGGTGATATACTTATTTTTGGTGGTACTAAAATCTTTTATATTATATTTGCACTAATACATTTTAAGAACTAGATCTGTATGAAGGATCTAGTCTAAAATGTCATGGGGCAAGGATGAATGGCTGAGCAGTCTTTCCAAAGTTTTTAGGAACAGGAACATTTGTCTAGGATGGCTTAGCTTAAGGGCATATCCTACCTTGAGCTGGGGGTTGGATTAGTTGACCTCCTGAGATCCCTTCCCTACTTTTTTCTATTATGCATAGAATATGAATTTCATTTTTTTTTCATTTTAAATTCATGTTCCCTTAACTCTACCTAAATTGCAATATAAATTTACTCAAAGGCTGACTACTAATACTTCAATATTTAAAGTAGATAGGACAGAGTATGATGGATCAGAAAGCATTAGTACTCATGTAATATTTATTTCAAATTACTTTTAAAAAGCAGTGCATGGTTTGCAATGGGTTTTTCTTTCTTTCTTTTTTTAACTGCTCCAATAGAAATTAGATTTATTTGGCTTTCCATTCTATGATTACTGAGCATCAAAAAGTTGGTTAATAACAAAGCAATTACCGAAATACGGTTTTCACATAATTTGGAAATACATTTATTTTCTTTTTCTTAAAGACAAACAGCTATCACAGACAAACTATTTAATCATCAGGGATCCTGCACAAAATTGCAAATTCTCTGATAAAAACTCCAAAGTTCATGATTAAAATGAAAGGCCCCTCACTCTCCCCCCAGCCCTGTTTGTACCCTCCACTTGCTCCCCACCAACAGCCCCCGGCCCCCCACAGCTGCCAGGCAGGGCTATGGGGCCAGAGAGCCAGGTCCACAGCCCCCTGCCCCTAGCAGGAGGTGGCAGCGGTTGCTGCACCCCCCTGCTGCCTGCCTGCTGCACGTTCAGGTGGGGTGGGGGTTAGGGCCAGTTCTTGCACTCCTGGGGAGGCAGGGGGGAACCCATGACCCCCAGATCTGTGTGTGGGGTGGGGGCGGGTACAGGCTGCCCACTGCTCAGACTTCCACCCTGCTCTTCTCCCCTGGGGCCTCCACAGCCTAGTGGATGAGACCTGACACTGCAGGGAACAGCGGGGTTGAGCAGGGATCTCCTTGCCACTGTGAGCTCTGCACTGCCCTGGCAACGCGTTTACTGCACATGCAGCAGCAGCAGAGGTGGCAGCCTGGGGTTGTGCCCCTCACTGCTGCCACATGTGTAGGGGATGCATCGCTAGGGCAGTGTGGAGCTTGCAGCAGCAAAGAGATCCCTGCACAGCCCCGTTGTTCCCAGCAGTGCCATGTTGCACCCGCTGGGCTACGGAGGCCCTGGGGGAGGGCAGCAGGGCAGAAGACTGAGCCCACAGCGGGCACCTGTGCCTGTCCCATGCACAGATCTGGGGGGCTCAGGTTTTCTCTGCCCCCCAGAAATGCATGCAGTGGCAGGGAGCTGGCCCCACCCTCCCTGCCCCCTGGAAGAGCCACCTGCAGCCCCATCCTGCTCCTTGCTGGGGCCTTGAGGCTGCACATTGCAGCCCTGGGCCCCAAGCCCCACGCAATGCCTGGCTAGGCAGCAGCCCCAGCCCCAGCACTGCCCAACTTCCTCCCTCCCTCTCTATGGGGGCCTCAATCCCTCCCCCACACTTACCTACGGTAGCTGCTCTCCAGGCTGCCTGGTGGCTGTGTGCAGACACATGCACATGGCTCCCCCTACCTGACCACCCTCCTCCTGCTCCCTCCCAGCTCCCTGCAGCTTGCAGAGAGCTCTTTGCTAAACTGCAAAACCTGCAGGATTCTCCATTAAAATGAGAAATCTGCATTTTCCTCTGATAAAGGGGAAAATCTATATTTTTCTCCGGTTGCCTGTGGGAAACAAAACCCCGATCCCTGTTAATCATATATAGAAGTGATGAGATAAGTCATAAGATTTAAGAGCAAGTAATTCCCCAGTCTGCTCTCACCTTTGAGGAACAGCAGATGATATGTCCAAGGTACCTTCATTAAGTTTTTCTTTTAATGTCCATTCATTCTCTTCGTGTTTTCTTTTAAGTCTGTGATTTTCGCTCCTTTCTGCTAAAATAACAACACTCCTGAAATAATCATCTGCTCAAAATTACAAGCCGTGTGATAGTTTTACTTTTAGTTTTGTGACTGCTGTTAATTTATATTTTCCTATCAGCACAATTCAATACAGTCTTCCAACAATTCTTGCTCTTGTAGCATATGAAATACATTTTGCTTACTTATACCATGCTGCACACAATTTCTTTTTAAACCAGTTGAAATACTTACCTTTTTTGTATTTGTGTTTTTTTCCCCATGAAGGTTAAGATACGGGTAATTTTAGGGGAATTAATATTTTTAGCCATTTTTCTCATTAAACAGATGGATAGATCATAGAATCATAGAAAATTAGGGTTGGAAGGGATCTCAGGATATCTAGTCCAACCCCCTGTTCAAAGCAGGACCAGCCCCAGCTAGATCATCACAGGCAAGGTTTTGTGTAGCTGGGGCATAAAAACCTCCAAGGATGGAGAGTCCACAACCTCTCTGGGGGTGTGTCTACATGTGCATATTAATGTGAAGCAATAAAGTTTGGCGCATATTGCGCCAGAGTTTATTGCTCCAGGGCACTGTGTTTACATGTGTGTCCAGGATTGCAGTAGGTTAAGCCAGACTGGAGCAAATTTAGCTGGCAGGGAGTCCGGGGGGGTCAGCTTGCCAGCCCAGGGCTGCTCTGACCCAGCTCAACGTGCTGTGGAGGCAATGGCTGGGGCACAAGGGTGTTCTAGTTTGGGGCTAGCCTGCAGGCAGCCCCCACACTGATGCACCCTTGTGCCCCATCCAGCTGGGTCAGTATCTACATATGTGCTGTTGCGCACAAAAAAACTCTACAGCAGAACTGTACTTGTATTGTCCCCTGGAGACAGCTTGTATTTACAAGTACTAGCTTGCTGCAGAGTTTATTAGTTTCCTGCAGCCTAACAGGGCTGCATGTGTAGCTACGGAGATGTTTACTGAAGAGCTAATTAGCTACTCTGCAGTAAACATCTCATGTAGACACATCCTGGGTAGTCTGTTCCCGTGCTTTACTTCCCTCCTAGTGAAAGACGTGTTCTTAATAGCTAACCTAAACTTCCCTTGGTGTAAATTTAGACCATTGCTTCTTGTTCTCTTATCTGCCACCACTGAGAACAATCTAGCTCCATCCTTTTTGTAACCACCCTTCAGCTAGCTACAGACTGTACACCAGTTTCCAATCACTTATACTGATTTGTGTAACCTGTAATGGAACAGAAGTTCAGCACATGTAGACTGGTTTAAAAATGGCAGAACCTGATCCGACAGAGACTTGGATGGATGTATTATCAGATTTAATTGGTTTAGTTTAGACCAGTCAGTCAAACTTCTGTTCAAGATCCCCTCCTGACTCAAATCAGAGTTTAGTCCCCTGACATCCCAGGCTACTTTGCGGGTCCCCACTACCCCCCCCACTTGCAGGATGGGTGGGCTACCCTCAGCCCGTGTTTGTCTGTTCTTCCCAAACACTGGGCCGGCCCTGCCCCTGGGATGGTACAGAGGAGCCAGGACTGACAGATGCACAGTAGGGGGCTGGGGATCAGGGACAGAGGGGTGGGGGAGCGGATATCCCCACCCCACGGGCCTGGCTCTGGACCCCTGAGACCCAAGCAAGCACAGCTGGAGGAGGGATGCCACCCTTCCTCCCCACCATCCCTGCCCCCCACTGCCACTGACAGCTGGTTGCTAGGGGGCCAGAGCTGGGAGAGAGGCCACATTGGGAGATATGCAGAAGAGCCCCCCACCTTCTAGCCTCGGCCAGTGCAATATTCTGTGTGCCCCCCCCACCAAAGGGTGAACATATTCCATTCACTCTTGATCCAATCTACGCAGCTTAAAGAAACCTGCATAGGTTTGATTTATTCAACCTTGGGCTTTTTGAATATCCGTACCTAGCCATCAGGTAGTTGAAGGCTTTTATTAAATCACCCCCTAAATCTTCTCTCCAGACTAAATAAGCCAAGCTCCCTCAGCTTCTCCTCATAAGATCAAAATGAGCATATGTGGAATTGAGGCATATAAATTAAAACTTTGACCTAAAAATCAATTGCCACCTCACCCTGGAGACAGCTGAACTCACAAGAAGTGTCCCAGTTTGACCTGAAAGTTCCTCAGGTTCCTAGTACTCGGCCCCAATCTGAATATTTTGGTGCCCCATTCTCAGGTAAGGCTAAATGAGTTCCAGAACCGAGGAGCTCCTTCTACCTGTCTTCTCTAATGGCCGTGAACCAGTTGGCATTTGGAGAGCATGGCAGGACTGGCTTCACAAAATGCAGTTGTCATTTTCTTTTCAAATGACTGCGACTACTCACCTTTTATATATGGATGTAGTTGTTGATCAAGTGAGAGACTGGATTAAATAGTCTCTTAAACCTAAAGGAGTTCCAAACTACCTATCCAAGAGCTCCCTAATTACCAGACTGTAGAATATTTCAGGTGTATGTGGGCTGCTCTCAGCCCTCTTCTTTAAGCTGTGGTAGCGTGCAGAAAATAATTCAAGATTCACTGAATTAGAAAGAGCACAAGAGGAAGAATGGCCATAGCCCAGTGATTAGGGTACCTCACTGCTAAGGGGAATTCTTGGGTTCTGGTCCTTGCTTCTGGAAGGCTTGTGTATTTTCAATTAAATAATTACGGAATAAAATGCAGATACAATCCTAGGAACAGAATTGAGAACCTAGGGACTCCTCACACCTAAACTAGGTTTTAAGAGTCAGACTCTTCTTTTCTGGCATAATGAATCTTGTATTCTTTTCTGTATAGTGGCACAGCTTATACTTATTATCCTTTCTTTCATATAGGCCATCTGTCCTGATATGAAAAAGAGCATTAATAAAAGAGAAATAGTTGTTTAATGCTCCTAAAAAAAAAATCACAGCTGGATTGCAGCAAAAGCACGTAGGTTTTCAATATGCCTTCACTACTAGTTATTCATTTGATCTGTAAATGTCTGCTGGGTCTCTCTCTTGGGCTACGTCGGTCTAGATGCTATTATTCGGGGCCTCATAGACTCCTGTGTTTATTACCAACATCAATAAGCTTGTGTTCTACCTTGCCAAACTTGTACTTAAATGGAATAGTGAAGGATTCTTTTCCCCTAAACGCGGAACTTTGATTCAAGAGCAAAAAATGTGTTCCTAATACTGCTCATGATTTACATTTTTACACAGTATATAAATCATATAGCACTTGGGCATCAAAACATGCATATAACCAAACAAACCCATGAAAAAAAATCTCTACAAGAGAGTAAGAGTAATTACTAAGCTTCTGGTTTGTGTAATGAGTATTCCTTACTCTAAACTTGGATGCCAGTTGTGAGTGGTAACCAAAGTCCTAGTTAAGCAAAGCTCTTAAGCATGTCTAAGTGAATCCTGATTCAGAAAATGTCTTAACACATGCTTCATTTTAAGTGGATGCTTAAGGTCCATTCAACTCAACTGGATTTCAGGAACTGCTGACTGAGGGTCACAAGTTTAGACAGTAGTGTAGTTGAGAGTGAGGGAGGTGTCTGGGATAGCAGCCCCAGATGATGCCTTTTGGTGGGGAAGCCACAAAAATAGCCACTGTCACATGTGGCTGTGTGCATCATCACTGCTGGCAGTCAATGTTGCCCCATGTGGACCTACTGATTAGAGCTACCCTCCCACAGAGTTTGGGACTACACTAGTAAAGGGATACCAACAGTTTTTAAGCACCTAAGTCCAAAATGTAGATCCTTGAAACCACAATGAAGCACCCGTTTCCAATGCCAAAATCAACTAAATGCATAAAGTTTTGCTTCTGGTCATGCCAAAAAACACATCAGTCTTGACAATGCTGAACATTTTGGCTCCTACCTCATGCCTAAGCTTCATCAGGATTCACAAGTGGGGAATTTCCCCTCGCTACACTTCTGACCAGGCTGAGAGAACTTACTGGCTCAGGCTACATACAACATGGCTGCTGACCAGAAGATTCCCCTCCACTAACTTTATTCCAAGATGGAAAACTCACTTAAAATGTGAGTGATACGGACGGACACAAGTCCTTCTTCCTGAGGAAATATGAACCTGCACCTAGGAGAGCACCCCACCTACCAAGATACAGGATATTCGGAGGTAAGCTTGGCTGGGATCTTTCGATCTCTATTGTTGAAGCTGTTTGACTTTATGTGGAATGATTAGATATTTCTTGGGCAAGAAAGACTCTCCTGCCTGCCAGTTTCTGAGAGAGGGAAGATCTGTGTGCCCAGCCCCAGCTCCAAAGACAATGAATATGAATGAGCCTTTCATATTAAATAATTATTGAGTAGGAACTGAAACCCAGCTCTCCCCACTTCCAGGTGAGTGCTCTAGCTACTAGGTTATACAGTCATATAATTGTTTTGTTATGATGCTTATTTCCCTGCAGAGGGGCAGGCGAGTGGCCAGGCAGGGAGAGCCTGAGCCTGCCTTTATCAGCTTATTTCCTCACACCTGGAGCTTGAGCCTGAGCCTGGCCCTGCCCCTATCTGCTTCTCTCCTCACCCTTCTTGCAGCACCCTTCAAAGGATCTCAGGGCACTCAGGGTGCCACAGCATCCTGGTTGAGAATTACTGATTGAGAATTGGCTTCTAAATGTTACAGCAATTCAAATGAATAATAATAATAATAATACTTCTAATATTCCATTTTTTGAAGTAGAAAATAGATCTCAACATCTGATTTACTGTTAAATAAAATAATGCTGTTCTATTTTAAAGACACTTTTCACTCAGAAACAAATCAATAGCATTTGCCAAAATTATATATATTACCACCACATGGTTATAAAGATGAGGCACACCTAGAAGAGATTTCAGTTGTTGAAGTTTTTTGTCTTCGTATTCTCCCATGATTTTTCCTATTTGCTGGTAGTAGCTTTGTACCACTCTATTGACGCCGCTGATGGTCACATATACGCTCTCTACAGCTGATTCTGTTAATCTCTCCTGCAATGTACAGTACAAGAATTGTTATTTTACAAAGGCAAGGACTAAAATATCTAGTTCGCTTAAGCAGTGAGAAGGACGATGTCTGGAAAACCTCACTTCTAATTTTACTGTAAATTTACTGTTTGGGAAATATGCTAGATTGACATTCATGAAAATGAGTTCCACTAAACCTTGCAATGCAAAAATATTTGTGTAAGCTGAGCGTGCTATGACTGATGCTCCTGTGGCTTCTCAGCTCTGCCGTAGTTCTGCTTATTAACCCAGAGTACTTATTATCCTTAAATAAGTGATCCTACCTGTTCTTAATTGTTCCCAAGACAGAGAGAAATAGGAAATTCTCAATCACTTTATATTCTGTAGTTAGATTTAGGCTTGGCTGCTAGGGTTTCATCAGAATAGCCCTGTACTCCTTTCCAGTTTTAGCAGGATACTTGGTTTCTAAGCCAGGTCATAGTCCTCCTTACAAAGCTTCCTGACGCTGGATAATACCGGCCTGAAGCTTTCTTCCATTTTATCAAGGTATTTCCTTCTTAACGAGGCCACTGGAAAATGCCCTAATACCTTTAAGTCTTCTCTGTCCTCAGAGCTGTACTTTGTAGCTTCCTGCCGGGCATGCTGGAGCAAGGTCTGGCCAATCCCTTGTTGCATGTGTTGCTGCACAAGCTGAACGGCTTCTTGGATTTCCATCACAAACTGGTGGTGAAATTCTGACCGTGTTTGTTGAGTCTCCTCCTCTAGCTTCTCCTCTTCTTCCAGAATGTGGGACTCCTGGTGACCAGACAAAAACTTTAAGATGGGCTTACTTTCTCCTATATGCTCTATGACACCAAATACAGGGCATTAGACAATTGATTCTTCATGGGATAAATTTCACATTCTGGCATAACTCTACCTACGCTGGTAAATTCCACTGAGTTGAGTGTTTCTCTATTTGCAACAGGGCTTTCCTGTGCTATATTTAAATGTATCTATACCTAGTTCACTCTAGAGAGCCCACTCTATTCTGAATGCTCATTACCTATACTGTTAGGAGCAATGTGCTACTGAAAGTGATATCTTTCAGATTAAATTTGAAATTAGGTCCTGCCCATTTCTGGGCATTAAACAACATGTTTAATGCCCAGAAATGGGCAGGACCTAATTTCAGATTTAATTTCAAGTTTAACAAACTCCAAATAGCAAGTGTATTCATCTCAGTGATGCACTTTTATTCCAAACCAAGTCATTACAATTGCCTACCATGGTTTCAATTATTATGTAAGAGGTAGGTATTATTGTTGTTGTTACTGCTGTTACTACTAGAAAGCTGTAAAATACTTCAAAGTTCAAAAACTTTTTTTTTGGAGGCTTCCATGTATTTTAGTTGTAGGGTCCAAATACAGTGGTTTCCACATCCCTTAAATTGACTATGCTGTAATGAATTCTTTCCTTTCTCTCCATTCAATTTAAGAATGCTGCACTATAAAGACTAAGATAATAGGCTAACCAGGACCAAAATTAAAGAGTGAGTTATCATTAAATTTGTATTTCAAATAAATGCAGTTGCTCCAATAATAGATATAATCTGCAAAAATCCTTGCCTCACATTTTCTGGACTGTCAATGTTACAAGACAACAACATCACTCTAAGACTATTTAGAATAAAATGTTTTATACACCTTTCCCCCCTTTTTTCTTTCTCTTTCACTTAAGGTTAAACTAATAAAATAAAATTAATTTGATGGCTGATAAAGAACCTAAGTTGCTTTTAAGAAATAAGATATGCAAGGAGAAAAAGAATTCAAACTACCTACTGGTATTCAAGAGGTGCCTGTGTTAATACTGAATTGTTTTGACACATTTTTATATATAACTCAGGCAGATGTTTCTGATTTTTTTTAAGCTAACAGGAATTTCATTTATCCGTTTCCCTTCCTACTAAGACACATATGTCACCTCATCATGACTGAGCCAAGTCTCAGGTTGCTGTTTTCTTGAATAAAATTTACATTTTTATAATAAATTAGAAGATTCATTGTCCACACTGCTGTTTAATAGTATGCCTAAATATGCAAATGCTCAAAATTATGTTAGTTTTAAAAAAAATGAACCCAGTAACCTTGAATGTGACTTAAGCAATCACTTCTATCCCTTGCTCATTGATGGGGTTTCGTTTCTGATTTTGGAGCATCCTTGATCTTGGAGGATCTTTCACTGTCCTTTTTTCCTATCATGGCTTAAAAGGCAGCACCCACCTCCATTTCTTCTTTGGCAGGCAGGATCACATGATTTTTTTTTGGTACTTTCCCCCCCTTAAGGTCAGTAATAATGCTATAAAAAGCATCAAGGAAGAGCATACTTCCTTCTCTGTTTATGCTTCTGCACAAACTACATGTTGAATTATGCAGGGAAAAACAATCTCTGCTGCAGGTCTGTGTTCTTGTAGGCACAAGATGCCTGACAGAGTAGGTATATTAGGAAGCACATTAAGTGTAAAAACAGGATGAATGAGGTAGTATGTGTGTTTAGACAGTAATGTTTTGGCTTTAAATAGCATGAAGAGTTATTACCAACATCTTGACGCTCTTGCATTCAAGAGGAAATATGTTAATAGAAAAAAAAATCCATGCCAAACTGGTGTGCTTACAGACAGTTACCAGATTTCACTCATGGTGTCGAACAAGGGATAGTGTCAAATAACAGGACTGCAATATAGACTTCTTAGTCCAGGTGTTGTTTGGATGGATAAAACTATCTATCTGCCATAATTGGAACAACCACCCACTCTGTGGCACAAAGCTACATTGTGTTTGATGGGTTATTCACTCTACCTATGTAGTAATGTCAGGTGGGTTGGGGACTAATATAAATGCCTTGTGGAAATGTCCACTGCTGTAGAAACTTGATATCTAGTGTTATTAAGTGTATGTTAAAAAACTATCTAAAAAAAGATTAACCATCTGGTGATAACATATAGAGACAAGCTTCTCTTCTTTTTCTGTAAAGAGCCTCAAGGCTGATTAGAAGACAGAACTAAGGACCGTGTTTATTTGGAGAGATGGTCAACTTCTAGAGTGGATGTGAATAACCAATACAAAATATACTTCTAGGTGGGCTGAGAGACTTCAGGAGAAACTTTCCTCCAAATGAGGACCTTTAGGGTGCATATTAGGATTACCTGCATATCTGCATACCTGCAACAAGGTGCATATTCTCACCTTGTAGCAGACAGACTTGTTTTAAATTCATTTTCTATACATGTGGGCTTCGTAGGTTTGAACACCTTTTCATATAAAATAAAGTTATATTTTATCTTATGGTAACTTTGGAACTTAGAGAAGGAATGATGCTGCCTTTTAAACACATCGGCCTACATTTTTGAGCAAAGCTATGCTATATAGGTTAAAGCACCTTACATGGCAATGTGTTAATTTGATTTTTCAATAAAGGGCATTTCTCTTGATATTTATCCCTTGGACTTTTTAAAATCTTGAGACCTCCTAAGGCTGCCAGATATTACACATGGTAAGCACTCAGAAGGAAATAGTCAAGAGACTGTAAATACCATTGTTTTCTGGAACTGCCATTGGCGTTCATCTGAACAATGTGAGGAGCTCTTTTGCAGGACGTGTTGCTCTCTTAGCTCTTGAAGCAAGTTTTTCTTCCTGGACATTCTCATGTGAGTCAGAGTAGCCATAGCAACATTACGGAGACTTAACCTTCTGAGTACTGAGCACAGCAACAGCCTGTGTTTTCGCAATATGTAGTTAGTAGACCTGTGAAAGAGAGGATGTTTTGAATCTCTGTTTATCAACTAAGCTGTTTGTGGGTTGGTGGTTTTTTCTGGCATATTTATATTAAACAATGATGGCACTAGCTCGAAGCTGGTAGAGCTACTACAAATACAATGCATGTCTTGTGTGGCAACTTACCTACAAATATGTCCCAAAACATTTTACAGGATTATATGGTAAATATATGATTATGAAAATATAATAGTTCTCTTTTGACCAAGTTTAAAGAGAAGAAAATAATAAAAAGGTGGGAAAAAGAGATGAAGTCATATGCATGATGGGGGTAGAAGCTCTGATTTGAGGTAGAAGGAAAATGTATCTGAAAGGTATTCTAGACTGCGGGAACTACAGACCAGGTTAGCTTTAGTCACCACTAGTAGGACTATATGGTGGAACGGAGAGGAGGTATGTGTTAGCTGCATGGAAGGAAGTTGGTAGAAGTGGTTGAAACAAATCTATGGTGTATTTCAAAACAGTGGAAATGTTGAACTTGATCTTAAAATGGATAGGGATTTAATAGAGTTCTTTGAGCATTTGGGACATGTTAGATATTCTTTGGTGTGTGCATAAAATGATAGCATCAACATTTTATTGTGCTGGCAATTTGGGAAGGTGGGATTGCACAGAGGAGGAAATCGTAACAGTTGAGAAGGTAAAGGGAAAAAATGGCTATTTAATGGAGAGGTGAATTCCAGGGGCCTGGTGTACACTTGCATTGTGGCTAAGGCAGATTTGCGAATTTATTGTTGGAGAAAGATTTCAGTATCTCAGGTTACGTCTGCTGTTAATGAAGACATTTAGACAAATCAAAAAAAGGAAGATGTGGAGTTGGTTCGTTTGAGAAGTATATCTATCTTAGCATTTTAGCTGAAAGAAGATGAATTCGTAAGTTTCTTCTGAAGACATGAAAATTGAGTGAGCAGTGAAGAGTCAGCGAGTGTACACAGATGCTGCCTTTGTGCCAACAAAAAACTGGCAGAAAGGCCAAGCATACAAACATCCATGCCCCTCGTTGTGGCACAAATACCCAAAGTTTGTGGCCAGAATGCAGGTATTATGAATTTGTGCTGCAATTTTGTGGTCAACATCTGTTTGCTTTAAGCCCGGAGCTGCCCACACTCTTCAGCCCTGTCCCTTGGGGCTTCAGTGGCCTGAAACCGCAAACCTCAGAAATTCCCATTCCCTGGGCCTGCAGGGTCGGGCCCCTGAAGCCCTGAGAATGCCTGCCTAGGTTCCTAAAACGTGCATCAAAACTCCAGTATGGTCTTGGAGATTGGATCGCTGACTTTCCGTGCTTTCAGAGACATGCCCTGAAGATTCCCAGAGGCACATCTCTGGAAGCAGGGACCACGTTACCCTTTACCCCACAGGATCAATGGGTGGGACAATGGGTGACACGTGTTTCTCCTAATTAAGCAGATCAGATGTGCTGAGATGCATCCTGGCACAGCTGATTTGCTTAATTTGGTGATGTCTATTTAAACTCAGTGATATTGAACGGTATGTGCAGTTGTGTATCAAAAGGAGTGGTCAAAGTAAAAGGTTGCTAGAAAACAGCAGTACTGGGTACTTCATCTTGTACAATGCAATAGAGCATGCCTGGTATAGAATGAGAATGATAATTTTGTGGCCTGCTACAAAGTACCAGAGAAAAAACAAGTTCCTAAGTGACAGCTGAACCAAGTTCAAGATTAGGGATGTTAACTAGTAAATAATTAATAATCACTTAAAATTTATGGTAACTGACACTGAAGAGCCTGAAATTCCCCCTATACCACTTCCTACCCAAGCATGGATTATATCAGAGTTTTTAATTTCATCTACAGTTTTGTTTAGGGATTAGACATAAAATCTTACTTACTCTTCACTGAGGCCACCTAATTGGTTTAATACACCTTGGATGATCTTCTCATGCTTCTCAGACAAATGTTTTTGCATGACAGCAGACAGAGCATACTCCTTGGCCCATAGCTAAGAGTTGGGGAGGGAACCACAATGGTAAGATTTCCTCAATGTAATCACTTTAACATTTTACTATATTATGAATTGCCTTTATTCTGTAGTATTTCATACACAATGTTCTAATGAAGGCTACCAAATCTGAAGAAGGGTGTTTGTGCCTGAAAGCATGCAAAGAACAATTTTTACAACAATTTAGTTGGTCTAATAAAAGATATCACATTTACCCAAAGAACCTTGTCTGAACAAATCTTGGGGCATCTGTGCGGTGTCATGCAGATCATTTTTGTTTGTTGTGCTGATATGGCATGTGTGGTTTTGTTGAAAAGCCCATGTATCCACTTCTGTGTCACTTTTATCCCTGTATGGATTATGTTGTGCTGTCTCTGTAGATCTTTGATTTTGATCCTCATTTGGCCGAAGGAAAAAGAGAATAGGCAAAACCTCCAAGTATCTCTTTCCATTGTGATATTAGGGCAAGGACAACTGCCACTCCCAAACACAAGCAGAAAGGTCCACTGGTGGGATGGGTACCCATATTATTGTCCGCTTATAATGGGATAAACAACTGTATTATAGGAAAGGCATCTGAGAGAAATGGCCCATTGGCCAGAGGTGCTCCAGATGTTTTGGCAAGATAAGACATTTCTGGAGGATTCTGTAACTCGTGAGCAACTACAGCAATGAAGATGTGGGGAAGGGCTGGCTTGGAAATATTTTAAGCGTTGTTTGTAAGGTGGCCAGGGCCTTTTGGATTTTCTCAGGTTTTGGAGCGATCCAGGTCCCCAGCAGTCTGGGCTGGCAGGATCAGCAGGAGGGCGGGATACTGGCAGGGCCCTCCGTCGGGGCGGG
>NW_005841871.1:4208876-4214624 GCF_000455745.1 Alligator sinensis
ACTGGCAGGCCCCTCTGAAGGACAGGTGGTGGTCAGATGAGAGGGTAAGAAACTTCACTTGTCTTTTTGTTCTGTATCTAAATTAATGTTCAATTTTTTCCTGTAAAATTATTTTCTCCTACATAATGAATACTTTTGTTGTTTGTCTCCTTACTGATTGCCTATGGTGAAGAGTGACCTCTGGATGAGTGATATTCCATTCTACAGAAAGGGGGACTTAAAATTGCTTTCACAACCCGAGGGGAATTTACCAAGAGCTGGCAGAGGTTATCCTGATGCAGCTGTGAGGTCTGGTATAAGGGTACTGGAGCTAAGGCTTGCAGAGCTAAGGAGTTATCCCACGGCAAACCTTCATTTGTGCCTTGGGTCAAGTGGTGGAGAAACATGGGATTCTGTGGGTACCCTGTGAGCAGGTTTGTGACTAACATTACCCCCCATAATTTCCCTTTCTCCCAAATACCACATTTACACTGAAGTATTAAAAATGCCACTCCTATCAAGATATGCTATTCCTAAATGTTTTTCCCAATACTTAGAGATATGAGATAAAACTAGTTGGAGACAATGGGAGTCTTTGCTTTGAATTCAGTAGGATTCGGATCAGGCCTGAGCCTTATTTCTCAGCAAATAGGCATTGCAGTCTCTAACTAATTGACAAAGGGTAACCGGCAAAACAGACACAATAATATTTCAGCAAGTGATGTCTGTGGGTTTCAAAGATACCATTTCCACCTCGCCTCTGAATTCTAAATGAAAACTATCAAATACCCTTGCTGAAGCATTGCATGATTTTTGTTTTCACTGAACAAGTTGAAGATTTTGTCATCTTGCAGCAAACTCCATATTAGTTTGGATGGAATATGGACAACTGTGCTCCCTAGTGGTTAAAAAGGGCCTATATTAAGCAACCTACACTATGATTTAGCATGTGCTAAGTAGGAGCAAGTGGGCAAAGTCTAAGGTCCCCTTCAAACCTTTGCTTTTATATAGGCACATGGCTGCTTTAGGAAGATCTGCAAGGTGCACCTATTTGTCCAGGCCATCCAAAATGATTTAACTGTGGACATCTAGCGACTACTAAAGCTGCAGCCAAGAAGGGAACATGTTGTATGGTCTCTTATTATATATAGCATGTATCAAATTAAGCTTATAAGCCCCCCCCGATACCTTGGTGACAAATGTCAAAAACATGCTTGTATTAGTAACTGTACCAGTATCTAACTTTGGCTGCTCTATTTTGGATAGGCTTATCAAAAGTTTCACACTTATCCATGTATGGCTGGTGAATTCAGCAGCTTCCAGAAGTCCTCCATGTTTATGCATTGCACTTGTTCTCTTTTGGCAGTTCTGACAAGAAGAGCTAAACTGACCTTTTCCTTTCTGGAAGGGGATTTTCAGAGATGGATGCTCAGTGACTGCACCTAACTGCTTGTTCATTCTTGCTATCATTTCGAAGACCTGGTTATTGACTGAGGAGCTATTTCTGTGTCTTACATGCCAGTTTGGTCTCAAATGCTACCTGGGTTAAATCTCACTGGGCTCACTAGGAGAAGAAAGATGAGGGAATACACTGAACTGTAACATATTTGCAGTCAAATAAAAAATATCACCCCCCGCTCCAGTGTATCCTTTCCAGATACCATGAGCAAGAGATGTCATGAATGACCATGAAATAAAAAAATACACGTGTTTATTTATTGTTGTTTGCTATGCAGTAGATGCAGAGAAAATGAAACTCATATTTGCCAATTAGATAGCATCTAGTACAAGACGCATGCAAAATCAACAAGGTCTTTCTATTTCACTAAGACCTAGAGAAAACATGGATAAATAGTGGAATCACCCTAGCGACGCAGGCATTAAACAAACCAGAAAAGAATGAGTACAGTAAGTTCTGTTAAAAAGTACCTATATTCTAGTGATGGAAAAGTGACTGTAGTCCTTGGTAATTTGTTCTGATAGTTAATTACCTTCACTTTTTGCTAAAAATAAGTGCCTTATTTCTAGACCACATTTGTCTGGCTTCAACTTCTAGCCATTGGTTCTTGTTACACTTTTGTCATTTAGCTGTGTTGAAGAGCCTGCTAAGGTCAAATTCCTGTTCTGTTCCTTTATATGGGATGTAAGTATCCTTATCCTCATTTTAGGGACAAGGTATGACTGAGGATGACTCACCCAGCAGCCTAGTGTATTTATGTATGTACATATAATTTGATTTAAAAAAATAAAGGAACATGCTGTAGATATTTTTAGTAATTTTTTTTCTTTAAGTGGGGTCTAAACACTAATTTTGCCTTTATCAGGACTAAGCTCTTCACAACAAAGAACTGTCCTTTGTTCTGCGTGTTCAGTACATAGCACAGTGGCATCCTTGTCCATGACAGCTATGCTAATTCAAGTACTAATAATCATTGATGAGATAATTACTCTGATTAGAGATAGAGGCACTTGTGGTGATTTCTTAGCTAAGAGGACTATAATTGGCTGGAGACTGTTTCAACGCCTGTGGTTACCCTGAAAAAAATAACCTGCAGACAGACTTGCATAAAGAACTAGATGCTTAGGACCCTTGGTCATGGTAGAGAAGCACAGAAATAAAAGGGACATATGCATTCAGAGGCAGTGTTATACTTCTTTGTCCTCCTTAAGTTTGAGGCCAGCCGTGCAACTGTCTGGTCCAGTTCCTAGCTACAACCTTGAGCAAAATACAGGCTTGCTTAAATGATGACTACTGAAGCAACTGTGCTATGTTGGATATCAGGGAGCCTTAGCTATCCTACCCATACACTGATATTCACCTCACACACTTGAGCTTTACAGGTAAAACGCAAACAGGTGTAGGTTCAAGAGGAAATCTGGACCCTAATCAGGGAGCAGGCTAATTGAAAGGTGAAACAAGACGAGAAGACCTCCTTTTCCTAGTACTTCCTTGGCTGCACCTAATGTTTTTGGTTATAGAATACCTATTCTTGGGGTGGGATCTATGCTGTTGAGAGCCTAGCACAACTTAGGGAAGTCTAGGCATTGCCCTAACTTACACCACCTGCATATGGTTCCTGTGTATGAACATTATTTCATGCCTTTGACCCTGTATCAGTTTGCAAAGCGAGCTGCAAATACAGAAGGGAGAAATGGGTTTACTAGAAAGGGTGGTACAAATCCCACTGTGCACCAGGCTTCTTGCAGAAGAATTGTATATCCTTTGAACAATATCCTTCCCAGAGCTCTTCTAGTATGATATAGAAAAACACTTCCCCTGAAATGTGAATCATGGTGTGATATGGCTTCAAATGCTGTAAATATTGATAGATGTGTCAGTATTATTATATCTAGCTTCAAGATGGGTAAACTGAAGCACAGGGTGAAATAAGTAATCTCCTTCGTGTTCCAGAGAATGGCTGGAATGGATTCTTAGGCTCCTTCTAACCACTATAATCCAGAAAAAAAATGTTCAAATATTAGTGTATTAAGCTTGGAGAGGAATATCAGTAAAAGGAATGCTAGACTATTTAAAAAGAAAAGCCATTCCAATCAGTGTGAAATCACACATATCCACCAAACTTAGAGAAGGAGATAGGAAACGCATGATATGTCAGAACAGATTATATAAGCAAGCTCAGACTGACCCTTGTGGGAGTCAGAACAGGAATCTGGAAAGCTAACCAATGGGCCCTTCACCCTACTGTCTCTCTAAGTTTTCCTGGAGCTTTGTTTCCTGGCAACAAGCCAATTACATGATCTGCTGCAGCACAGCTAATATCAGGTGTTGCTCTTTGGCAAGAGAAGAATGGAATATGTCCCCACAATGTAACCAAAACCATATAATTTTTTTGGAGTCATCCCTCAGCTACATCAACAAATTGGAAACAGTCATCTAGTTAATCTCCGTTTCAAAAGGAAGAGAGGAAGATGGCTTTTTTAAAGCACATTTACTTTTAGGAATACTGAAAGAATGGACTTTCACTCCAATGGCCTGTAGATGGTGTGTGATGCCTACTGAATGCTAAGTAACTTAAGTACAGTATTCTGTTGCAAAGAACATTTTCAGACCTTAAGTTTATTTTCACAAAATTGTGAGGTAGGGGGCTATCATGCAAATTACTCAAAGCTTTTTTTCCTCATTATTTATTCATTTTTATGTCATGTCCTCTGGGTTGCAAAGTAAGTAAGTTATCAATATACATACATACACACATGCACACACACAGACATATATTTAAAAAAGCATTAAGAGGATTTTTCTAATGAAGCAGCCATGCCAGATGGCTCCAAGTTGTTTCAAAATCTAAAATAAACTCAAAGAAATATAGTCTGTTGAGGCATTAAAGAAACCTCTGAATACTTCTTAAGCAAGCTAAAATCACATTGGGAAAAGTACGGAGGAAGTAAAGAGACTACAAAATTATGTACTGCTCTTTTTCTGAGTAAAATCTTCAAAAGGCAAATGAAAACTGTGTGTCCTATATGATTATCATTTCAAAATTAAAATGTATATAAATATGTATGTACATTTTATTTTCTTTGGGTTCCAATACTGCACTCTTTATAGTATCTGAGGCTTTCTTCCAATTGGACATGTACATCTTTTGTGTGTGGTTCATTTTTTCTCTTCTCCTTGCAGGCAGAGATTTGCATATGCAGTGGGAGCTTGAGAGGGGTTTTTAAATGTTGTACATATATTACAGAAGGCAGGCTGAAGAAGTGCATCTTATTCTTGAGTAGAATATGGTTAAGTCTGTGATTGTCCTTTAGTCTTGTTTACACAGGGAAATTTACTGTTAGAACTACAATGGTATAATGGGGGAGTGGGGAATCGAGCTCCACTTTGGAGCCAATCCAGTGGAGAGAGGCTGCCTGTCTGCTTGTCTCTTCCCTAGGTCTCCCACCCCACTCCCAGCTCCAGTGCAATCTTCAGGATGGGAGTCGGGAGAAGGGAGAGGAGGGAGCTCCATCTGGGGTTTGCCCAGCCTGCGCTGGAGGGGGGGCATGAATGGATTTGGAGCCCCTCCCATCTCTCCCTCCCATCCTGAAAACAGCACCGGAGTTGGGGGAGGGGAGCTAGGGGAGAGCCAGGCAGACAGGCAGCCTCTCTCTGAAATGGGGGCTCCAACCCACCCATGCCCGCCCTCCAGATTTCATAGATTTTCATAGATTTCATAGACATCAGGGCTGGAAGGGACCTCGGAAGATCATCGAGTCCAGCCCCCCTCCCAAAGGGCAGGAAGTCAGCTGGGGTCATAGGATCCCAGCAAGATGAGCATCCAGTTTCATCTTGAAGGTGTTCAATGAAGGCGCTTGAACCACCTCCGGTGGCAGGCTGTTCCAGACCTTGGGGGCTCGGACAGTAAAGAAATTCTTCCTTATGTCCAGCCTGAAACGACCTTGAAGTAGTTTGTGACCATTTGACCTTGTCATCCCTTGGGGCACTCTGGTGAACAAACGTTCCCCCAGATGCTGGTGGTCACCCCTGACAAACTTGTAGGTGGCCATCAGATCACCCCTGAGCCTGCGCTTTTTCAGGCTAAAGAGCCCCAGGGCTCTCAGCCTGTCATCGTAGGGTCTGCTTCCCTGACCTCTGATCATGCGCGCGGCTCTTCTCTGCACTCTCTCAAGCTTCTCCACATCCTCTTTGAATTGTGGAGCCCAAAACTGGACGCAGTACTCCAGCTGCGGCCTCACTAAGGCCGAGTACAGGGGGAGAATGACGTCCCGGGATTTGCTTGAGAAGCATCTATGGATGCAAGCCAG
>NW_005841871.1:4214634-4227958 GCF_000455745.1 Alligator sinensis
CCAACATAGCACTGCCGAGCCTATAAGGATGCTGTGGGTTTTTTTTCCCCAAGGTGGAGAACCCTGCATTTATCGGCGTTGAACACCATCAGATTCTCGTCCGCCCACTTGCTGAGCCTGTCCAGGTCAGCCTGGATAACCTGCCTGTCTTCGGACAAACCCCAGACAGATCTCCCTCCTCCCCCTTCCCTCCCTCCCACTCTGAACACAGCACCAGGGATGGGGCTGGGCTGCATCCCCCGCTCTGCTTGCACACAGGGCTGAGCAGAAGTTAATGAAGGTACTCTGCTTTGGACCGCCTTCATCTGAATTCTCATTTAATGAAGGTTATTTTGTCCTGTGATCGGGCACTTTTAAAGCGCTCTGCAACCATGCACTTCTGTCAGGGCATGGATGTAGAGTACTTTCAAGGGGCCGATCGCACAACAAATAGTATTTCTGTCAGCACCCAATGAGTCACGTGGATACTCTCTTACTGGGATTTAGAGTACCTTAGTTTAAATCACTTTCACAAAAGAGAAGCTAAAGCACCTCTTTCCAAAAGAAAGTATCCTCCCTGGGAAACTATACATTTTCCTGAAAAAACAAACTCTTGCATAATTCATTTCACAGTCTTTGCACTGAGGAATGCCCTGATACATTGGACACTGTGGGTGTTTGTACACACAACGGGGGTTTAGTTCTCCCTAAATTGAAATGGTAGGTTTTTAAATGACACAATTAAAACCCCACCAATTAAAAAACCACCGTTTCAATTTAGGGACTGCCATCATGTCATGTGACATCACAGTGCATTACGGCCCCCGCATCAGCTCACCCACCTCCCAGCCCTCCGGCCCCCGCTGCCATGGACAGGCTCCACCGGAAAAAAAAAAAGCAGTGAGGGGCCTGATCCTCCCCCCCGAGCCTACCCGCCCCTGCCAGGTGGGCCAAGTGGTCCCTGAGCTGCGGGGGACCCCATTTCTTCTCTCCACAGTGGTGGTACCCCCCAGGCATCACCTACCCGCTACCAGCCCACATGGGTGGTTCCAGGGGGTGCTGCCACCATGGAGGGAAGCACTGAGCCCTGTGCAGCTCAGGCAAGCAGGCAGGTTCTGGGAGAAAAAAAAAAGGATCAGGCTCCTTGCTGCTTTTTTTTCTTCCCCCCACAGTGGAACCTGCCTGCATGAGCTGCTGCTGGGTCACACAGCCCCTGAGCTTTGCAGTGCTTCCCTCCATGGTGGCAGCATCCCCTGGGAATGCCCAGCCCAGGTGCTAGCGGGCGGGTGTTGCCTGGCGGGCACCACCACCATGGAGGGAAGGACCAGGGTCCCCTGCAGCTCAGGGGCCACTTGACTTGCCAGCAGCTTGCCCCCTGGCTGCTGGAGGCAGGTAGGCTTCAGTGCCCTGTGCCTGGGACCCCCTGGGAATGGGTTGGCTTGCCCCTGGGGCAATGCAGCAAGGCAGCAGGAGGGTGGTTGGGTGTGCTGGTGGTGGGAGAAGGCAGCATGAATGGTGCACAGGGCGCTGAAAGCCCACCAAGCCCAAGCTTCCCTGACATGTACAAGCACCCTGTGAATAGATCGTTCTACATATTTATAATTATCATCACTGAATGTTAAACCATGCATTATTTTTTAAAAGAAATATACAGATTTCAGAGATATTAGAGCTGGAAAGGACCTCGGAAGATCATCGAGTCCAGCCCCCTGCCCGAGGGGCAGGAAGTCAGCTGGAGTTATAGGATCCCAGCAAGATAAGCATCCAAATTTCTCTTGAAGGCATTCAATGTAGATGCTTGAACCACCTCCGGTGGCAGGCTATTCCAGACCTTGGGGACTCAGACAGTGAAGAAATTCTTCCTTATGTCCAGCCTGAAATGGTCTTGCAGGTGTTTATAACTGTTTGACCTTGTCATCCCTTGGGGCGCTCTGGTGAACAATCGTTCCCCCAGATCATGGTGAACACCCCGATAAACTTATAGGTGGCCATCAGATCGCCCCTGAGCCTGTGCTTTTCCAGGCTAAAGAGTCCCATAGCTCTCAGCCTGTTGTTGTAAAGTCTGTTTTCCTGACCTCTGATCATGTGCATGGCTCTTCTCTGGACTCTCTCAAGTTTTTCCACATCCTTTTTGAATTGTGGAGCCCAAAACTGGATGCAGCACTCCTGCTGCAGCCTCACCAAGGCCAAGTACAATGGGACTTGAATCCATCTACTTTAGTAAACCATGCCACTGTGTTGCACTATGGGCAGTCAACCTAATTTAAAGACCCCAAATTATACGCTCCAGGGTGACCCAAAAGGCTGCTGAATTCTCTCATACAGTGCTATCCAAAGAACCATTATCTAGCCATATCAATTCCCTTTTAGCAATATATGCACCAATAAGTACTTTAATGGCACATCTAGATGGGCTGTTATCTCAATATATTTGACAATAGCAAAAATCAGACTTTTGGAAGATGTAACAGTGCAATCTCTGCCCTCACAAGTCAACAAATGCAGATTCATAGTCTGAAGGGACCTGGTAGATCATCGGGTCCGACCCCCTGCTTCAGGCAGGAAGGAGCACTGGGGTTAAGTAACCCCAGCCAGATGCCTGTCTAATCTCCTCTTGAACACCTCCAGGGTAGGGGAAAGCACCACCTCCCTTGGAAGCCCATTCCATATTTTGGCAACCCTTACTGTAAAGAATTTCTTCCTTATGTTCAATCTAAATCTGTTCTCCTTCAGTTTGTGGCCATTACTTCTGGTAACCCCGAGGGGTGCCCTGGTAAACAGTGTCCCCTATTCCCTGCTGACTCCCCCTGAGTTTGTAGGCAGCCACAAGATCGCCTCTCAGCCTTCTCTTGTAGAGGCTGAAGAGATTCAGATCCCTCAGTCTGTCTTCACAGGGTCTTACCTGCAGGCCCTCAACCATAAGAGTAGCCCTCCTCTGAACCTTTTCAAGGTCATCCACATCTCTCTTGAAGTGCGGCGCCCAAAACTGGACACAGGACTCCATCTGTGGCCTCACCAATGCCACATAGAGGGGAATTAACACTTCCCTAGACCTGCTCGTGATGCTCCTGCTGATGCAGTAAAGAGTGCCGTTAGCCTTGCTTATTACCTCATCACACTGGCGACTCGTGTTCATTTTTGTGTCAACCAGGACTCCGAGATCTCTTTCCATTGTTGTGGTGCTCAGAATGGTACCCCACAGTCTATAGGTGTGTTAGAGACTCTTTCTCCCCAGGTGCAGCACCTTGCATTTATCCTTGTTGAATTACATGCTGTTCTGATCTGCCCACTTCCTCAGTCTGTCCAAATCTGCCTGAATTCGCTCCCTGCCCTCCAGTGTGTTTACTGTGCCCCATAGTTTAGTGTCATCTGCGAATCTGGACAAGGTGTTTTCAACACCTTCATTTGAATCTCTGATGAAGATATTAAACAGTACTGGTCCAAGAACAGAGCCTTGGGGGACACCACTGCCCACATCCCTCCAGGGAGAAACTGACCCATCCACCACCACTCTCTGGGTGCATCCCATAAGCCAGTTTTTCAACCACCTTACTGTGAAAAAATCCACATCACAGCTACTCAGTTTGCTCGTAAGAATTGGGTGCGACACTGTGTCAAAAGCCTTTTTAAAATCTAGATAAATAATATCTACTTCCTCCCCTGCATCTAAGCACTTTGTGACCTGGTCATAAAAAGAGACCAGGTTGGTCAGGCAAGATCTGCCTGCTATAAACCCATGCTGGTTTCCCCTTACCATTGTGTTACCCACTGGCCCCCTGCAAATGTGATCCTTTATGATTTTTTCTAATGTCTTGTTGAGAATAGAGGTGAGGCTAACTAGCCTATAATTCCCTGGGTCCTCCTTCCTCCCCTTCTTGAAGACAGGGACCACGTTGGCCCTTTTCCAGTCCTCTGGGACCTGTCCCAAGTGCCACGAGTGCTCAAACAGCTGCGCCAGTGGTTCTGCTATGTCATCTCCCAATTCCTTTAATACCCTTGGGTGAAGGTCGTCAGGGCCCGCTGACTTCAATATGTCCAAGCCTTCCAAGTGCCCCTTCACTAGGTCAGTGCTAACCATTGGTGGATTGGTATTACTCTTACTCCAGACTAAAGACTCATTGGGAGGTGCATTTGTATCCGTGTCCAGGAAAACAGAAGCAAATAAATTATTTAAGAGCTCCACTTTTTCCACCCTATCAGTTACGAGTTGCCTTAATCCATTCAGTAGTGGCCCTATGTTACCCTGCGCCTTCTTCCTGCTCCTTATGTACTTAAAGAAGGACTTCTTGTTATCCTTAATTTTTGTTGCCAGCTTGAGTTCTGTATCTGCTTTGGCCTTTCTCACTGCTTCTCTGCAAGCACGAGCCACGTAGGTATACTCCTCCTTGGTGGCTGCCCCTTGCTTCCACAGCCTGTAGGTCTATTTTTTCCTCTGAAGGCACTCCTGGGTTTCCCTGCTCATCCAAGAATGTTTTTTTGGCTCTTTTGCCTCCCTTTGTGAGTACTGGGATGGTGTCCCTCTGTGCCTGTAGGATCAGTCCCTTGAGGAACTCCCATCCTTCTTGGACTCCCATCTTACAGATGTGATTACCCTTCAGTCCCACCCTAACCAATCTCCTGAGCTCGTTGAAGTTGGCCTTCCGGAAGTCTAGCACTACTGCCCTACTATTTGTCTTTCCCACCTTATACTGGATAGTGAATCCTATCAACTGGTGGTCACTATCCCCTAGGTTACCTTGTATCTATAGCTCCCCCACCAAGCCCTCCCCTGATGCCAGCACCAAGTCAAGTAAGGCATCTCCCCTAGTGGGACTGCATACCTCCTGTGTTGGATGCAGGTCCTGTATGCAGGTTAAGAACCTACGTGAATGGGCAGACCTGGCCGACTGCTCCTCCAAGCAGATGTCTGGCTAATTTAGGTCACCCATGACAACTAGGTCTTTTGAGCATGCTGCCTTTGGGAGCTTGTCACAGGGCACTGAGGTGCCCTGCTCCCAAAGAGGGGAAACTGCTAGGGCTTCCTCCCTAGCAGGGAATAAGGAGCCCAGCTGTGGGTTGCCGGGGCAACCAGGGAAGGTCAGCTGACTAGAAGGGGCAGGGCCTGGCTCCCTTATAAACCCTGGGGGCTGGGGCCAGATACTGTTCACTGCCAGCAGTCAAGGGGGAAGGAGCTCTTGCAATGGAAGAGAGGGAAAGCCTGACTGAAGGGGCAGCGTCTGACACGGCTGAGGGATGGAGTATTCCCTGGTAGGCTGGACTGTTGTTAGAGCCGGGTGGCTTCCATTTATGTTGTAGCCAAGTGGCTTACGTTTGTGTTGTTGTTTGTAACCGGTGGTTTGGGTGAGGCTATCAGGGGTTGGAGGAGGCCTCATAGGGAACTCACAGCGGAGTGTGAGGACCCGAGCGCCAGTGAGGGCACAGCATTTGGGGTGTATAGACCCCAGCCCCAGAGCGGGGGCAGCTTTACCGAGAAGGCCCCAGAGGAGGGCGGCACTATTGAGAAGGCCCCAGAGGAGGGCGGCACTATTGAGAAGGCCCCAGAGGAGGGCGGCACTATTGAGAAGGCCCCAGAGGAGGGCGGCACTATTGAGAAGGCCCCAGAGGAGGGCGGCACTATTGAGAAGGCCCCAGAGGAGGGCGGCACTATTGAGAAGGCCCCAGAGGAGGGCGGCACTATTGAGAAGGCCCCAGAGGAGGGCGGCACTATTGAGAAGGCCCCAGAGGAGGGCGGCACTATTGAGAAGGCCCCAGAGGAGGGCGGCACTATTGAGAAGGCCCCAGAGGAGGGCGGCACTATTGAGAAGGCCCCAGAGGAGGGCGGCACTATTGAGAAGGCCCCAGAGGAGGGCGGCACTATTGAGAAGGCCCCAGAGGAGGGCGGCACTATTGAGAAGGCCCCAGAGGAGGGCGGCACTATTGAGAAGGCCCCAGAGGAGGGCGGCACTATTGAGAAGGCCCCAGAGGAGGGCGGCACTATTGAGAAGGCCCCAGAGAGGGGGCAGCATTACTGAGGGGCCCCAGTGCGGGCGCGGTGAGCCCCGGAGAGGGGGCGGCATTACTGAGAAGCCCAGTGCAGGCGCAGTGAGCCCAGAGAGGGCGCAACATTACTGAGGAGCCCCAGAGAGGGGGCAGCCTTACTGAGAAGCCCCAGTGCAGGTGCAGTGAGCCCTGGAGAGGGGGCAGCATTATTGAGAAGCCCCAGTGCAGGCACGGTGAGCCCCAGAGAGGGGGCAGCATCACTGAGGAGGCCCCAGAGAGGGGGCAGCTCTGTTGGGGAGCCCCAGGGAAGAAGGCACATAGTGAGATAGGGCCGGGGAGAGCCCTAGCACCGGAGAGGGTGCCTATCAAAGAAAGGAAGGCCCAGAGAGGACAAAAAGGGGCCAGAATGTAATAAGGCTGGGACACAACGTCCATTCCATCGGCGAGATGTGGACTGTGGTGTAGGGGAGGAAATGGAGCCACAGATAGCGCCCCCTGGCCTCAGGGCAGTACAAGGGCAGCCTCCCGCTAATTAACACCAATTAACAGCAAGGCATGGCAGGCGAGAAGGCGGGCGGTTGCCCCAGGAACAGGTACGTGGGCCACGTTTAGATCGGCCCAGAGCGAATATCTGTTACAGAGCTGTTTTGAGAATTCTAGGTCTAACTCCTCCCCCTGGTGTGGGGGTCTGTAGTAGACTCCCACTACCAAATTCCTTTCATTCCTACCCCCTTGTAATCTGACCCAGAGGGCTTCGGATCTTCAAACTTGTTTGAGTCTTCAAACTAGTTTGTGGCCAAGGACTGGATTATATTTCATTCAAAGGATTGAAATGAGCCTTTTAAAAAGCTTCAGAAGCTATATCAGATGTGTTAAATTTGGTGGAGGACTAAGCAGAAGGCCCTGTAAAGAGGTTCTTTTTTCCACTTTCTTTCTCTTAGCAGCCTTTTTCTTTGTCTTTTTCTACTCAACTGTTTTTTTTTCACTTTCCTTTTCCTTTTCCTCTCCCACTGGATATTATGAACTTATCTGCCCTGCCTCAAATGCCTGGTAAAACAACACTTTGCCTTTTTAGCCTTTATTCTATATTGGAACCTATCTCATTGACCAACATTTTCAAATAGTTGATTTTAATGATCTTTCACAACTGTTTTATCTTTACTTCTATGTTGTAACTCTCCTGGGATTGGACATTTATTCAGCTGGAGGGGAATCTGGGTCATGAAATTTTAGTCCTGGGGTTTGACTTTCCACCTCTTTCCTGTTCAGTGTGTTTTTGATCCCAAACTTTACTGAAGTCAAGAAATGATTGACATTAACTTCAACAGGCTTTAGATCAGACCTTGATTCCTTGGTTACTTCAGGGTCTTCAAACTTGGTTGTGGCCAAGGACTGGATTATATTTCATTCAAAGGACTGAAATGAGCCTTTTAAAAAGCTTCAGAAGCTATATCTACACAGGTGATTCATGTCTATCCAGGCTAGCCTGCAGCTACTTTGCAGTGCTTGCATTAAATATTGTAAAGAGATGGTTATAATGCTTTTGTACAATGCTGTGGGCTGTCAACCATGTGTCTTAGCACATGGTTTTAGCCTTCTGGTTTAAAAGGTAGCTGCCTGGAGCAGTGCAGCAAGCTTCCTGGTACAACTGCTAGGAGTGGTAAGTTTACCATGTAGACATAGCCTGAGTGTCTCTGTTTCATAGGGAAAAGTTCAGTACCAGCTTTATACATAGTTTTGAAAAAAGACTTTCTACAAGCTAGTCTAGAGCAGTTTTAATAGACTCAAGACAGAGACTAGGAATTATTACGACTGTATATGAATCCTATATAATGGGGGCCAAACTGTGAAGTGTTGAAGGCATGTGGTCTCTGAGGGCCTGGTCTCAAGTTACACTTAGCACGTGTTCTATTAAAATCATAGTAAGCATTACTACAGGGTAGAAAGATTTCTGAGAAGTTGCATAGTAATGCTTACTATGATCTCAGCTCTTTGGATAGGGCTGGAGCCAGCTGTGCAGGAGACAATCAGCTGGTTGTTGAGCCCCACTGCACTGGAGCTGGTTCAAGACTTTAGTGTGGTGAGAGGGGCTGGGACTGACAAACAGCTGATTGTTGATCTCAGCCCATGTACTGCACCAGAGCCAGCTGTTTGTCACACCCAGCCCCAGCACCACAGTGGAGCCAATAAGGACTACTTGTGTTATCTCTATGGAGCAGTCCCATGATAGCTTAACATGTATTACTTACCATAATATGGAGATACTGCTTGCCCAAAAAGTCCTAACTGTCTTATAATATAATAGCACTTAGCATACGTTTTCCTGCTTGAACATGTGGAACATGTGTTTTAAATACAGTTAATACTTACTGGGTATGTCTACACAAGATGCTTTACTACTCAGCAGACTAATTTGCTATGCAGTAAAGCATCACTGTCTACATGTGCATGACGGCATTTAGGGTGCAGTAGACTAATTTACTGCACTGCCAGATAGTCCTGTCAGATATAAGTGGTAGCCAGCAGCGTACTAAATTACTGCGCTTAAATGCACGTGTAGACAGTGAAAGTGACATCAGGATTAGTATATTCATTCGTATTAACTGCATGTGTAGAGGCGTCCACTGAGTGTAATGTGAAACAACGTCCTCATTTACACTACCTTTCATTTTATATTGCTCAAAAGCCTCAGGTAAAAATCCTGAAAGTGCCTTTTCTTTAACTTCAAGCATATGAGAAGCCTCATTGGTTTCAACAGGGACAATGATGTGCTAGAACATTTGGACTTTTTGGCATTCCATTTTTGTCTGACACAGAAACAGACTAGGTGAGTAAATAGTTGAAACTGAGAGGTGTTGTTAGCTGTGTTTTATATATCTTTTACACATACACCCCCCACATGTATATACATATAAATAAATATAAAAACATGTATGCATATATATGTACAAAATATAGCACATATATATACACACACACACACACACACACACGTATGTATCTACTTTGGTTAGTCTGTAAGGTGGAAATCTACCCCACCTTCTAAATAGTTGAAATAACAGGTTAGCTAACATGAAAAGTAACAGAAAATCACCAGAGGATATTCATATGGAAAATCTCTAAACCAAGTATAAATACACATGGAGTACATTATAAAATTTCCATGAATTACTAGTTTGAACTTTTCTATTCTCAAGAGTGTTCTAAATGAATGTAAAACTGCTCTACAATAAGTCACATAACTATCAGATTTAATAGGCAGTATAATATCATCCGACATAAGTTTTATGGAGAAAGTAATAAAAACAAGTTAGAAAAACAGTTTTTCACAGTATCTAATAGTTGGAGAATCAATCAGTAAAAGGCAGGGTAGATTTGCACCATATAGACTAACCAAAGCGTGTGTGTGTATGCACTCACATGTGTTTGAATAGCACGCACTTTTGTGGGCTGAAGTGCACTTCATCAGATTCTGTGAATCAATCAATGCCTGACTTGTCACCTTCCCAATCTGAGAAAAAGAGTTCATTTGATCATCTATATTAAATCAGAGGAGAAGATCACTGTATGGAAGGTGTTTCTCAACTATATCAATCACAGTTAGACTTTTTTTTAAAGGTACAAAATAAAATGGATACTAAGAGCACTGCTACACACTGCACTTTGAGCTGCACAAATGTTGATGCAAGTTAGTGCTAGCTCGAGTTTGGCGCAGTCACACCTTAAGATAAAAAACCTTCTCTGACTGTTCCCAACTTGCACAGCTATGACTTGCCACCAGAGGGCTAGTGATCAGGGGCCGGGCTAGGTGCTGCAGCTCTTGAGTTGCTGGTGAGCTAGGACTGATTTCTATCCCTGCACTAAGGGATGGGGTGGGGGGTGCTGGAGAGATGGGTTTGGTGGGGGCAGGAACATGAAGCTGGGAGGCAGAGACTTAATAGGATGTGGGTTGGTAATGAAACGGGAGGTGGAAAGGAAATGGGGATGGGTGATTAGTGGTGAAATGAAGTCACCCACTGAGGGATAAAATAAAAAGAAGTAAAAAAGGGGGGTGGGATTTAAAAAGAAATAAAGAGGAAGTAAGTTAAAGAAGGTCTCATGTTTTAATAAACTGGGATTTGGGACTGGGGTGTGAGGGGGTTCTGGCCATGCTTCGTGGGGTGGCTAGGAGCTGGGAGTGGTGAGGGAAGGCACTTTTGGGGCAACTTCTGCCCCTGCCCTGGGGAGGAAACCCCAGCTCATGGGGACCTGATCTGGCCCCTTATCTTGTTCCCCCACCATGCCCCCAAGACCCCACTCCTGGACCTGTCTGTGTCCTGTGACCTGGTTAGCTGGCCTGTGCTCTGCGGGCTGCTTGCACTGGGGTGCATCCCTGGGGTGTGGGAAGGTCACACCTCTGGGGGCAGGAGGAGGAGTTGGCTTGGTGCCCAAACTGCCCCCTGGGCAGTAGAGTTCAACGGATGGAAAGTTCATCTACACAGAACAGGAGGGTGGGGGAGGGGACACTGCATCCTGGGATGCTGGTGGATTGCAACTTGGGTGGATCATCTGTGGAGAGTGAACACACATTAATGGAATATGAGCAGGGATAAGCCTGTCCTGAAGTGGCATAACTCTGAATCACCTGAAGTGTACTTAAAACTAGTTTCAGGTGTTAATGTGTGGACAACACAGGGGTTAAGAGCTCCAGGATCTGCCTAAAATTAATGTGTAACAAGCCCCTAAAACAATCTGGGAAAATCCAGAGGTTAGCTATAACAGAATACTGTACACCATTCTCTCAGGGAAACAAACCTAGGAGAGTTGGCCTGGATGATTTGAATGTGTGTACACAGCCCTTGGTATAGTATAATACAGAAGTGTATAGTATAGATAGTTCTGGGGTGTATTGGGTAGCTGTGTTGGTCTGAGACAAAAAGAAAAGCAAAAATCTAGAACTCTTGGCTCAGAGATACTACCTTTTATTAGAACAACTAAGAAATTGCAAAAAATGGTCTTTTTCCACAAGCTTTTGGGCACACACCCCCTTCATCTGGCTCAGGGAAAATGAAAGATGATAAAAAGTCCCCATAGGTAGGAAATAAAGTTCATTTTTGTACAGAGGGAGAGGGAGTTGAAGATGGAAGTCTGTCCCTCTGGGTCCATGTAAGTGTCTCTGTGAGTTCCTCATTGGTGTGTAGATCAGGTAGGATTACTTCCCTGTTGCTGTCAGATGGCATGCAGGGAGGTTTTAGAAATTTTTCTTGTTGTTCAGCAATGAAATGTAAAATCCAAATTGGCTAAAATAAACTTCCATCTTCAACTCCCTCTGTCTAAAAATGAAGTTTATTTTCTACCTATGGGGACTTTTTGCCATCTTTAATTTTCCCAGATGAAGGGCCCGAAGGCCTGAGGGCCCAAAAGGTTGCCGGAAAAGACATTTTTTTTTTGCGATATCTAGTTGGTCTAATAAAAGGAATCATCTCTGAACCAAGAGTTCTAGATTTTTGCATTTCTAATACAGATAGTGGCATCTATTATTAAGGTCATTCAACACTTCACATCACAAGACCTTGTTTTCATTCCACTGTAAATCTGCATTGTTTAGGGTATTTGGTCTTACTTCTCTAGTCCTCACACTTTGGATGAAGATGTTTAAATTTTGGCAGGGCTTGCCTTTGTGTAAGGGAGGTGATTTTTGCCTTCAAGAAAATCTGCCCAAACATTTATAAGCCCTGGAAAAACCTGCAGTTTGCATGTGCTCAGAGAAGGCTTCTTAGCGTTTCAAGGGTAAAATTTCCCCCAAATCTGTTCATATGCATGGTCTATTAAGCCTGGTGCTGAATAGGCTCTTCTATTCTCTCTTCTGGGCCCTTAATACCCTGGGCTGCCCCCTTTCAGGCAAAAAACTTTGGTTGCGATTATTTTTATGCACTCTGTGTATTCCATGTGGAAGGGTGTGTGCGCAAGCATGTGTGCATGTATATGCGCTATAGCCTCCTCCCCACTCCCCAGTCAGAAAAATTTAGGAATTAAGCTAGCACTTTGCCCAAAGAGACTTATGTATTGAAAACACTCTAAAACACTGAGGCCACACGTTCGCTAATATTTTCCCACCTTTCCCATGCAAAAATGACATACACTAATCCAAATTGCCCACTTTGAATTTGGACTCCACAAGTCTACACAGAAATAAAAAACCCACATACATGCATGACTGTCTTAATACCATATTTTCTCACATATACAACCTGCCCCAAATAAGCATGTATACCTATTGTTTTTGAAAGGTGAAAAGGGGAGGTGGAAGGAGGAAGGTGCATGAAGTATGGGAGAAATATGGTAATCTATATAACTATTTTTAGAATTTATGACTTGAGAATATTGATACCTATCACATTTTTTAACTGTACCTGTTTTTCTTGTTGCATTTGTTCCTGGAAGAGCTTCCAATGTTGTTGTCTATAGCTATCCACTTTTTCCAACTGAAGGACCAAATTCTCCTGCCATTCTTCTTTTAAAAGTTCACATTCTCTTAAGGAGAGACCGGTTATTCCAGGAAGGTTTTGAAGAAACAACTCTTTAACAAGTTCCTCTAATGCATGAGAAGATCTCACATATAGCTCCTAAAAGAACACAAAGGAGAAATTCATTAATGACTTGCTTGTCATGCCCCTTTCCAACATCTGTTCCCTTAGCGCATCCTAATCCCTGCCCCGTCTCACTTTCCACAGCCCTTCATTTCCTTCTCCAGATCCTGGTTCTACCAGGCTGCTTGTTCTGATACATGTACCTCACTCATGCACTCTCTTTTTCTCTCCCCTTGAAAAAAACCTTTACAATCCTTATACACCTCATTAGGAATCATCCACCCTCTCTTGAATTGTTCCATGATATAAAGGTTTGTTGAAGTCTGAATCTTGATAATGTTTATGCCTGGTAGTAGGCCATCTGAAACTGAAGAGAAAGGTTGGCTTTGCGGTTGAAACACTGGACTGAGATAGCAGTTCAATGCCAGCTGTAATGCTGGGCAAGTCTCTTAGTCTCTTTGGGCACCTATAAATGAGCGCTGAGGCTGCACCGATGCACTGGAATTCCAATGCACCCAACACACTAGTCGAGTCTGCAGGAGCATGGCAATCTCGTGTAACAGCGTCCCCCTGCTTAAAAATGGCAGTGGGAGCATTTGAACTAAAGTTTGTTAAACTCTCGGATCCACCTAATTAAAGTGCCTCCCTCTCCCCATCCCTGGAGCACATGTAAAAGTGCCCTTTGTGCTTCTTCTCCCATCTGTAAAATGGGAAAGCTAAGGTTTCATAGATTCATAGGTGTTAGGGTCAGAAGGGACCTCAACAGATCATTGAGTCCGACCCCCTGCATAAGCAGG
>NW_005841871.1:4228173-4240372 GCF_000455745.1 Alligator sinensis
CCCGCCCCCGCCCCCGCCCCCTTTTGGCTTTTCTGTTTAGACTGCTGTTTTCTTGGGACAGCATCTATCATAGTCAGACCTCAACAGGGCTTCTAAGCAGCACAAATAAATAACTGTAATTATTGCACAAACTGTGGTGCATGTTTGTGCTTACAGGGTGTGGACATTAATTTCAACCTTTGTCGGTAATGACAACTCTGATCTGTGATTCCCAGTCCTAGAAAGATTTATGCACATGTTTAAGCCTAAATCACTAACACCATGGAAACCACTGAATATTTAAAAAGAATACTTTACTGTTTCCAGACCAAGTGGCTAAGAAGAAAAACTCAATGGGACTTTAGGGTGATCAGCAGAGCCGTCCCTTGGAGGGACGAATCGGGGAGGCTGCTTTGGGGGGACCCTGCAGACAGTGCTGTCCGTACAGGCCCCGCAGACAGGGCGCCATGACTCCATGTGGCTGCCGTGCACGGCCAGCTTTGTGCATCGTCCGCCCCCCCTGCCCCAGCACAGGCCCTGCACAGGCTGATATGCCTCAGGCCTCGCACACCCCTAGGGTTAGCTCTGGTGACCAGTAGGGCAACTCTGAATGCAGTTCTTATGAAAGATGTCCCTTTGGAAGTAAGCACCAAATTGTTTGTGAAAGCATGCTATTCATTTAAGAGCAGAGCAGCCTGGGAAATATTTCTAAAGATGTCAAGTAAAAGCTATCAGGAGGCAAGCAGTCTGACACTTCTTCCGATGAAGAAAAAGCTTGCTGGTACCACAGTGAGTCTGAAGGTATTGCTTTGTAACGGACCCAGTTCAGATGCATAGGGTTGCGCTTGCTTTGCTTTTTTATTCTACATGATTTTCTTTTGTTGCTGACGAATGGGAATTTGACTTTGTAGCTCTCTGGTCACAAGGAGTCTTAGCCCCTGAGTTCCAAGTGATTATGCACGTGTATGTCAGCATGAAAGACTTTTTCAAATATGTAACCCCCCCACAACTGTCTGATGCACAAAGTGTGTGTAAATGGAAAGTAAGCTTCCTTTCAGTAGGCTGTCTAGGAATCACCCATGTGATTGAGAGAGGAATTAGGTTTCTGTCTCTGCCCTCAGTAAGAAAGACTGAGGCCTAGATCCAATAAAGGATAAGGGCACTTGACTGCTAGAACAGAATCCAGAACCCAGGGCCAAGAACTGTGGCTTCCCTATATAGTGCACAGGGAAAATAGGTGTCCCAGAATGATGATGATACCCATGTACGGCATGGGGAGATGCCTAGAGGCAGAGAATAATAAATGCTAAGAACAGGGATGTGTCTGAACTTAGCGTGCCAGGCAAAAACTGTGCTAATACACTACTGTGCAGTAATATTAGGCTACTGTACAGTAAGTGTCACTAAAAACCCATATGCTGACACTACTGTGCAGTAGCGTAAGTTACTGCACACTGATTTAGTACTTGGCAAACTAGTACTACAGCACATTAATGTGTAGTAACTACAGCACATTAATTAACGTGTTATAGATGGAGCAGTTATAGACATGTGCAGACACAACTCTAAGGTCTTTAAAAGGAAACAGACCTAAAGGCACCTCCAAGGCTGGGGAGTTTTTTAAAGTGGTTTTAGGCTTATGCATCTCAGGTAAATCCTGATATAGGTGCCCATGCTTTTTATGGGCCTGGTGTCAAATTCTAATTATTATTGTGCATTATATAGTACTCTTTGTGATGTGGACTTCTGTGAGCTCAATTCAGCAATGATTTCTATATATATCATGAAACAACCATCAGGGGTTGCTAGCTGCATTGTTTGGATCTGAATTGGCCATCTGGATGAAAGACTCCACAGCCCTTTAAGGAAGGCCTGCCACAAATTAGCCCTGCAGCCTCCCCAAGTGCCACTTTGATTCCTTTCCCTTACCAGATCTACTGCTCAGCACTCTGCTTCCTGCCTGGGGCTCCCTGGCCAAGCTACTGCTCTGCTTTTTGATTCCTGCCCTGTGCTTCCTGCCTGATCCGATGATCTGCTTTCTACTCCCTGTCCTATTTGCTACTGTGCTTCCTGTCACCTCCTCTATCTGCAGACTGGCCACCACTGCCATAGCTTATTACCAAACTTGAAGAGTTCTCACGATATTCTTCTTTATTTAAGACAGAGCAGCTTCCTCCATAAAATATTTTAATACATGTTACAGCTAATAAGAGTTAGAGAGACAGTTTAGACAGTCAACTGAAACATCTACTTATTGTATAATGATTTCCGAAGTCTTTGGGGTGGAATTCTTTTTATCACCTGTTCAGTGCTAGTGTGATGACTAGCTAGATAACTTGGTTGAGAAGATGGGGAGGGGGAAAGGTAATCGAACCAAGAACCTTCAGAGCAAAACAAAAAAGTAGGGAGGGTAGTCACGCTTTCTGCTTGAGGGAAAGAGCCAAGGCTTAGGGTGGAAGAGGGGAAAAAGGACAAATGTAATTAAGAGCTCCAATCTTCCGTGGATCAAGCATGCAGACAGACTTATGACAATCCACATACTCGCCAATGGATTACACTAGCATAGTGGTTCTCAACTGGGCACTGCAAGACCCCCCTCAGGGGTGCCACGATGCAGGTGCTACCATCACGGAGAACAACAATTTATGGCTGCATTTTAGGTGATGCTGCTATGAATCTGACAGTAGGCAAGAGATAAGAAAATGGAGAATTAGAGTAACTTGTCTCTAAGGAAGAGAATTGAGGATACTGGTATTAGTTATAGTATTCCTGGAAAATGTCGTTCCACACTGGCTCCTAGAAGGACATCATTGTTCGAATTAATTCTGCTGCACACCAGCTGCAAACCGGGGCGGGGGGGAGGGGGAACACTCTCTGATATTTCTGTTGAAACCAACATTGTAGAAGAAACTTTCAATTGCTGAACTTGTTTCATTTCCAGAAGGTTTCATGTGATTTAGGATGGATGAAATCCAAAATGCTACATTTTCTCAAGAGACTGTTTGGAGGCAGAATATTCTCTGCCAAATACACAGAGGTGATCTGGTCTGTTTTACAAAAATTCTAGATAGTCTCCAGGGAGAGTAGCTGAATACAGGTAACTATCTCAAGGGGGAGAGAGAAAAACAATGCCTATGTAAAGGTCATATGCAAACTGCAGTTGTCCAGCAATACTAAGCACTGTTTTTTGTGTGAATCTGTACACACATTTTGACAGCCCTAAAAACACTGTAAATCACTGTTAGAGCCCTAGAAAAAACTTTAACTTACTCTGCTTCCATTTAAAATGATAGGTAACCATTTTTAGCAATCTGTCGTTAGCATTCTTATAGCAAAATGGCTCCTACACTCAAACTGTTCTGGTTGTTGCCTTGTCTTGTGCCTGGTTGCTGTCACCATCTCACTATTAAACACTGAATGATGAGGATGCAAAGTCAAATACTAAAAATATGGAAATGCCAGAACTTAGGTTGCACACATAGTTTGATCTCCTTCTCCCATATGCATTATGCTATTACACAATGACATATACTTTCCACACAACACTTGCCTCATTGAGTGCGGAAGACAGCCACCTCCCAGGCCATTGAGTCCAATCCCCTGTGTCCTAAAAACCATCCACTCCAAGCTCACTACAAAGCACAAAACCAGAAACACCAATAACACTTCCCAACCTGCTACTGCTCATGGAAGGGGAAACAAGGGCAATGTCAATGCCCTGCCATTGTAGTGGGAAGAAGTAATTGCATGGGTAGTTGTTAAAAATCAGCTCCAGGTCTGTCTGTCTTCAGAATACCCACATTGTGCACTGAATACAGGAGTCTTAATTACTCATTGGATTTCTTAAGGTCAAAAATGTCAGAATTGTCTTTTGCTAAACATCTTGGGTGATGTGCATCTTTTAGCACTGTTTTCTGCATGATGGTCCTGTCGATTTCTCTTGTGCATGCTTCATATTTTGCAAAATGGGCTGCAGGTTTCTCAAGATGAACATTCAGAAAATACAGAACACAGTTTTGTAATGAGGGTCAGATACATCAGTACCAATATAGCTTTCTTTTCCTCAGTAGCATTTTTGGCCCTCTGAAATCAGTCTAGTGCAATAATTTTAATAAAAGATAGCATTTGACCTAAAATGAATGTTAACACCAGAAGTGTTGTCAACAGCACAAGTGTCTATGTAAATACTGGTGTTCTTCTAGTGTACATAAGTACATTTATATTTCCCAACAGAGTGGAAGGGATGGGCAGTTGCCTGCCACTTCAGGCAGGTCTCCTTGCAGAATCTTCTCTCTCTCTCTCTCATTTGGGCAAAAGGTTTTCAACTTTCTGGGAGGACTTTGAGGTGTTTTCCAAGTTCCCTAAGACATGTTTCCATTGGAGGTTCCCAGAGACAATCCTAGCAGAGTGCGGGGCCCAGGGCAAATTGGTCTGTGCAGGGCCCAGATGTGAAGAAGCTGGTGGCGGGGGGAGGGGGTAGCGAGCGGCTGGATGTGAAGCCAATGGCAGCACAGAGTCAGATCCAGCCCCTGCAACACAAAGGGAGGTAGTCAGGGGGGAAGAAGCTGCCAGGCAGCTGCAGATGTATGAGAACTGGGATCTGGGTGCACAGGGGTAGCATGGGTTGCAGGGAACCCACCTCTGCTGCCATTGCTGCTGTCCTCTGGCTGACTGGAGTGGCATGGCAGCGATCTGGGGGTGGAGAAGCCAATTAGAGGGTGGGGGGTGATCCAGGGGTGGAGAGGCTGATCACGTGCTAGAGAGGGGATCCAGAGGTTGATGAGGGGCTAGTGAGGCAATCTGGTGGATGATGCAAGTGGCAGAGGGGCCCTTTTCCCCTCCTCTCTGGCCTATGCTGTGGCTAGAGATTTGGCAAGCAGGGCAGGCATGGAGCAGAATTGCAGCCCCTAGCTACTCTCTGCTCACCAGTCCTCTAGTGCCAGGCCTGAGCAGTACACATTAGAGAGTTACTAACCATGAACATGTGACTGATTACCAGGGATCCTGGTTTTCCCTGATAAAAAATAATAATAAATTAATCATAAATTCTCTGATAAAAAACCCAAAATCTGTGATTAAAATGAAATGCCCCTTCCTTCCCCCACACAGGCCCCCTGGCCCTGCTGGTGCCCCTCACTTCCCACCTACCAACCAGCCCTGCTGGTGACCATAGCACCCCCCACTCCAGCCCTGCCAGAAGGGCCTCTCAGCTGCCAGGGCTACAGGGCCAAGGAACTGGGTCTACAGCCCTCTGCCCCTGGCAGGAGGTGGTGGCTGCTGCAGCAGAGTCTGGCTCCCCTCCCCTGCTGCCTACCTGCTGCAGGCTCAGGTGTGGGGGGTGGCAGGGGAGGGAAGCCTGCCAAATGTGTGCATGGGGGAGGGACAGGTGTGGGCTATTCACTGCAGGCTCATGCTCCTACCCTGCTGCCCTTGCCTGGGGCCTCCACAGTCCAGTGGGTGCAAACTGGTGCTGTAGAAAACAGCTGGGCCACACGGGGATCTCCTTGCTGTGAATTCTGTGCTGCCCTGGTGACATGTCACCTGCATGTGTGGCAGCAGAGAGGGGCATATTCCTGCACCACTGCTGCTGATGTTGCCATGCGGGCAGGGGAGGCCTCACCAGGGCAGTACAGGGCTTGAAGCAGCAAGGAGATCCCTGCACAGCCCCACTCTGCCCTGCAGCGCTGGGTCACACCTGCTGGGCTGTGGAGGCCCTGGGGAGGGTAGTGGGGGTGGGAGCCTGAGCCTGCAACAGGCAGCCTGACCTCACCCATGCCCTGCATACAGATCTGGGGGTCATGGGTCCCCTCTGCCCTCCCAGAGTATGTGCAGTGGCAGGGAGCCCCCCCCCACGCCCGAATGAGCCACCCTGTCCCGCTCCCTGCCAGGGCCCTGCAGCTATGCATTGAGATCCCAGGTCCCAAGCCCCATGGACCGCCCAGTTGGGCAGCAGGAGCCCCAGCCCTGCCCAACTACCTCCCTTCCTATGGGGGCCTCAATCTTCCCCTCCCCGCACTTACCTGTGGGAGCTGCTCTCCAGGCTGCCTGGTAGCCATGCACATGGTGCCTGCTGCCTAACTGCCCTTGTCCTACTCTCTCCCAGCCCCTTGCTGGTTGGAACTCTGTCAGCTTGCAGAGAGCTCTTTGAAAAAATCGCTAAGTCTGTGGGTTTCTCCATTAAAATGAGAAATCTATGTTTTCCTCTGGTAGAGGGGAAAATCTGTGTTTTTCTCCATTTTTCAGTGGGAAATGGAAAACGTAGATCCCTGCTGATCACTAGCACTAGTTAACTTTAACAAAGACTATCAGTCCGTACAATTGGCACTTGCTAACTAATGCGTATCATGCTTGGGTTCTATGATAATTTTGCAGTTACATGTGTATATGAAGTTATAATGCAAGGAATCCTAGGGATTTCTAGCATAAATACCTGGCTATTATACTAATTATATTAATACTGGCTATTTCTGTTCTTACTCTAGTAGGCTACAATGCATCTCCAACTTCAGTAATTAGACTTCAGTACTGGGGAACACTATAGAGGATGGCATCTAGTCAATGGAGGAGAGCAGACCTGCCCAGAAGCTGCTCTAGCCTAATGGGAACAGTGGTCCCTTCTGTCCTTGTCTAGAGAAAGGACATTCAAACAGATAGGACCTGGGCAGAGGATTCTCTGCTACCAGCAAGCAGGAATATTTGGGCCAGGTGACCTCTGTATTTCAGGAAGGGTATTTGCCTCTTCCCAACTTGTACTGATCTACTAGTTCCATTCACAGGTGTCAACCGCTTTCTAATTCCATGCCTCAGTGCAAACCTGGCTTAGCTCCCTGTCCTCAATACAAAATGGCTTGCTTAAATTCTCTCCTTTGCTTCTACTACTTTATTTTAAAGCTTAGGTCCCCAAATCCTTTGATTCAGCAACTGCTCAAAGATTCCAGTCATCTAATCATGGTAGCCTTCTAAAATTTAAACAACTCTTAACTTTATCTGTTTTAAGCCATCTTTTCTTAGTAAAAACAATTTTTCTAGCCTTTCTTCAGAAATGAACTCCCCTGACCTTTGTAGCATTCTTACTTCTTAGGAGTTAGCACGGTTTAAAACAGGGGTGACCAATCTGTGATATGTGTGCCACAAGTGGCTGCCTCTGTATGTGAGATGTGGCAGATTGGCAAGGGAACCAGCAGATAGGGCAGGAAGCAGAAAACAGAGCAGTGGATGGATCATTCAGGGAGCACAGGGCAGGAAGCAGAAAGCAGACCAGCAGTTTGGACAGTGGAAAGAGATTAGTGTCACTCAGAAAGGGGGCAGAGCTTATTAGTAACACACCTAGAAAAAGGTTGTCCCCCACTAGTTTAAAACCTCTCTAGAGTAGTCTGCAGCCATATCTGTTTCTACTGCAATCTCACAAGTGCTCAAGTAAGGTCAGGTTCAATTAATACATGCAGATATCAACTGCAATCACCACTGCTACTGCAGTGAGAGGTAGCTGGACATGTTAGGCTGAAGACTCTAACTGCATGGCTATAGAAGTAATTGGCATTATGTAGGTGGCAGCCTGCTTTAGTATAAATATAATTTCCCCTTCATAGTGAAGCACTCAGTTTCTACTTGTGAGGAAATTGTTTGCATGGAATGTAAAGCAGAGGTTTTAATCACTTGCCATTTGTTTAAAGAGCAAAAAAGTTGCATTCTGCCTGTGCTCCCTGCAGGTTCACACAGATACTGTATTCTTTGTTTACTATCTGACATTAATTTGCATCAGTTAAACAGTGATTGTGTCCTTGCAGACAACTGTATGTCACTGGTGGGTAAAACAAGCCCTAGGCCAAATGTTTTTGTTATTTGTTTGGGACGTGCTTAGCTATCATCTGTTGAAATGAGCTATAGAAGTACCAAGTAGTGGTGTTAGAATTATAAGGACAGTATTTCAGATCAAGTGTAGCCAGGCATGCTGACAATACTGTTGGTGCAACTTCAGCTTCTGGTAGGATAGTTAAATACCAAGACATGATACAAATTAGTATGTGCGAAGAACTGAAAGATCCTACTGGAAGTACCTACTATGGTGGTGGTTTTATTTTTATAACTGTGCCCATTTTACAAGCATGTCTGTGCTGAAGACTGGTCCAAGACTGTGGAATGAGCTCTGAAATTAAGACCATCACAAACTTCACCAAGCTGCACATGAGTTCCAGCACTCCGAATGCAAGGAATAGCCTTTCAACCTGCCTTCTGTAACATGTGCAGACAGCAGCGCATACATTCAAAAGAAACCCACATCAAACCTGTCAAATCAAAATGCTGAACTGTAGATATTTTCCTTGGGGAGAAGCAGAGATAGAACGAACCATTGTGTAACACACTATGAAGGTACTCGCATGTGGTAGAACGCCAAACAAATAGACACAGCTTCTGTAGTTGAGCTTTTCCTTTCAGGTTCTACGAAGAGTTCATGCTCCTTTTTGATTAGGACATTTTTTGATGTTTGTTGTTTGATCTTAAAAAGATACCATTTCTAAATTCTCTTATGTTAAAAAAGTATTTCAAAATGCAATCTTTGAACCAGAGGTCATTTCAGCTTCTTCAAAAGGGGATGAAGAGTTGCCACTCAGCAGCATGCATCAGCTGTTATGCTGTAACTATTATCTCTGCATGCTCCAATGAGCTACATCATTGTAAACTTAAGTTTGAATGAAATTAGGTTAAAGTTCCAAAGGTTTTGCTGCACTTATAAATGTTATATTTGTACCCTCTTCTTGCAGTACACTGTACAGTTACTGATTGATCAAGCATGCTTATGTACCTGCACAGGGGTCTACCCCAATCAGTGTGGTTGCTTTACTATAGTGTGGTGAAAAAGATAAGAACATATAGAGAAAGATATGCTAATAGAGCCAGATTCTTTCAACGTGACTCAAGCTGAATAGAAGGCAGGGTAGAAATGCACCTTACAGACTAAGTAAATCACAGATACATAAGCCTTTGTGAGCCCGATCTCTTTATGAGATGCCATGGAAGGACATGAACAGAGCAGTTGATCAGAGAGAAAGATGTCAATATGAAAGACAGGGAAGGGAGGAAATGAAGGGGAAATGGGGAGGTCAGGACTCGGAGAGGCAAACAAATAAGAAACCCATAGGAACAAAGGGGTCACAAAAGCTCATTCAGACTAATTTAGTTTGTCTATAAAGTGCAGCTCTTTCCTGCCTTCTGCCTGACTTCAGATTAATACAGCTAACTACTCTCTCTGCTCAAGCAGAACAGAAGCTTGTGAGTAAGCAACTACTCAATGGGAGTAACTGAGTAGACTCTGGCCCTAAATGGGGAGGTTGCATTGCATATTATAAGTTTCTTTTTCTGTCCAAAGAAGTGTGTGTCTGTGTGTGTGTATGTGGGAAGCACATGAGTTCCAATGTCCTGTTTTTGGACTGAAACACCCATGAAACAGTCACCCTACATTTCTTGACGTGTCATCTTTTTGTTTTCAAAACTCTTACTTAGTACAATTTATTCAAATTGATTCCACTAATAGAGTAGCTGATTGCACGGTTAAATGAACCTGTTTGTAATATTTGACAGCCAACCTCAGGCTTTTCAAAAAACCTCTATAGAAACTCATTAAGCAGAAAGAAATGAAACAATATGGATGCAGAAATAAAATAGTCTTGGATTAATGCTGGGTGCATTTGAATTTCAAACAAGAAAACAAATTTATTATCTTGCAGGAAAAAACAGGGGAAATTAAAACCTGACTGAACTTCACTAAAAAGCAGAAGAGTGACATTAAAACAAGACAATGAAAAGTGTAATATTTTATCTGGACTAAGGTGAAGAATTTAATTATAAATAAGAAAAGGGAAAAAATAACCTTTTGAAAATATTGGAAACTTTTTCTTATCTAACTCCAAAGGTGGGTTGCCATTACTATGTCATACCTGTTAAAGTTCATAGATTATTAGGGGCTAGAAGGGCTCATTGGGTCCAGCCCCCCAGACAACGGGGGTCAAGCGACCACAGCGAGGTGACTGTCCAGTCTCCTCTTGAAAACCGTCAGGGTAGGTGACTGCACCACCTCTGGAGGGAGTTTATTCCACAGTCTGGACACCCTGACTGTGAAGGAGTTTTTCCTTGTATTAAGCCTGAAGTGGCCTTCCAGGAGTTTGTATCCACTGGTCCTGGTCTTCCCCAGGGGTGCCGTAGTGAACAGTTGTTCACCAAGCTCTTAATGCACTCCTCTGATATAGTGGTATGCCACTATCTAGTCCCCTCTCAACCTCCTCTTCCTTAGGCTAAAGAGGCCCAGGTCCCTCAGTCTTTCTTTGTATGGTTTGCCTTGCAAGTCCCTTATCATACAGGTGGCTCTTTTCTGGACCCTCTCAAGTTTTTCCACATCCTTATTGAAGTGCGGTGCCCAGAAATGGACGCAGTACTCCAACTGTGGTCTCACCAATGCTGAGTACAGCACGAGTATCACTTCCTTAGTTTTACACAAGATGCATTGGGTAATGCATGCCAGCATGCTATTTGCCCTGCTGGCCGCCGCATTGCACTGATGGCTCATATTCATGCAATGGTCGATCATTACCCCTAGGTCCCTTTTGGCCGCGGTGCAAGTCAAGCTGTCACCACCAAGCCTGTATGTATGTTGAGGGTTGTTTGCCCCTAGGTGGAGCACTTGGAAGTGTTAAACTTCATCTGGTTCTGGTCTGCCCAACTCTCTAGCCTGTCCAGGTCCATCTGTAGCTGCAACCTATCTTCTGGCATGACCACACTGCCCCATAACTTGGTGTTGTCTGTGAACTTGGCCAGCAAGCTTTTCACTCTCCCATCCAAATCATAAAGATGTTGAAAAGCACCGGTCCAAGCATGGACCCCTGAGGGACATCACTGGCCACTTCGCGCCAGGACGACACAGATCCGTTCATGAGAACTCTCTGGGTCCTACTCTGTAGCCAGTTTCCCACCCACTGAACCACCAAGCAGCTGAGCCCTCAATCTTCCAGTTTTCACACAAGGATATCATGGGATACAAGATCAAAAGCCTTTTGGAAGTCTAGGTATATAACATCTACCCTGTCTCCCATGTCCAGGTGGCGAGAGACCTGGTCTTAGAAGGAGATGAGATTGGTAAAACAAGACCTATCCATGACAAAGCCATGCTGGCTGTCATTCAGAATCTTACTTTCCACGAGTGTATCGCACATAGATTCTTTAATGAGCTTTTCCAGGATTTTCCCTGGGATAGAGGTTAGGCTGATTGGCTTATAGTTGCCTGGGTCCTCCCTCTTCTCCTTCTTGAAGATGGGCACAATGTTGGCCCTCTTCCAATCCTCAGGGATTTTCCCTGTGCACCACAAGTTCTGAAAGAGCTTTGCCAGGGGTTCCACGATGACCTCAGCCAGCTCCTTCAGCACTGTTACCTCTCAGCTCCATGTTCTTGGGGAACCCTGGCACAGGACACAGCCTGTCTGACTCACAAAGGACTCACCCCACCCCCCTCCCCTCCTCTACCTCAACAAGAACTGATTACAAAAGACAATGAAGATGCAGTGGGAGACGCACCTAAAACCCTCCAGATAAGGGTGACACGAGTGAAACAACTGCCCTAGGTCTCATTTGCATCCGAGGTGGAACCAGATGACCATTCATTTACATGGGAGATGGAGAACAGAACACCCAAAGCAGAGACTGCAGTGAATTCTGGGATCAGAGAAGCAGGGGAGCACTGCATGATGGGGAATCTGTGCTCCAAACGCTAATCAACCCACATGTACACACACCCAGCTCAGCATTTATCAGACCAGTGCTAATCTGGATTTACAAAGGACTCCCCTCCCCGTCACCAAGTTTAATAGGCATCTCGGGCAGTACATTCCCCAGTCCTTCTCCTTCTCTGCAGCAATGCTTCTTTTACCTAAGCTAAAGATCCCTGTGAAGCCCCAAAATACTGTGGGGTCTGCTCATCAAGGGGCTAAAGATTGGGACGTGCTGAATTTGAAACACATAAGGGAATCAGCTTGTACAGGCTGATTGACCCAGTTTGACTCAGATGTGCCCTTATAAACTGAATGCTGGCCCATGAGGGTTTCAGCTGGACACCCAGCTGGATTCAGAGGGATTCTGTTTACCTGTGTGCTTGTGTCTCACTGCAGTTTATTGTTGCTCTGATGAACTGATTCTTGGCATATGAGGGTGTCAGCCTGTCCATGCTGATCAACCC
>NW_005841871.1:4241155-4270131 GCF_000455745.1 Alligator sinensis
TTTGAAACACATAAGGGGATCAGCTTGTACAGGCTGATTGACCCAGTTTGGCTCAGATGTGCCCTAATGAACTGAATGCTGGCCCATATGGGTGTCAGCTGGACACCCAGCTGGATTCAGAAGTATTCTGTTGACCTGTGTGCTTGTGTCTGACTGCAGTTTATTGTTGCTCTGATGAACTGATTCCTGGCATGTGACGGTGTCAGCCTGTCCATGCTGATCAACTCAGCTGGGTCAGGCATGTCACGTTAATCTGTGTGTGTTTGTGCGTATGACTGATTTGGTGACTAGAGGAACCCAGCTGCATTGAAACTGAGTCCTGCAAGATAGCTCCATTGGGGGTGAGGACTTGCAGAAGGGAGATATACAGCTCCGTATAGAAACACAAGTAACACAAGCAGTACATTGATAGAATTACCAAAACCCGAGAAACGTATCCCTAATAAATGAGCACACCCCACGGTGATGGGTAAATCTGGTAACAGCATCTCGGATGAAGTCCATCCAGTCCTGCTGACTTATAAATGTCTAGCTTTGGTATTGCACCTGCTCAGCATCCACAGTGGGGAGGCTGCTATTCCCAGCATGCCCCCTATGAACCTCATCTCACTTGTCTTTCCCCTTGGTCTAGTGAACTATGGATGCAAGTGGGCATTCAGGAGTTCAGTTTTGTCTTGAATGTCAGTTACCAGCTGTCCCGAGCTGTTAAGTAGGGGTCCCACACTTCCATTTGTTTTCCTTCTACTGCCTAAATACTTAAAGTAGGACTTCTTATTGTCCTTGACTCCCGTGGCTAACCTAAACTCAGTCACTGCCTTGGCTTTCCTGATCATTTCTCTACAAGTGCTGGCCACTAATGTATAGTCCTCCTTGAGGACCGTCCCTAGCTTCCACTGTGTGTATACCTCTTTTTTCTTTTTTAAGAGGATCAAAATGTCTCTATTAAGCCAGGAGGGCTGGCCAGCTCTTCTGCTACCTTTCCTCTTTCCAGAACAGTTTGCTTTTGTGCTTTGAAGATCATATCCTTGAGCAACGACCATTCTTTGTGCACCCCATTCACCTTCCCTTCCTGGTCCCGCATCACCTCCCCTACTAATGCTCTGAGCCTGTTGAAGTCAGCATTTTTGAAGTCCAGGACAATCCTGTTGGTCTATTTGTTGACCTTGTGGCGGATGGTGAACCTGATAATTTCACTGTCGCTGCCACCCAGGTTATCCTCCATGTTCAAGCCACGCACCAGATCATCTCCTTTGGCCAAGACCAAGTCTAGGAGAGCGTCACCTCTGGTTGGTCCTTGCACTCCTCAATCACTGTCAGGAAACTGAGCAAATGATCAAACTCATCAGGGAAGATCAACAGCAAATAGGTAGAGCCCTTTTCTCCCCAGCACCACCTGGGGTGACAAGGAACAATGGTAATAAGCTGATGGAGAATAGGTTTAAGTTAGAGATCAGAAGGCAGTTTTTTACAGTTAGGGTGGCCAAAATCTGGAATCAACTTCCCAGGGAAGTGGTCCTCGCCCCTACCTTGGGCAAATTCAAGAGAAGGTTGGATGATCACCTGTCTGGGGTCTTGTGAACCCAGCATTCATTCCTGCCTGTGGCAGGGGGGGGGGCTAGATGATCTGTTCAGGTCCCTCCTGACAGGGGGTCAGGCTAGATGACCTGTTCAGGTCCCTCCTGACCCTAGCTACTATGAAACTACTATGAAACTCTCTGATCTAGCCAGGTGTTCCTCTCAATCTATGTCCAGGTAACTGAAGTCTCCCATGACAACAAAGTCCCTTGTACTCATGGCCTCTGTCAGTTCTCGAGAGAACTCCAGATCTAGCTCCTCCCCTTGGTTCAGTGGCCTATAGTAAACGCCTGCAGTTAGGTTTCTCTCACTTCGCCATGTATGGAGTTATACACAAATATCAGTCCATACATGGACTTGCATATTCTGGTATAAGAGAATGTTGGCTTCCACACTTTTTATCTCCTGTTTATCCTATATCCTTTCCTAAGCAACATAACTGAATCAATCAATCAAACAAAACAATGTTCCCCCTCCCATCATTGGAAACACCAAACCCTGTTTTTGTTTAAATTCACACCCTAATTTACACGAGACTTTTTTTAGTAGAGGTGCACTGATACATTGGTGCATATCGTATCGGCACCGATAAAAGGAAAAGAGACATTATTGGTAATTGGCTTTTTATGGCTGATGTAGCTGATAATGTCGCTGATAAATGCCATGTGCACGTACGCAGTCGCAGCTTGGAGAGCAGCGCCTGGCTGGTAAGCCTGTTGGGGGGAAGGAGCAGGGAGAGGAAAGGGGCATGTGGGGGGTAGATTGAGGCCCCCATGATGAGTGGGGCTGGGGCAGATGCTGCCCTGCCAGGGCTCAGCATGGGACAGCTCATTTGGAGGGTATGGGGGAGGGGCAGCTCCTGCCGCTGCACATGCCCCCATGCCTCCCCAGGGGTGTACGCAGCAATGGAAACCGCCCCCCCCTGCACCCCCAGACTAGCTGCTTAGCTTCGTCCATGCTCCACCTCAACTGGGCAGTGCCTGCCCCAGCCCCAGTCCCTCTCCTCCCTTACCATGGGAACCTCCATCTGCCCCTTCCTACACCCCTTCCCCCAATAGAATTACCAGCCAGACTCTGCTCTCCAAGCTGCCTGGCTGCATATCAGCAATCAGATTGGTATCAGCCAATTATGGCTTGTTAAAAATCGGCCACTGGTATGAGCCCAAAAAACTTTATCAGCGCACCCCTACTTTTTGCCATAAACTCTTGAGTACAGATATATAAATATACTACAAGTGAAACCTTAACAAATCTATTCATGATGCACTAATCTAAACTGAATATAGTTCACTCTCCTATGGAGCTATAGAAATAACACAGCAAAAAATGGTAAAATCTCAAGTGCTTATAATTTTAGCAAGTAAGGTGGTCCAATACCTAAGAAAGACTGCTTTTTTCTACCCATAGCTCCATTTAATATGTACTTTTTTCCTATTATTTGTCTTATTAAAGATTGCTGTATAACAGGGGTTGTCAACCGGGAGTATGCATACCCCCAGGGGTACTTGGGAAGGCCCCAGTGGGGATGCGCGGGGGGGAGGGGACAGAGTACTGCCACCCACCACCCCATGCCACCGCCTCCCAGGGCCGGGGGTGGGGAGGGTGAGGGCAGCGGTGCCCCTCTGTGGGCTGCACAGGTACCACCCCGCAATCCCCGCTCTGTGTCCGGCCGCCAGGGGTGCACTTAAAAAAGGTTGAGAATCCCTGCTGTATAACATTGGCTGTTTCACCAGGGGTAGAAAAATATCTCCTGAATATATGCAATGGACAAGCTTGAGATTAGGAAATATGCATCAAATGTGGCCATTCAGCATCTTGGCTCATAGAACTGCATGAGACAGGATAGGGAAGGAAAATGTTAGTAAGAATTTTCAGGTTGGTTTAAAAAAAAGCCCAGGGCATCTAGCCAGAGAGAAGCAAGTGACTATATCAGATCTGGAAGCCGTGTCATATTCTGGATGAAGAAGAATAGTACTTTGAGCTAAAAATGTCAGCTGAGTTGCCTTCTGTCAAGATTTGGAGGTAATCTGCAACTACAGAATGGTGAATTTTCTAGGAGCTGGAGAACTGATAAGTGGAGGAAAAGTGTACACATGGCATTGGCAACAGTACTAACAGCAGTGTTACAGAAATGTTTCACATGCAATTGACTGTTAAGACACTGAAGAATTATATCTTCAGGGAGAGCTTCAACATCTGGTGAGGTAGATAAAAATCTGTTTTACAAATAAGGAAAGCTGAGCCTCTGATTAACAAGAAGTAACTAAATTTAAGCAACAAATCAATGTCAAAACCAGGCTTAGACCAAACCCAGGTATTTTGGTTCTAATTCCTATGCCTAATCTTTTAGCTCTAACTTCCTCTTAGTCCTTTCAAACTCAATCCCAGGCCAAAACATTCATTAGTGATTTTTAATTTTGGGTCATCTCAAATTTAATGCCTAAATTTAGTTGAATAATGGATGCATGGCTTAAATGCTTAGTTTACTTTTTACAAATTATTTATGGAGGATATAATAGTTATCTCATATCCTCATCTATTTAGCACCTCATTTTTAGCTCATCATTTGAAGTCCATCACGACAGCAGAAAAGTTCTGCATCCCATTCCCCATGCTCCAACTGACCATAATCACTCACTAACCCATCACAAGGTTTAGTTGATGTTTTTAAATCAGTTTTATGGATTTACTTGTGTATACACAAAAAATCTACTCAACACATACACACCCACACTAAGCTGACAGACTGACATTTTCCTGTATTTATCTCAAGGCCTGACAATTATTTATTGTAGAACAGTACTACCAACAACTGAAATCAAGGGTTTGGGACTGTACAAATAATTAGTAAAGAGACCAATGTAGCTCTGATTAGCTTCCAGTCTTTACAAGATGAAAAAAAGAGAAAAACTCAAAACAAACAGCTGGAGGAAGACATGGAAGAGCAAAGTAAATGTTATAGGAGAAACATCCCCCATAGACAAGTGAATTCAACTGATGAACTGAACTGACCTGCTCTTCAATCCCCCGGCAGTTCATTCAGTCACATGCTCCCCTTTCATGACATTCTGGGTATGTCTATAGGGCTTCCTTCCTGATCCTGGGTTCACTGCTATTAAGAAAAGCTCCACCCATTCATTGTCACTGTGGCACATCAATGATCAGCAATCAGGTGGTGTGGACATCTTGGACGTAGCCATGAGAGGCTCAGAGAAGACTTAAGTGCAGGTGTGGGGCCCACATTTACTTAGCCCAATTACTGGTTCCTGATGCTCCCAGTGGAAGTCAATAGGCAGGGCATATTTTGCTGGACCTCGGATCTGGAGGGAGCCCTATTGACATGCCATTATTTGCTCACTGACACAAATCAGGTGTAACTCTCTTGAATCAGGTGTAACTCTAATGAACCTGCATTGCCACAAGATTGCAAAAGAGGAGAATCTAGTCCATGACTAATGCCTGTGGTTAGTTTGCCCATACACTTCTAGTGCCAAATCCTTTCCCAGTTTGCTATAAGAGATTAGAGTTTCACTCACCACTGACCTTCAAGCCACCACAATGTTACTAGGATGTTGGTATCTGTGATAAAATATGTACAGCAGCAGCCTGGAATAGGTTTATGAAGAACCTAATAATTACCTCCTGCTTATGACCAAGCAATTACTTCAAAACAGCTGTTAGAAAAGATTGACCCCTCACCCACACATCAGGCACAGTGTGAGTAGGCGGTATATGGAAGTTTGCAAATCTTACAGAAGAGTGCTGTATGCAGCCTAAGGAGCAGTGAAGTAGCAAGTTTTTTGTTATTTAATACAGAAGTGGAACCCAAGGAAGAAAGTAAGCCTGGCTTCTCTGATCTTTCCTCTCTGAGAATGCGCAGTGATCCCTGTAGCAGTAAAGGGGCTAAGGGCTAGTAAAGCCCAGACTGGGGAGAAACCCAGGATTAGATGCACAGATTTCTAGAGTTTGCAGACTGAATTATGTGTCTAAATCTGGATCCCTACTACATAGATGAGGTTTCAGGAGGAGGTTCCTGATGAAGCAGTGGAAGGGCTGCAGCCTGGCACATTCAACGTAGGTGTGTGCCCAAATCTTTCCTTGAAAGAAGGGACAGGTGTTGGGAGTATGTCTCAAGCAGGAAACAGCACCAGATGACATTATCCAATTCAGTATAGCAATTCCTGTGGAGTTCTTTGTAGAGATGTGGTGCTATCTGATTAGAGCCAGTTTTGACAGTGGCTTTGCATCTCAAGAGGACTGTTAACAACTTAATTAAGAGATGCTAGAGGTCCCTTCCAACTCTGTGATTCTATGACCATTGCATTATACTTGTTCAACTTCTGTGAATGTAGTTAAGCTTTGCTTTCTGGTGTGATTCAAATAAAAGAAGAGGGTTTGTTGGCTCCAAATCTAGCATGAAAATTCTTTTCCTTCGATCTTCTCTAGTAAAATATTTGTAATTAAAAAATGTAGCAGATTAACTGAACAACAGACACTGACTTTACTTTCATCTTGCTTGTTCATGTTTCCAGCATCGCCTTTGTTTCTATAAAGAAATATGGTTTCAGGCAGTATCCAAAAGTACAAATTTTTCTTCAAATTGCCAAGGACTGTCTCAAAGTTAAGAAATCTAGCACAGAATGGGCAAAAATATGGCCTGCAGGCCAGATTTGCCCCACCAAGGGTGGGTCTCTCAGTCCTACCTAGCCTAGGCACAGGAAGCAACCCAGGCTATGGTGTGTGTGGCTGGTTCAACTAGCACCGGGTGCACAGCAGGGCTGAGATAGTGTGGCAGCCAAACTCACTTCCTGGTGGCAGTGGCTCCTTCTGTCTGCCCCTGCCAGCGTTACCACCACCACTGGACCCAGCTACACTGCCTAGGCACCCCGGCCCTTCCACCCCACACCTACCACAGGGAGTGGGATTCACGTGGGCAGGGCATGCAGCCAGGCAGATGGGGTAGGGCTGGGGGTGGGTGGGAAGTAGTGCCTGGGAGCAGGCTGGGTGGGCAGAGCCAAGATCATGGAGCAGGATCGCAGGGCGGTAATAATGCAGAGCCAGGGCCCAGGGCAGAGCCACAATCTGTTGCCTGCATACCCCCGTGATAGATGCCAATTCTACAGATGGGGGTGCGGGGAGTATATCACGGCTCTGCTCTGGGCCTCAGTCCCACACTGTCACTGGCCTGCAATCCCAGCCTCCTTTGCCTGTCCCACTCCTGGATGCCGCTCCCTGCACACCCGCAGCCCATCCCATCTGCCCGGACACGTACCCTGCCTGCATGGGTGTTTGCCAGTCTTTTTGGAGAACCTATGATTGCTGGGTGGTAACAGCTGGGGCCTGGGGTGGAGCTGTGATCCTCTTACCATATGTCCCTGCCCATGGAACCGATGTCAATCACAGGGACATGCAGGGAGTGGATTGTGACTTTGCCCTAGGCCCTGACCCTAGCCCTGTGATGTTACCACCCCACAGTCCCAGCCCCAGCCCTTCCTACCCACCCTGTTCTTGGATGCTGTTCCCCGCCTGCCTGTGGTCCCATCCGATCCGCCTGGCTAAGTGGAGCAGTGCCACTTGGAGAGCTTTGGTGAGCTGTTGTGTTGGGGTGGGGGATGCTGACCTGGCCCATGACAGCTCACCGAACTCCTTAAATGGCCCTCTGGCCCAAATAATTTTCCACCCCTGGCCTAGCACCACAATATGTTTGTGTGCACATTGCTTTCAAAGGTGTGACTATACCCTGTGTACCTAATCTAGCTAGTTTGGGCACCGATAACGATGTGAGCTGACTGGGTGGATAGTTACCCAAGTTCCTGGGTAGGTTTTATATCCCATGGTAAGTAAGCTCCATGCTGTTACCACTACCATGTTTTCAAGAATAGGAGAGTAGGTTTTGTGTGATACTGTTTTCTCCTCAGAAAACTGAGTGAGTGAATGCAGTCCTGACCTTGGCATGCACACTAAAATTGAAAGGTAAAGCACTCTGAACCACATGATTTAAACAGACACCGAGGAAACTGCAAAGGGAATGTAATTTTCTGAGAATAATTCCTTCCTTTGGTAGCAATTCTGCCTTTTTATGCCCCTGGCAACACATACATCTTGTAATAGCTACTCTTCCCTTCCTCGGCTGCTGAGCAGTTCTATTTTACTTCAATAGAGTTATACTGACTTGCATCAGATCAGGCCCATTGGTGTGTGTGTGCGCGCACAAGCTTTCTGGAGAGTACAAATAAGTTTTTTTTTTGTACCCAGCCAATGCACCTTGAAAAGCTGCTATTGTAACGCGTGTTTAGTTTCTTGAATCTAAATTCTTATTAGATATCACCAAATCACTTGTGGCAGTTTTGTAAGACTGGTTAGTCTTTACTCAGAAAAGCCCAGAATTGAAATGGCAGGTGCAATATGTAATAGGCTAGGACTGAATGTTCTAGCAAAGCTCTTTGGGACCTCACATACAGTGTTTCTGTCAGCCCAGTAATTTTAGAAAAGTTCAATTCACCCAAACACTTAATGGAACAGAGCTTGGTCAATAACAAGGCTAGAGGAAATAGGATTTTAACTGGGTCTTAATGTCCATGATGCAGTTTCCAATAACAGAGACCAATACAACTTCTGTAAATAAAGTGGGATCGTGCAGGAGACAAATGTTTGGCTTCTACAGACTTCAAACAAAATGGGGGAAAAAGTTGAAAATTCCTGTCCAGAGATCACCTATAATGCATAGTACTATCATATACATTTTCTTCCTGTTAAAATGTAACTTTCCAAACCAATTTACCCTTTTCTAAATCAATAGTGTGTTCCCCAAACACTAAAAAAACCCCATTAATACACAATCATGCCTTAAGTACAGTGACACCAGGCAGGCCTTTTTTTCTGTCCCCGTTCCCCCCTCAAAACTTTATCCAACCTTGTTGGAGAAAAATGCATATGGCAATAAAGTCTTCCAATAAAGCAGAATAAATGCAGTCAGATAACTAGCATTTACTTAGACACCCACATCCAGATGCTGATCTGATATGGATTACAAACAGTCACAACACACCAAGATGGTCATGATTAATCATGACAAATAGCCTGTCAGGCTAGAAATAATCACTTTCAGCTCAAATAAAGGTCACTGCTTCTGCTACAATTAGCTACAATTTCAGCCTTCAGGTAGTGATAACATCTATTACACACACAGAAAACATTTAATAAGGAAAGAAGTGACAAAGCACAAAACTTTTTACCAATTGCAACAATTTCCAATTTGGCATGACTAAGAACTACAAAACATACTTCTAGTAAGGGTATGATTTTATATCCCTGAAGCAACACAGTCAATTTAGTAGAATAAGCTCTCTCTAGCACTTATATCTCTACGAGTTAACTGTGAAGCCTGACTATTTCCTTGCAGTTCTCTTCTGAGGATCATTCTAGAATGGCATAGTTCTCTCTGAGAAGGAGGGCTGAGGCATATGGGGCATTTATACATGTGCTCTGGGGCAGGGAGGGTGGGGGGAGACACTTTAATTAGAGTGGCTCTAGAAGCTGCTCTAATTAAAGTGCCCAGAGCATCTTGTATATCAGCATCCGCATGCTTAAAAATGGTGGCGGGGGCACTTAACTAAAGCTTGCTCAATGAGCTTTTAGTTAAAAGTGCCCCCGCCGCCATTTTTAAGGGCAGAGATGCTGATACATGAGACACTGGAGTCTGGAGCATGATAATTACCAAGCTCCAGCAGACTCAATTAATCGAGTCTGCTCTGAAGTATTTTAATTACAGTGCATCGGAGCAGCCTTGCTGCTCGCGTATGGGTGTCCATGATGTCTTCCTCCTTTTATTGCCTGTATGTGGCATCACTGCCTACCTGCTGTCTAGGCTGCCGGGAAAACTACAGGGGTCCCTATGCTGACAGTGGCCATCTCGCCTACCCCACCTACTCAATAACTGCAAGCTACAAGAATGCTAGCAAGGTTTGTAAGAGTGTCAGGATGGTGTGGCAAGATGGTCCACCATGGCATGAGCAGTTCTCATTTGATAGACTGTGAAAATGAAATTCAGAGCGTGTAAGACTATAGGTTAGTATGTAGTTAATATTAGATTTTCTACTTTGGAAACTGTGAAGGTAAACTCTTTGTAGTAGATTCATAAAGGTGTGTAGTCACTTCAGGGAGGAACATTTTGCAGGTCTAAATAAGGAATGTTCTCCTTTTTTACCATTATATAAATGTTTAGCAGATGAATCATTAAGTTCTTTCTGTTGCACTTGGAATCCCATGTCTGTGACACAACAGGTGGAGAACAAGATCACTTTTTTGCTTCTGACCTCCAGGACTTGAACCCCACTTCTCCTAAGGTGAAAGACTAATTTTCTCACATTTTGGTACTACAATCTCTCCCCTTTAAAATGGTCTTAACACCGTATCTTAAGAAACTTGTTAGATACCCACTCACGATGTATAACTGGATCAGCAGATTCAGACTTCTACTAAGTGGAAGAAAACGTAAGCATCACCTTATGGAGATCTACAACAGCCTCAGTGCTTTCACGGTTGTCCACTTCTTCCAGATTCCACCGTGTCTGTCTCTGCTTCTCTAGCAATTCATGGTAAGCCTAAGGGAAGTATACAAGACAAGATAAAGCCAAAACCCCAGTTGACATGAAAAGACATTAGAAGATAAAGGATGCTTTTTGACTGCACCAAAGCCACCGAAACTGTAAAAACTAACAGAAAAAAACCATGCATGTTGTCTTACCTGAGTGACAGGAGAAGTCGAGGGCACTGACGTGATTTGAAGTGATACTGGTTATTAAAATATACTTAGAGGGGCATTGTTCATTTTGCTTGGACATCTTAATTTGGGCGTCTCCTAACTTCCAACTTTATTTTACAAACTTAACATAACTAGCCTATTATCGAATTACATATGGTGTAGGAGAGAAGTTAATAATTAGAGTTGAAAATTGTTTCTCTGCATATGAAGGTCGCACTTCATATCAGATAGGACACTAAGGGCGTGTCCAGATGAGCCCGCATGTGCCTCTTGCTGCATCTCAAAGTAGTTTGAGATGTGGCAAGAGGCATGTTGGGAACAAAAAAACTTTCCCTGCGCTGCATATTTGCAGCAGGGGCTCAAAATTAGATACCTGGATATCCAGGTATGACACCCCCCCCCCCCCCCCCCCCCCCCAACCAAGCCAGGTCATTCCAGCCTGCAGCCTGAACAGGAAAAAGGTGGAGCAGGGCACAGTCCAGGACCATGGAGATGCTTTGGTAGCTGACCAGACAGTCTTTATGCCTGTCCTTTGCCCTGATGCAACCTGGACCTGGGCTCTGTTCCAGGTAAGCTTCCGGGGGGAGGGAGGGCACCTGCCCTCCCCACACAGGGACCATATGCCCCCTGTAGAGCCCCAGGCCCCCTGCACGGCCCACATCTCACTGGCAGCAGCAGCGGCTACTTGGGTGCTTGGGGCCTCCTGGCACAGTCTCCTGTGCAGCACAGGGCAGTGCAGCTTGGCCCTGGCCGCCTGGCACCCAGTGCTGCCTGTGCCACATCATGTAGGCCTGGCCCAGTGTGGCGTGGTGCCATGTGCCTTTGAGCAGCTCTGGGCCACTCACGCTGTCACCTGGGGCCCCATGCCACTCACGGGGACTGCCTGTCACACCAGGCCAGGTCCTGCGGGCATGGAAGCTGCATGAAGGTACATGGTATCGCACAGTGCTGGGCCAGGCCTGCGCCATATGACACAGGCAGTGCCAGGTGCCAGGCAGGGTAGGAGTGAAGGAATACAAATTTCTAAAATGTAGAATGCCTGAATGTTGCTGCGTAGGATGCCATTACTAAGTGCTTTATTATTTTTTTTAAAACCTTGATTATTTTTTTAAGAGATTCTCCTTGTATGAATAGCAAAAACCAGCTTCCTATTTCTAGGGCTGCTGATGGATGTAATGTTAAAGTAAAGGTGTGATGGGATCTGATGCAGATCCCAACAATCCTGCCGTACCACATGTGCATGGATGGAGACACAACTGGGGGATCCTGCATAAGATCCCACTAAACCAAGCTTGGCTCCCAGCTGGCTGAGCACAGGATGAGCTCCTGCAACTGGAAGCCCTCTCAGCTGGCCTGAGTTCCAGCTGGGGGAGTGCACCATGATGACCAATCAGCTGACAGGGCTCCTACCTGGGGTGGGCATGGTGTGCTCCCTTAGCTGGGAGCCCTGATCACCTGAGAGGACTCCCAGCCTCTGGAGCATGCAGGAGTCTTGAAAGGCTCCTGTGTGCTCCAGAGGCTGGGTGCCAGCCACATGTTCAATTAAAGGTACGATAAGAACGAACTGCACAGTTATTACACAAAATATGTACAATTATATATTTTGTATTATAACCTTGTGGCTTGTTCCTTTTTTATTATGCCATTAATTGATTAAATGCATGGCCAGACCTACACTTAAGGAGTGATTAATCAGTCTAGTAGCCATGAATATATACACATTTACCCTATTATAGGAAAACTTAACAGGCCATAACAACACAATAAGGGTCACTCATAGTATCATGTTCAGTTTGGAAGATCACAGATATGATGGGACATCATACTTCACTGAAACTGAACTGGTTCCAGACTTCAGATGTTTCAGAGAATACTAAACAATATATCAACATCTGGAGCAGGGGCAGGCAGAGGTCCTGTTTGTGACTGGGTCTTCCTAGCAGTACAGACAAAAAACCACAGCAACCTGGTATCTTTACTACCCACACAGAGGGTGTGTCTACATGTTCATTAATGCCCTTTTGCTACTGCACACTAAATGTAGTACCTCTAATGTTAGGTACTAAATAAATGCACATTAGATTGCCCTAATGTGCAGTAGCAACAGCGTACGCTTTTTTCAGTGATGCCTAATATGCAGTAGCCTAACTTTAGGGTATTAGCATGGCTTTTAACGTAATGCTCTAATGTGCCGTAAAATAGGCTACTATGCATTAAAGCACACGTGTAGATGCACCCAGAGAAGACAAAACTTGTTTCTATTGGATCTTATCTGAAATAATTGCACATTACACAACACATAGAATTTACTTACTTTCCAAAGACTGAATAAATCTATCCAGGATATGAATCTCTGTTCCCACTACCAAAAAATAATTACATTCCTATCCAATGCATGAAAGGTGGACTCCATTCTCTCTCCTTAATAACACCTTCTTGAAGTTCACAAAATCCTATTTGTGTAATATTAGAAGATTATGTTCTGATTACAATGGTTCTACATCTAGACTTCCATGGATGGGAAATTCAATTAATTTAACAAGAGAGAGTTTGGCTCAGAGACCTTGGTTTGATGGTGATCCAGAACAGTAATGACTAAACTGATTACCTGCTAATACTTGTTTTGTGGTTTATGTGAGGGGCTTGCATTAGCTCCTCATGGACAGATAGTATCTGTGTTGGCCACCTTGGTAGAGTGGCCACAGATTTTAATAGGTATACTCATTCCTCCTTTCAGCTGGTCTTTTAAAGCCATGATTGCAACAAGTTAGCAGGCAAATATTTTATAATACTAAGGGGTGTAGGTTGTAGCTGTGTTGGTCTAAAGACAAAGGCAGACAAGGTTCTTTGGGTGAATCTGATATCTTTTATTAGACCAACATAAATAGTTGGAGGAAAAAAATTTAGCAAGTTTCAGGTTTAAAAACCCTTCATTAGGCAGGGGAAGTCTCTGCAGTTGGTGTGTGCTCTTCCTGGATGGAATGAATAGTAAAGAAGCTAGAGGCTGGTCTGCATGCAAGATAGGCAGTCAGTGAAGATGTAAATTGAGTCAGTGGGTGATGGACAGGCTGGGGGGTGGGGATAGAAAGGAGGATGAATGTAGCAGTTGCATAGTGGAGAGGTACCTGGGGAGTCCGATGGCATGCAGGTTATAATGTGTCATAAATCTAATGTCTATATTTAGTCCATGATTTTTTGTATCCTGGAGGTTGATGAAGTGAAATTCATAGGCTCGTCCCTGAGAAGTGTTTTATAAGTTCCCTTTTAGGATTAGAACTGAGAGATTGGAGAGAGAGTGGTCTTCTTGTGAGAAATGTGCCCCCACCGGTAATTGGGTATTTCTGTCTTTGATAGATTTCTGGTGTGCATTCCTTCTGGTGCGCAGCTGTTGCTTGATCTCTCCTACGTATTTTCCATCAGGGAATTTGGTGCATTAGATGAGATGTATTACATTTCTGGAGGTGCAGCTGTAAGATACAGGGATGCTGATGGCTCTGTTGTGGGGTGTAGTAATAGTGGGGGGGGGTGGAGATATGTCGGCAGGCTTTACATTTCTTGTCATGGCATGGTCTGGATCCATTTGGTGTGTTCTGGGCCTTAGGAAGTTTGCTTCTGGTGATGAGGTTAGCGAGGTTCGGTGCTTGTTTGAAGGCTAGGATGGGTGGCTGGGGGGGATCTCTTTAAGAATACGGTCTCTTTCTAGTATGGGTTGCAATTGTTTGAGGATTTTCTGTATGGGTTCGAGGAAGGGGTGATATGTCTGTGGGGGCACATTTCTCACAAGGAAACCACTCTCTCTCCAATATCTCAGTTCTAATCCTCAAAGAGAATTTACAAAACACTTCTCAGAGATGAATCTATGAACTCCACTTCATTAGTCTCCTGGATACAAAAAATCATGGACTAAATATAGACATTGGATTTATGACACATTATAACCTGTCTGACATCTGACTCCCCAGGTACTTCTCCACTATTTAACTGCTATATTCATCCCCCTTTTCTCTCCCCTTCCTCTTGCCCCCCACACCCCCAGCCTGTCTGTTACCCACTGACTCCTCAATTTACATCTTCACTGACTGCCTACCTTACATGCAGACCAGCCCAGCCTCTGGCTTCTTTACTATTCATTCCATCCAGGAAGAGCACACACCAACTGCAGAGACTTCCTCAGCCTGACAAAGGGTTTTTAAACCTAAAAGTTTGCTAAATTTTTTCCCCCAACTATGTATGTTGATCTAATAAAATATATCAGATTCACCCAAAGAACCTTGTCTGCTTATAGTACTAAGTAAATTCTCCAGGCAAGGATCTAGTCATCTTATAGTAATTCTGTTCAAGCCAAGGTTCTGGGATGCTGCCAGGCAAATGTTTTATAATCAAAAGCAAATTTCACAGGCAAGGATAACATAATTCTGTATGTTGGTATTGTGCCATGTAAAAAATATCCATTCAGACTTTGAAGAAACTTGAATTGTGAGTGCCTATTCTGTGTATAAGTAGGGCTGCATTCTTCAGGACTGTAGACTTTTTTGCATTTTTTTAAAAGAGCTATAATTTCGTACTTTAACAAATGCAGTGAGGTTTTTTTTAGAAACTAGAAACCTCAAGGGCATTCGCAGATGGATATTTCAGTTGTCCTTTGATCATAAAAATTCCAACGAAGTAGTAGCAATAATAATAGTAGTAAACAACGACAGTATCTGGCTATATATTGTGGAACAAACAGGAAGAATTGGAAGTCCTAGTACAAGTACAGAGTTGTCATGTCATTGGGATTATTGAGACATGGTAGGATAGGTCATATGACTGGAGTATAGACATGGATGGGTATAGCTTGTTCAGGAAGAATAGGCAGGGGAAAAAAGTAAGAGGTGTTGCCTATATATAAAGGTGATGTACGTGTGTTCTGACATACAGTAGGTATTGGAAGGTAGGCCAACTGACAGCCTCTGAGGAAAGGTCACAGGGGAATGCAGCAGGGGGATATCATGGTGGGCAGGTGGCTACAGGCCACCAAACCAGGAGGAAGAGGTGGATGAGGCCTTCTTTAAACAACTGACAAACTTCCAAATTACAGGACTTGGTTCTCACGGGGGACTTGAATTATCAGAACATCTGCTGGTACGGAAACAGAGCAGTACACAAGCAGTCCAGCAAATTCCTGGAGTGTGCTGGGGATAATTTTTGATACAAATGGTAAAGAAATCAACTGGAGGGAAGCTCTTTTTGACTTACTGCTCACAAACAGGCAGGAATTGATTGAGAATGCAAAGGTGGAAGGTAACCTGGGTGACAGTAACCATGAAATGATAGAGTTCAAGACCCTAAAGGGAGGAAGAAAGGAGAGCAGCAGAATAAGAAAAATGGACTTCAGAAAAGCCAGCCAGGATCCCTTGGGAGGCAAGTCTGAAGGGAAAAGGAGTCCAGTAAAGCTGGCTATACGTTAAGGGTGGAAAAGCAAGCTATTCCAATGTGATGAAAGAATGGGAAGCCCAACAGGAGACCAGTCTGGCTATACAGCAGTCTCATTAAGAAGTTGAAAGTCAAAACAGAATCCTAAAAAAAGTGGAAACTTGGTCATAGTACTAGGGAAGAGTGTAAGAATATTGCACAGGTATGCAGTGAGAAAATTAGGCCAACCAAGGCACAATTTGAGGTCCAGCTGCCAAGAGACATAAAAGGCAATAAAAAGGGAATTTATAAGTATGTCAAAAGTAAGAGGAAGTCCAGAGAAGCTACAAGTCTCTTCTGGAATGCAGAAGGGTATCTAGTTACAGAGGATGAAAGAGAAGGCTGAAGTATTTAACGCATCTTTTGTTTCAGCCTTCACAAATAGGGGCAGCTACCAAATAGCAAGCACAGTTGGGTGCAAAGATAGATACAAACAGCGTACAGTAGCAGAATAACAGTTTAGGGATTATTAAGAGAAGCTACATGATTTTAAATCAGCAGGGATGGTTGGGATGCACCCTAGGGTACTGAAGGAAGTGGCTGAAGTAACTTTGGAGTCACTGGCTATCCTCTTTGAGAGCAAAGGGTAGTCATATGAGGTCCCAGGTGACTGGAAAAGGGAAAATATAGCACCCTTATTTATGAAAGGGAAGGTGGATTCAGGGAACTACAGATCAGACAGCCTGGAAAGATAATGGATCAGGTTCTCAAGGAATCTATTGTAAGAACAAGATGTTCAGGAACAGCCAGCGTGGATTCATCAAAAAGCAAGTGATGCTGGACCAACCTGACTTCCTTCTACAATAAGGCCACAGACTCTGTGGATAGTGGGAGGGGGAGGGGAGTAAGCAGTGAATGTGATGTACCTTGACTTTAGCAAGGCTTTTGACACTGTCCCCACTGACATTTTCATTAACAAGATAAGGGAATACAGACTAGATGAAAGTACATAACAGGTTGGATCATCATACTCAATGAATCATCAATGACTGAATATCTAGTTGGGAGGAGGTTCCCCTGGTGTCTGTCCTGGGTCATGTATCATTTAGTATCTTTATTAATGATTTGGATGATGGGATTGAATGCACACTTAGCTAATTTGCAGATAATGCCAAATTGGGTGTGGTTGCAGATATTCTACAAGGTAGAGATAAGACTCAAAATAACCTAGGTATGCTGTTAAAATGGTCTGCAATCAATCAGATGAGATCCAGTAAGGACAAGTGCAAAGTCCTGCACCTGGGATGGAATAACTGCAAACACAGACTTGGGAATGACTGGCTAGGCTGAAGCCCTGCAGAGAAGGACCTAGGGGCTCCAGTAAACCACAAGCTTAATATGAGCCAGCAGTGTGCTTTTGTTACAACATTCCCCACCTCCCCCCACCCAAAAAACAAACAAAACAAAAAACCCAACAGTATAGTGAGGTGTATTATTAGGAGTGTCACTTGCAAAATCAAGGGAAGTGATTCTTCTGCTCTATTTGGTACTGGTGAGGCTGGAAAGAAGTTCACACATGGACTTAAACCTTCCACATCTAGGCCACTGTTATGCATCAAACTCAGGACAAACAGTGGCTGAATCATTACCATCCAACTTGCATCTGGTGGCCTATGTGAAGCAAGTTTATAGTTTCTGTATGGAAAAAAGGTGATTATTGCACAATTCATCATCCTAATTGGTGCCCATTTACAGAAAGGTCAGGGACTGAGTATGTTGCTACCTTTCTAAGTACTTGGTATTTGAAGAGAGGAAAAAATAGAAAGGCTGGGAAGCAGGAGCAATTTGCGTAGTCAATGCTCTGTGTTCTTGTCATCGTTAGAGCCATAATGGTCCAGAAATTATGCAATAGGCAAGGATTTCTTAGCATGATATCTTTTATTGGATCAACTGCAATATTTGGGATAGTCAGACAACTTGAATGCAAGACATTTTTCATCAGGCTTCCTTTTACTCCTGATACCTGATATCGCCCTAAGAAATCCTCGCCTTTGTTCTTGTCAAGAATTCAGCCAAGTTCTTCCCATTCCAGAATATCTACGCATTTCAGGTCAGATTCAAATCTGCTTCTGAAAGGTGCAGGGGGACAAAGTTTCCTTTTTTGGTTTTTATGTTAGATATTTAAACAAGGAGTTTTGTGCCTTTTCCCCTATTGCCCCTCTTCCTTCAGAGGGGAATATATATACAATTATATATATTATATATATATTCCCAGCAATATATACAGAGTACTTCATGAGCCTTTTCATATCTGTGATATCTTTTTCATTTGTTTCCTTGCGCTTGCCTGTCTATACCTTTCAGTTGTCCCCTGGGTCACAAACTGTTTACTTGGGTGACAAGCACTTTGAGGCAGAGACTGACTTTTGTTTTTCAAAAACATTCATAGATTCATAGATGCTAGGGTCGGAAGGGACCTCAATAGATCATCAAGTCCGATCCCCTGCATAGGCAGGAAAGAGCGCTGGGGTCAGATGACCTCAGCCAAATGCCTATCCAGCCTTCTCTTAAAGACCCCCAAAGTAGGGGCGAGCACCACCTCCCTTTGCAAATTTTGGCCACCCTTACCATATTTGTAATATGTAGCATTGTTCTACCTTGTTTTAGCATACTGTGGGCCTTCACCCTGAACTCGCTCCATCCCAGGGGTGATTAGTGGAACTAAACTTGTTCTTTTCTTTTGCAAGAACTCCATGCTTGCAACGTCCTTCCATGACACCCACAGGAAAACCAGCCTGCCCTTAAAACCAAGACCGGATCTAGAGCAAACCTGACTAATGTTTTAGCCTTTGCTCCAAGTCTCCCTTGCAGCTTCTTTTTCTCTAGAAGGGGATTTATTTTAGTGGTTAGAGCAGGAAACTGGGGGTCAGAGGACTTCTAAAGCATCTTCCAACTTTTGAAACTATTTATAACATATGGTGGGGTAGCACATTTACCTTTTCTGGGCCTCTTTTTTCTTCACTACGTGAAGAATAATATTGGCCTAACCCAACACAGGGGGTGGGTTTGGCTAATGTGGGAATTTATTGGGTAGTATCTGAAAAGCTTATCATGCTGTCAAGTTAAGAGATGCTATCATGAAGTATTATTCCATGACAGCTTCTGCTCCTTAAGAGGTTCCTTTCATTTCAGGCCCAGTTTTTCTAACATGTAGTTGCCTTTTACCCAAAACGCAGGGTTGTTTACAACCCTGATTTTGCTTCAGGTCTCTCCCTCTTTGATGGACTTGCAGGGGGCTAACCTAATAACTCAGGGAGTCATGGCTAGTGCAACGGCTTTCAGAGAAAGAAACAATACATGGTTCATTCAGTACTTCCAAGGACTCTGGGGGTCCATAGCAAGACCTCCGCAGCCTAAGCTCCCTGAGAAGCACAGGGTAGAATTACCACATGCTCCGACAACCAGTTTTTTAACTGGAAACACACATATGCACACACAGGCTGCGCAGATAAGTCATCATTTGGAAGCTAACTGAAGGACAGCTTTTATTATTGTTAGCCATTTGAAAATTATTAGACTTCTGCATGATTTAAAGTAAGAAAGACATTGTGTGCTTTAGGTCCTGGGATGAGGTTGCTCTCTAGACATGGTTAAGCCAAATCTACCCCCTTCTGCCATTCGCATAACTCAGTAAGGACTGCCTAGTGCAATCTTCAGTACCAGTGCAAATCGCAGCAATAAGATGCATTCAAGAGAGCCAGGGGAACCAAAATTCAGAGGGGAAATCTAAGAGGCTCCCTGTCACCTCACCTTAGGCCCAGAATTTAGGTTCTGCCAAATAAGGAACAGATAGAAATGTTTCAATGGATTAAAATAGTGGTTGGTTTTTTTTCTGGTTAAACACTTTTCTGTTTTGAACTCAAATGCAACAGCATTGTTTTTTCCCTGTGCACCTACATGTAGCTACATTTTGTGTCCTTTAAGTGCCATTCTTACCTCAAGCCCTGTCTCAGCATCAACTCGGACCAAGAAAAAGTCCTTTAGGAGACAATTTGAACCCAAACCAATAGAGACCAGGTCAGATCCACTGCCCCAGGCGGGGGAAGTGTAGGCAAAGAACGCAAAAGCAAGAGGCAGCCCAGACTCATACGGTCCAGTCCTCTCTTCCCCATTTTATTAAACAGCTTTCTCTGGAACTACTGGCATAGTTGGTGTGATAATAGGGGCTCAAAAGCCAGGAGCGTGCAGCTAGCACTCAGCAACGCATCTCCTCTGCATAAGATATAAACAGCGTCCTGTCCCATTTTTCCTGGCATTTTTTTTTTTAGAGTCCTGGTTCATGCCAGGACTGCCTATGACTTCTAGGCAAATAATAAATTCTGCCTTGCTTCTTACCCACCTTGGGTGAATCAGATGCAGCTGCCATAGAAACGAAATATTATGTATTTTAGGGAAATGAGAGCCAGGAATAAGCATAACTGAGGGTCACTAGAAGTGGAATATAAAAGGTCCAGTTTGAAATGTATTTAGATGCCTAGTGGGATTTTAAGAAGTGCTTTACTGAGGGACTAAACCGGTCTATATTTGTTTCTGTTGTCCGTGACCCAATAACTTCATATTTTAGAATTGGACACTTAACAATCTCCTTCTGTGAATAGGCAACTGGTAGGGGATACACGGGGGTGCACATGCCCCCCCTGACAAGACCGATGTCCCCCCAACAGCCGACACTGCTTTCGGTAGGGCTGGTGCCCCCCCCGACAGGGTCGGTGGCTTCTGTGGGTGCCCCCCCCAGACTCAGGAGGCACCAGTCACACATCCTTCTGTAAGTAATATCTTCGATGTGAAAAGATATGCACAAATCTCTGCAGTGGTGCTAATGATAGGTTACAATTTGTCCTAGCTGCATTACAATCCAAGAAGCTGGTGAATGCAAAGAAGGGCTTATAGAAAATTCAGTAGCTATTTGTGAAGAGACAAACCCAAACTGATTTTGAATGTTAATTGAAGTTACTAATTAGTTTAAGGCATCTTGTGTTGAGAGGACAAACACACATATGCTACAGGGATTTACTTTGGGTTGTAAGACCCCATACAAGAATCACAAGGTTCTGGGGTTTTTAATAGAAGCATTTACCAGAACCTGAGGTGAGGCAGAGGTGAAGTTCCATTTGTGTTCCTAAATAATGACTTACAGTTTTATAATTAGTTTAGCCTCCAACATAGTTTTGGTCAATGCAATGCATTAGTACATTGGCCATCAACGGTTTCAGGTTAAATGCTGGAATGACTTAGGGTGGATCAGAAGTGGGAGGGTACACAGATGTTAGGAATCGGCCTCTTCCACTTCTCCCTGTGGTAGCATGGAAAGAGTTCCTATTGTTGCCCTTCTCCCAGTCTCCTTGGGCTGGATCCAGCCTGCAAGCTGTAGGCTGCTGACACTTCATAAATATATTGGTTCATATTTGAAGAGCTTGTGCTGCCACAGTTTACTGTGCGATACCTTGTTCTATATGGGATTAGAAAATGTATACGAGGGGGACAGTAACTAGGAGGGTTTGGACTGTTGTATATCATAAAAGATGTATTATGGGGAAAGATATTGCAAAAAGGTTGACATGCATACAGTCATTTGTTCCTTTATGATATACAGCAAATGTGGATGATCATTTCAATCTCTCACTCCATTTTGTATCACTAAAGCAGGAGTCTAGATATGATCAGCAGGAGAAATCTGGCTTTATATGAAATAATACTTTATCTTATACAACATTTAGAATGGACTAAATCCCTGTACTTTGAATCGGTACATCTGTTTTATCTTCTTTGGACAATGATGTGGGAAACCTCTATCCTGGGCACTTAATCTGCAATGGAATGTAAAAACTCCTTTTTAGCTTTGGATTTAGATGGCTATACTGTATATCCATTGAATATACAGGGCTGACTGTACTAGTATGTTAATCATAGAAGCAGGGGAGTTGACATTAAAAAGAAAAAGTTTACACTTGGCTTGCTGTAGGAATTAGTGGGTGTTCAGGCGTTTAAATTTTAAATTGCTTAAAGCTATGGGTATTTGAAAGTTTAGGGTCACTGGTAGGAGTAAGCATGAGCCAGTAAGGACGTTAGCCAAGAAATGCATGAGTTGATGAGTTGAGCAGTACTGAACCAGGAACTACAGGAGCAGCCAAATAGAGAGAGAAGTCTTAGACTACGCTCATCTGAGTGTTTGTTTACATAGACTTTAGTGCCAAAAGACCACTGTAACCAGGTGCTCTGGCCATCTGCATAACACAGACTATAGGACTACACTTGATTGATTCCTGCTTTAGAAAAGCTCCCTGTCTTGATTTTAAACACTTCCAGGGATTAGGAATCCAAAAAAACATGCTTAGTGAAATGTTCAAATTCAGTCAATTTCACTTTAAAAGTCTGCACTATCTCAACTGTAAATTTGTCTAGCTTCCACTTTCAGCCACTGGAACCTGTTACACCTTTGGTTGCTAGATTTAAGAGCTCTTTACTATCATACTTCTGTGATTTCAATACTTCACTACTTACAGATTGAAATCAGGTCACCATTAACCTCCCTCTGTTGGGTAACCTGAGCTCTTGGTTATTTTTCCAACTTTGAATCACTCTTGCAATCCTTCTTTCAATACTTTCCAGTTTTTCATCATTTTGAAATATGAATAGTAGAACAGTACTCAGAGTTACAGGGAAAAGCATATTCAGCAATTTTTATTGCTATAGTTTAGATGGAATTTGAAAATGTGATTACTTCAACTTGATGTACATTACTTTCAATTGAGTACCTGTAACAATAGTCAATGGAGTATTGTTAAAAGTAAAATACAGAAAAGGGGGTTGCCTTGGATACCACTCACAGAGCCTATATTGGGGCTAATTGTAAAGTCACCTGCTCTTAAGGGGCATTTTCAGATAAAAGGAGCACTTACCATTGGGCTACCTAGCAGGGCATCCCAAAGGGCAGCAGACAAGATGGCAGCTACCCCATCATCCCTCCTCCTCCTCCTGGGGCCTCTCTGCCAATCAGTGTTGAGGGGCGGGGCCACCAGAGCACATTGAAGAAACATCCACAGAATTTACTATTTGTGCCACAACTAACCTGTGAAAATTGTTTAGTTTCTCCATGATTTAAGTGAACTCCTATTCATAATATATTTGAAGTAACCCACAGATAGAAACAAAAGAATGAATATAAATCTTCTGTAGTTTACCTGCAGAAATTCATGAAGATCTTCTACTTGCAGATTTTTATTGAGGAGATAGCTTTGTTCATCCTCCTGGCCTTGTTTGAGCTCTTCTATCTTGCTTGCACGACATGCCAGCTGTTTCATGATTAGGTCTTTAGCTTGTCGGACACATTCTGGAACATACAGTGAACGATTTTTATCTAATAACCCCAAAGGCATGTCTACTGCTTCAGTTGTTATTTTACAACTTGAGCTCTTGGAAATCCGTTATTTGAGAAAATAACTGTTGCCATTTCTAGTTTTAATGCCAACATGAGTGGGAAGCCTGTAGTTCAAGCAATTTACTTGAGAAATGAAAACCAAGCATCAGGCTCGGTGTCTGGACTTCTGGGTTCTGTTCCTAGTGGGGTGACTAACTTGTTGAATGGGCTTCAGCAAGTCTCTTGAGTGAAAGTGTCAGCTAATTTTTTGTTGTTGTTGTTATAAGGAAGCCTGGTTTTCAGGGGTGCTGAATACTGACTCCAAATGACTTTTCCTCTGAAGAGCTATCAGTCTGATATTTGGTTTGAATGCTACAGAAGTTGGGTCTGTGCCTAGAGTATTTTGGGGGAAAATAAGTAACCCTATCCCTATTTCTCAATTTTATTTTTTTGTGGGGGAAATACTATATGATCAACTTTTTGTTCTACATACTTCAATAACTTGTAACCTCCACTTGTGCAACTAACAGTGAATTAAAAAAATAACAATCAATGCAGCCGACATCTAGTTACAGCCATATCAAGCTGTTTCAGCAATGAAAAACTCTCTTGTTGTGAAGAGATGCACAACAGTGCAATACACAAACAGTGTGCACATTTCTCAAACTCAGAGTTAATTGTGTTTGTCAGCAGGCTGACTGGCTGCTTTGAAAATGCACCGACACTGTAGGAAAATCTTCAATAAAATTCTAGGCCAGCATTTGGGGTTTTTTTTCCTATAACAAGTTTACAAATGACCTTGGAAGATTTAAATATACTTTAAAAACATGTTTTAGATATAACTTCTGAATTGAATACAGACAGACATATTTCTAAGGAAAAAACAAGAATAATGTAAGATTGAATAATGTTTAAAAAAATGAGGTGGCTTGGGTGCTAAGGTGCACAATTGACTGCCCAGAGGTCACAAGTTTGCGGCCACAGCAGAAGTATTCATGGCACAGCCCTGTCAGATTCTAAAGAATCTGTGAATTCTGCTAAGTCCTTGTCACAAGGACACAAAAAAGGAAAGGAAGGATGTATAAATTTACAAATTGATACATGTACATGAATTTTAAGTAGTGTTTGTTCTCAGTTCAAGGTGTAGAACTTTAAGCAGTGGCTCAAGGGACTGACATAATCAATGAGTTGGTTAATTGGGGCTATATTGCTTGTATGTAGTAAGCTTGACTTCTTTTAAGACACAAGGCTGAACAAGTGCACACTTGTACAGGTTTTACTTCACATGAGTAAAAAGTATCTAGCTGGTCTAAAACAAAGGCCTTCTAATACCTCTCTACCTTGAGATAGAAACATCTGAGACAAAAAGTAATAAACATAGCTAAACCTTAAAAATTATAAACTCGTGAATATTCACAATGGCTACGAGGTAACCATTCATGCTTAAAGAATGCACAGGGTGCTTGTTAAACCCTTGATTAAACTATTAGTTCATAAGACTAGTCAACATTTTTAGAGAGGACATAACCTGCAGAATGGGAATTGCTGACCTGAGACATAATACAGATTAAAATTCTAATCTAGTGGAGTCTGAATTGCTCTCCAACGAGAACATTTACTTTCAGACAACTCTGTTCTTGAAGCTCTGACACTGACAGCATGCCAATAGAATGGCTAAAGCAGCACTTGTCCTAAGAAAAGCAATATGATTTAAGAATCAACCATTTTGTGCTAGCACAATGAGTTCCTTGCCCAAGAGCACTTTTTAAAGAAACAAAAACTGACTGCAAGGATTTATATCCAAATATAGTTTTCTGTGCCCCTTTACTGTATGGGTGGGGCAAGTGGATTTTTCCCTATTTGGTTAACCAAATGTTCTGCATAAATGAAAATACACATTAGGTTACACACTTTATTATCTACCCGAGAAATTGATTACAGTGCTGTATACTGTTCTCAAGCAAGTAACTTCAAACCCTAGTGAATTTTAGAATTGAATAGATTTTGAGCTCTATTGTAAATACTGAGAGTTGTGAATCCGCATATTGCTCTGAATACTTTTTACTTCAAATTAAGATCCTGTAGTTGCTGAGAAACAAACATTTCACACATCACTAACATTTTGAACATTTACTATGATTTTACACAAAGGCATTAACTCCTCCAATACTATGAATAAGATCCTGATTTAACACCCATCAAAGTCAATTGGCCTCAGTGAGCAATTGAGTCAGGCCTCAAGTGTGATGAGGTACTTTAAGCCACAGATTTACTGCTTAAAAATAACATGGGAAGGTGTGGAAGGTAAAAACAAAAAGATCAAAGACTATTTTAAAACATTTCTAAAAGAAAATCAAGCTAAAAGCCCTGTTCAGTCTCAGAGCTGGAGAGAAGAAATGAACTAAAGCCTTCTCTTAGAAGAGGTTGATGAGAATTTATTAAGTTATTTTCTTGCATGCAACACACTCTCCTCTAAAAAACAAAACAAAACAAAACAACCTCCCCCCCCGCCCAAAAAAACCCCAACAACCCACTTGCTAGAAACTGTGGTGCATACTGTATTCAAGAAACATGGTAAGAACAGTTTTTGCCATTACTGGCAAAATTAAAAGCAAAATCTGCATGCAACTCGCAGGGAGAAGAACAGTGAATAGGCTCTATTCCTGAGCTACTGCTTCTCAGTTACTACAAGGAAAGATTTTTTTCCCCACTTCTTTGAGCCTTTCCAAAACAAGGTGTGTGTCATATTCCCAGGGGAGTTGGGTGCAAGAAAATACAGTTTTTTGTTTTTGTTTATTTTGAGCTATTATGCAATTGCCTCTATATACACTATTCAAATCAGGACGGATACTATTTAAAAAAAAAATAAATTAAAATATGTTATAGTAGCTGTTTGGGCTTTGTTTGGTTTTGTTTTTTATCCATAATTTGTTAAAATGATATCTTCTGAAAGGTTTTTGCATATGTGGCGCTAGACAGCTGACAAAAACTTTAAGTGGCCTGCCAGCTAAAATAACTGCCCACCCCTGAGTTAACTTAAAATAGCTCACAAATACTTGGTGAAGGAGATGTGACTTCTTCTTTAAACTATAATCTCCCCATTTTTACGTGTCACAAACCCAGAACAAGAGCTAGGAGACTGAGACAAAGTTTTCTGTTCTAACCACCAGCTCATCTACTTTTCTAAGAACACTATTCCTAGTTTATTCTCTAGCACGGTTTTTAATTCAGTAATACTTCACACCTTGCTCATGTTTGGTTTGACAAAAATGAGACTATTAATAAATCAAAACATCAGTTAATGCATTTTTAAGATGAAAGTCGAGGAATACTCACCATTCTTGTAATGTATTACTTGTTCCCAGAAAGCTTTGTGCAACTCTGCTAAAAGCTCTTCCTTCTGTCTAACAGAGAGGCTGCTTTTTATGGTTAAATGGTCCAATATGTTTGACACGGCATTAAATCTACATTTACTTTCTTCTTCTATACGTGATTTTACAGCATCAACCATTTTTACCATTAGCTCCCAGTTGAATAATCTTTCTGGAATGTCCTGAGAACAAAATTAATTCATACATAGAAGTTAGTTTCAGGACTTTTCCTGCAGTCCTAAAATATACTTAACCTTTTATTTATCTATTCAATAATGACAAATGAAACAGGCACGTCTAGACAGCCTAGCCAGAATAGTGTAGATCTTCAAAGGTATTTGATTACAGCTAGAGGACTACATGTGCCTGGGAATCTAGGTTTGTGCTCCTAGTAATCCATTTATTTGACTGTGTGCTTTGCTTTCATGAATTGACTAAAACTATTTACACTTTTCATCAAGTGCTTTGGAGCTCCTCAAGGAAAGAAATTAAATCTTATATTGATGAGAAAGTTTGCACCACGTTTTAATGATCAGCATAGCTTGATGCTGAAAGGGCCGGAAGATCAACTAGCTGGAAGAAAAGGATAAGACCTATTGAACTTTCCCCCATTTAATAAACTGCAATAATTTAGGAATGAGCGCTGCCATAACACTGCTACAATATTTGTAAAGGCGAAAGTTAGTGTAGCTTGCTAAATGTATTTATAGGAAAAGTAACTGCATGTGGATGGGCAGCTTCCATTCCACTATGGCATGGGGATCCAAGATTCTCTGTCATTCATGGACTGTAATTTCTTGGCTAGTGGTACTTAAATAGTGGCTTTACCCTAGGGACACTTTCAGTAACTACCATAACTAATGGAGATACATGGACAATAGTCAGTCTCCAAAGAAGCAGATGAGCCATGATTGCAACTCTAAATAGGAGACCTTGTAAACATGTTGGATTCAAATATGTCAAATAATCCATTTAGAATGACCACTTCATGTTGAAGTAGGCACAACGGGGGGCAATCTAGATGTGGAAGGAAACATGGTGAACAATGCAGGCAGACCAACCCCAAAATGCTTTATTCTTCTGCATGTGTCACGTGTTTTACTTAAATACAGTGCTACACAACTACTATAAGCTAATAAGGACTGTAACATTATTTCACAGGGAATTACAAAGATAAGGTTACACTTCAGATTTTCACTGTTCCTCCAAAGCATAGTAAATGTAGTGAGCTAGATTGTATATACCGGGGAGATGAGTCTGACTTAATGAAAAAGCACACAGTACTAGGCATTAACGCTAAAATACTTGCAAATGTGCTATTTTTTCCCTCTCGAGGCCAGAGGTAAAGATCTTCAACTCCTGGGAAGACTCGGAACCGTTTTTAATTTGAATTTGAATTATGGTCCTCCATCCTTGGCAAAGTCTTTGAAAAAATTATCAAGGCTCACATTTGCGAGAGCCCAGCAGGACAAATTATGCTGAGGTGAAACCAGCACGGGTTCGTGGCAGGCAGATCGTGCCTGACCAATCTAGTCTCTTTTTATGACCAGGTTACGAAACACCTGGACACAGGAGGAGGGGTGGATTTCATATACTTAGACTTCAGGAAGGGCTTCGATACGGTATCCCACCCCATACTGGTGAACAAGTTAAGAGGCTGTGACTTGGATGACTACACAGTCCGGTGGGTGGCGAATTGGCTAGAGGGTCGCACCCAGAGAGTCGTGGTGGATGGGTCGGTTTCGACCTGGAAGGGTGCGGGCAGTGGGGTCCTGCAGGGCTCGGTCCTTGGACTGATACTCTTCAATGTCTTCATCAGCGACTTGGACGAGGGAGTGAAATGTACTCTGTCCAAGTTTGCAGATGATACAAAGCTATGGGGAGAAGTGGACATGCCAGAGGGCAGGGAACAGCTGCAAGCAGACCTGGACAGGTTAGACAAGTGGGCAGAAAACAACAGAATGCAGTTCAACGAGGAGAAATGCAAAGTGCTGCACCTAGGGAGGAAAAATGTCCAGCACACCTACAGCCTAGGAAATGACCTGCTGGGTGGCACGGAAGTGGAAAGGGATCTTGGAGTCCTAGTGGACTCCAAGATGAACATGAGTCAGCAGTGTGACGAAGCCATCAGAAAAGCCAATGGCACTTTATCGTGCATCAGCAGATGCATGACGAATAGGTCCAAGGAGGTGATACTTCCCCTCTATTGGGCGCTGGTCAGACCACAGCTGGAGTACTGTGTGCAATTCTGGGCGCTGCAATTCAAGAGGGATGCGGATAACCTGGAGAGGGTCCAGAGAAGGGCCACTCGTATGGTTAAGGGCCTGCAGACCAAGCCCTACGAGGAGAGACTAGAGAAACTGGACCTTTTCAGCCTCCGCAAGAGAAGGTTGAGAGGCGACCTTGTGGCTGCCTATAAGTTCATCACGGGGGCACAGAAGGGGATTGGGGAGGA
>NW_005841871.1:4270297-4277326 GCF_000455745.1 Alligator sinensis
ACTCTTTCCTGCCTATGCAGGGGGTTGGACTCGATGATCTATTGAGGTCCCTTCCGACCCTAACATCTATGAATCTATGAATCTATGGTCATCCCATCCATGTGCACTGAAACAAATATATTGGAGAAAATCTCCCAATGCTTGGTTTAATGTTTTTCTTCTCCGTATAATTTAGTGCTCTTGCTGCTTGTTCATTGCCTATATTAAACTCATTCATGTAACTTGTTCCAACGTAACTATATAGCTCTATTTTCAGAACCAGAATTAAAGCACCAAGTTCATTCTATTTAGGAGTTCTTACAGAAGTTCCTACTACCAAAAAAACTAGTTCTAACACAATAATGCTAAAATAAAGAGAAGCAAGTTGGTAAATTGTCTGCTTTACCATTGCCTGTAAATCCTGAGATTCACTTAATAACTCTTCCACTATAATCATTTTGTCAGTCAGATTCATGATGATCTTTCTTGCTTTAGCACTTGAACACTTTGATTGGTCCAAGAGAAACTGCTGGGCTTTGTCAGTCTGTTTCCAGAAAGCCTCCATCTACAAAATAAGAAATAAACCACAACATTTTTTTTTTAAAGAGAAAAAGATGATGGAATTACTGGTACTATGTGTGAGAGAGTTGCTCTACCACAGAAGGTAAATTGCTGGGATTACAATGGACAATTTTAGAATCAGTCTCTGGAAAACTGTCTACAGAGGTTCTCATAGTTACCAGTACAGTGTTTCTCCTACACATTAACATTAGATATCAGTGGGTGCATTTACACATGCACTTGACTGTAGCATTGACTAATTAGTATGTAGTAAGCATCACTGTCCACATGTGCACTAGTATTGGGGTGCAGTAAATTAACTCTGCCATAAGATAGTACTTTTCCCAACAGTACTATTTTATGGCAGAGTAATTCATTGTGATAAAACACTCAAGTGGAAGGTGATTGTTGGGTGCAAATTGCATCTGGTCAGCCCAGCCAGCTGGGGGCCAGATACCCAGCTCCTGCCAGCCCCTCCACCACCCATTGCTGCCACCTGGAGCCTGGGGCTGACCCCACAAGTTCCTTGCCAGCTTGGGGCTGCTGTGCCTTGTGCGGGCCAGGAGCGGTCCGAGGCCCTCGGGGGGGGTTTTTCGCGTGGCGGGCTGTGGCCAGCAGCCCGGACACGCCGGGTCGGGGAAGGCAGGCGACACGCTAGAATTAGGCACGGACGCTTAGTGGTTGATTTAAGATTATTTTACTTACACCGAAGATGGTTGCGGTGCAGGCAGGAAAACTTGCTTGAGTTGCAGTTACAGACAGAAAAGAAGAGAGGCGGACTAGAGTTCCTTCCCGTGAACCTTCTAGCCCAATCCGGTTGAGAGCTCTAAACCGCGAGCCCGTCGTGTCAACCGAAGAAAGTAACTTGAAGCAAAGAGCTCTGAATACACTCACATGAAGTTTGCTAGGCTCCGTGGAACTTGTGCGCAGGGAAGGGTACATCAAGGGATCAGGCGGCGACGGGGATAGGCTAGAGGCTGATCAGATCCCTATAGCCAGCTCTAAGGTACACGCGCTGGGTCCGATAGGCTCCGCAGCGCACCTAGAGTTCTCCTCAAGATGTTTACGGAGTCCCCCCTTGCAGGGTTCTCCTCCGGAGATCTCCAACTTGAGCGGAAACTGCTCAAGCCTCTTATACGGCTAGCAGGCCAATCACTAGCCGCCACGTGGGAATAATTTAGAACTGGCCAATAGTGGGACACAAATTTGTATACGAATGGCGGGAACTCCTTGCACCGTGCATTTCCCTTTTGCAACCTAGAAATGCACCCTGCAAAGAAAGCTACGAGTGGCGGGAAATAATTTAGCAGTGCCGAAGCGCACACAAACAAAAATCACACCCTTGGGTTGTGACATGCCTCAGCTCTAATTGCTTTGGTCCTGCGCGCATGAGTAGATGCTGTGCCTGGGAGCAGTTAACTTCAGTGCACACTGCTCCAGAGTTTATTGCATTGTGTTAAAAGCATGTGGATGGACCCAGTTTGTTGCACCTCCTGGATAACCCTCACTTTTTATAGAAGTAAAGCAATTTATACAAGATTTTTGAAGATTGTTAATAAAAACACACAAACATTTAAAAGCTCTACTAGTACAATTGCGAAAAGAAAAAAGATTGTACCTTATTAGCCTAACAAGTATGCTAGGTAAATTATTATATTAATATAGTATATTCATGGCCTCCAGAGGTCCCCAAAGATGGAGTGCTTAGTGGCTGTGCTCCCTGTTCCCTCTCTTCCCTGGGTGGGGTTGGGGAAGATGGGGAATGGAGCAGCTGGGGAGGACAGAGGACCAAGCAACTGCCCTATTGCAGCTCTGTAGCTGGAGCACTCACAGTGGTTTTGAAGTACACTGGGGGGACACATCTGAGGGGCCACATGCTTTCAAATTGGAGAGGAATTTGGAGCACTTCCAACACAGGTCTGCCCATGGCTTAAATGTCATACATGACTAACCCTATAAAATTCTCAAGTTTTTTTGGTTTTTTTTTAAATGGTCTCAAAAGAAATACCAAATGGGACCTCTATTGTTAAGGAAAAAGAGATTAAAAAGAAAATTGCATGTTTCATTGGGGTATATCACAAACTACCAAGCACTTTTGAGAATGGCTGTTCTTTTTTCTACAAGAGAGGCTGAAGATTGGGGGTATGTACAAGCATTATATTTAGATTACTCTAACATTAGTTAGGGCTGTTTAAATACCTCAGAATGCAAGCGTTCATGGGGCCTGGGTTCCCCTAAAAATGGCACGCTCGATCAAAAGTTAGTTGACCTCAGATGTGGACTAAGTTTACGTAGGTCTGGGGTTAACACAGTCTAGCAAAAGTTAACTCAGCATAGTGAATTCCTGCATGTGTTCACTGCAGAGCCCCAGTGCTGGGAAAGCCCAGCTTCTTACCACAGCCCTTGGGCTGTGCTGTTTTAACTGACTGGGCTATTTCCTCTCCACCCCCATGACCATCTCACTGGACCTGCCATCCCTGGAGTCTTCCCTTCCTGCACACCAGGGGGCAAGGCAGGGCAGTGCAGTGCATAGTGTGAGCCTGGGGCCACACGGGTGCATGGTGCAGTGGGAGGTGGAGGAAGTGCAAGCATGTGGTGAGTGGGGCATGGGTATGCAATGCAGTGGTGTGGGGAGGGGTTGGCATCTGCATGGCATGTGGCCCCTGCTGGTGTGGCCTGTGGGGATTCTTAAATGTTGAACGCTCTTAAAGCTTAAATGTTGAACAGCCCTGGCTCAGACTATAAAAGGATTTAAATAATATGCCTTTGGTGATCCTAAATGCTGTCCAGCATTCAGAAAAGAAAAATGCTGGTTCCTAATGAGTCAGAAACACTTTGTATTTTAGTAATGTATGCATGCATGCTTTCAGGATCAGTGAATGTTTTAAACATTGACCAAAGACACGTGATGACAACGAGAGACCTACCAACAATTCTAACATGGAACTTTACATAAGATTAAAAATGAAATAATAGGTACATTATCTATTATATGTTCAGAATATTCCCTCTCTTTCCTTTCCAAGTCATCCAAGGTCTGGTATTCTGAATTCTGAGTGCCCATGGCCTCAGTACTCTGTAGCCTGGAGTGAAGTTGTTTCTGCAGTTCGTCAAAATCCTGGAAAAATATGTAACTTGTTAAACAGGAAAAGAACCTTAACTTGACCAAATACAGACAAGAGTAAACTTCCTACAGTAAACACCCAGGCTCTATTTAGACATAGTAACTTATCAGAGAGTTTAAAAAATCATGAGTAAGACTCAAGTAACACTATTTAGACCTTCATTTACACTTTTTATATTTCCACTTAACTCAATTTTATATCACTTTGAGATCAGGAAAGGGCCTGGTGTCTATCTTCACTAACTTCAAGTGTCAGCAGTTATTGGTCTGGGTCTTCCTACTTCTAATCCTTCTAGCAGCACACCAGATTTTCAAAAGCAGTGTAACTTTTGTTCCTCACCTTTAGCTGGCTTCCGCAAGCATATGTAACACTGTGCTTGTAGGTAGCCATATATACAAGCTACCTTCTTTGTGTATCTTTTATGTTTTTGTACACAAAGATGCACCTGCCAATACTGTAAGTGAACCCTTAAAAGCTAGCTAAAAGGCCTTTTATAGCAAAAACCTTTTTAAAAAAGTAATGAAATAACGGTGGTGGGGAGAATGGCACATATTCAGGGGGAAAAATCATTTTTCCATCCCTATTAAATAAGTCAGTACTAAAATGCAAATTAAATGTGCCTGAACATGCCTTATGCTTTAAGCTTTTCTTTTCATAGCGTGCCAGATAATTGTTAGTGTATAATGCCTTAAAGGAGAGCAGTCACATGTTAGCAGACAGCAAAATTCCAGGATACTTTCTCACAGAATCAGAATTTATGGTTGAAAATGTATTTTATAGAGAGTTGTTTTGTCCTCTCTCTTACCGACTTGGGATTGAGTGTAATATTTCTGCATTACTAATTATTCTGTTTGTTGTCCAAGTAAGTTTCCCTCTATGCAACCAGTTCTTTACCCATGCTTCTCCATTTTATATCACCAAAATAAGTAGCTCAATCCCCGCCCCCTCTGCTTGCAAAGGAGGCTCAGGGTGTCGGAGACTTGAAAGAAAAAGAGCTATTGGATGAAAAGTGCTTCAGAAACTTTGGCCCTTATTTTGGTGCCTAAATTGGATATTTGCTTTTGATTCCTTATGCCCTAGTGCTTCTGAAATCCACTGTATTGGTACCTCTAGAATCTGAAGTTCTGTTATCCAACCAAAGCACCTCAACACCAAACTGTATAAGCACTGAAGCAGTGTAGACAATAATCTGGCCATACATTCATGCAATTAATGGAGTGATAAAATGGAATGAGCCACAAAGTTATTATACAAAGTAACTTTGTGGCTGGTTCCCACTGCACCTTAAATTGAACGTGTGGCCTGGCTAATCAGCTGATCAGCAGTCCCAGCCTTGGGAGCACATTGGAGCCCTTGGATCTGGTGTGCTGAATGGTGCTTCCAGCCCTGGGGGGTGGAGAGGGGAGGGGAGGGAAGGGAAGGTGCACGGGAACCTTTGTCTCCAGTGTGCTCCCAGAGTTGGGAGCACTGATCAGCTAACTGGTGCTCTCAGCTTTGGGGGCTTACTGGATTTATTGGCCCAAGGCTAGGCACACCCATTGGCTGATCAGTGCTCCCCGCTTTGGGAGCATATCAGTGCCTTGGCTCTGGCGCACCCCCATGGCTGGGAGCACCCGTGAGCTGATCAGCACTCCCAACATCAGATCGGTTGGAGGCAAGGACTCCAATGCTCTCCTGAGGCTGGGAAAGCTGATCGAGCCAGGTGCATTGGGCACCAGGGTTGCTACCTGCTGGCACAGGGTGAGCCCAGGATAATGATCCCAGGCTCCCCCTGCACTTCCTGGGAGTGCTGCTCAGCTGATGTGATTGGGATCTGATCTCTAATCCCACAATCATGTCTTCTGCTATGAATGAGTAACATGATAGGAGGCATGACTGTTGAGATCATGGATGAGATTCTATCATACCTTTAATTAAAATGGCTGCCAGGGCCCTAAGCCCTGGAAGGATTTTCAAACCAGGTATTCGTATATCTCATTTGTAGGGCATGATATAAAGATCAGGTCTCACATAAAATAGCCAGGATGAGACGGACCATTTTGGGTAGCTGGTCTGGGCATGTGTGAGCCCAAACTATAATAGCAACAAGGTAGCAGTAGAAGAAGAGGTCTCTTGTTCCTCAAAGCATTTAACTTCAGGAAGGACTTTAAGGCTGAGAATCCTGACCCAAGAGAGGCACTCCCTTGTGTGGAGTTGGGCACCTCAGGCCCTTTCCTTTCACTCAGCATTTCATAGTCTAGCTTAGATGCCTCCCGTTTTTAGTTTCCTGGCTTCTGTAAATCTCATTCTTAAGTGCATAACTCAGGTTGCTTAACCTCCAGCTGTGATTTTTTTACTGGGCAGGAGGGAACCTAAAAAGTTAGTTGCCTAAAGTCACACAGGAAGTCTGTCAGAGGAAATTAAGCCCTGATCTCCCATGGCAGGTCATCACCCTCATCACTGGACAATCCTTCCTCTAGGGACCTGCACTAGGAGCCTCAAAAGAAAACAAGATTTAGGGTTTGCATATGTAATATACTTTAAACTAGTATATACCATCTTCACACATGCGTTAAAGTAAAATGGAGATGTAACATACAGCTAGGGTTGCCAGCCCTCCAGGATTGCCCAGGAGTCTCCAGGAATTGGATATAAATCTGCAGGAGACTGCTGAGAGTCACCCTGGAGATAAATGATAGGGCATTAATTAAAATAAATATTAACTGTTGAATCTGATTTTATACAAGAGTCCAGTGGGTTGTTAAAATATAAGAGTAATGTGCATTTGCCTTCTTGATGTAAAGTTTATGCACTGTAATCCCTAACTGATATATGCAAGCATGTGGGCACTTTTGCATTGTTGCAGGTAAGTTGGCGTTCCGGAAACCTCCCGGAATACATTCAAATAGAGCTGGCAACCCTATGTACAGCCAAATACTAGTGTTAGTCATTCTACCCGAGTGTAAAATGGCCTGTGAGCAAACTGCAGTGGCAACGCAACAGTATAAGTTACACTGGTGTGTATGTTGTGTGTCTGCAGTTCTAGTCAATTTAACTGCCTAGATTAACACAGGACAGTTGCTCAAGCTGTTTCCAGTTTCCCTATCAGCTATACACTGACAGCTGGAGCACTGTAATATCAGTCTGCAGTCTCCTACTCCGGGATATCTGGTCATCTGTCTGATGTGGTCCCATTGTCATTCATGTCTCATGAATAAAAAACTGATGTAAGCCTGTCATGCATCTGCACCCTTGCCTTTGATACATCTTGAACCAGTTCAGTTACACAAGTGAACAGATCAATATTTTCAAATATCATTAAGTAAATGGTAAGGGGTATTTTGGAAGTTGACAAATCTGTATTTATTTGAGGTCACTTCCTGCT
>NW_005841871.1:4277336-4302308 GCF_000455745.1 Alligator sinensis
AAGGATTTATTTATTGAATCTCTTTCATTTGGTAAATATGATCAACACTGACTTAAGGTTAAAAGGCAGCAAAATGTTCTTTCAGAAGAAAAATATCCCCTGAGAGAGAGGTTGTCAGATAATATTATTGAGGCTTCTAGTGTTAAATTCACTAATTGTGAGACTGCACGATCAAAATAAGCTGATGTAGCATAATGGATTTTACTTTAAAGACTACTTAATTACAAAAAAATGTAAGATGGGCGGTAATTTCTAGGAATTTTTTCATGTTGTAGCACTATTTTTCACTTTTGTTAACAACATGATCCCAACTTGTGACCAAGAGTCACCTTTTGCAATGCATGTAGACTACAAGGGTGTCTTTACACGTGCTCCGGAGGTGGGGGTGCTTTAATTGGAATGACTCTGAGAGCCACTCTGATTGAAGTGCCTGCAGTGTCTCATTTATTCAGCGTCCCACTTTTCAAAATGGCAGCAGGGGCGTGTGACAGGTCACCCTCCCCAGCGCCATCTTCCGGATCATCTGTGCCTTACGCGGGGCACCCTTGGAGCCCTCTTGGACCTCTGCTGTCCTGCTCTAATCTCGCCTGCCACGTCTTGATGTTATTAGTATGTGAGCGGGAGACTACCGATCCTATTGTATATGTTGGGGATCTCTCCTATAAGGTTCTGACCCCATCCCTAAGCCTCATGGGCTATGCGTGACTCCTACCACCCCAATACCACGCCCCAAGCCTCGCAGATGGAATAGACGTTGTTCAGTCTCTCTCTGTCTCCCTCCTTCCACGCCCTCTCTCAGGACCTTCTCTGTACTGCCGCCCTTCTCTCGGGCCTTCTCTGTAGTGCCGCCTTTCTCTCGGGCCTTCTCTGTAGTGCCGCCCTTCTCTCGGGCCTTCTCTGTAAAGCCGCCCTCTCTCGGGGCTCTTCTACCATGCCGCCCTCTCTCGGGGCTCTTCTACCCTGTCGTCCTCTCTCGGGGCTCCTCAGTAATGCTGCCCCCCTTCTCTGGGGCTCACCACACTGCTGCCCCCTCCTCCGGGGCTCACCACGCCCACACTGGGGCTTCTCCACAATGCCCCCTTCTCTGGGGCTTCTCAGCTGCCCCTCTCTGGGGCTGGGGTCTATACACCCTGAATACTGCGCTCTCACCGGCGCTGGGGTCCCCACACTAGTGTGAGTCCCCTATGAGGCCTCCTCCATCCCCTGATAGCCTCACCCAAACCTCCGGTTATAAACAACATAACAAAACACAAGCCCCTAGGCTATAACATAACTTAAAGCTGCCTGGCTTATAGCCATCTTCCTTTGCCCAGCTTGGGCTGTCTCTCATTACTGCTCGGGGAGCTCCTTCCTCTCTGGCTGCTGGCAGAGAACTGCCGCCTGGCCTCCTGCCTGTGGTTTATATAGGAGCCAGGCCCTGCCCCTTCTTGTCAGCTGGCCAAGCAGGTGCAGATCATTAGCTCCCTCTAGATGCCTCAGCAACCGGCACCTGAGGAGTCTTTCCAGCTTTCTCAGTAGCAGGCACCATAGTGCCCTGCTACAGGGCACTTTAACTAAAGCTCGTTCAACAAACTTTAGTTAAAGTGCCCTTGCTGCCATTTTGAAATGTGAGGACACTGAATACATGAGATGCAGACGCTGCTGGAGCATACTCCAGCAGACTTGATTAATTGAGTCTGCTCCGACGCTCTGTAATTACAATGCATCAGAGAAGCATCCCTGCACATCTACAGGCACTCTAAAACAGAAATGGAATTTGTAGAATGAAAAAGAAATTGATGTATTTTCTTGATTTTTAAAAGAACCTACAACCTTTTTCTGGTACTGCACCTTCTACAATGTTATCAACAATGATAGGAGGATCAAGATACAGAATTTTCAATTAGAGTTCATTAACTCTCTTGAGTGGGATAGATGAGGTCCTGACAAGTCTAAACTGTGAAAAAGTCTTTCTTCCTAACACACTAGGGGCAGCAATGTATCGATTTGCTATTGTCTGACTGAAACAACATTCAGTAATAAGTTACTGTGGACAAAGGAAACTGTCAAACATTTTCCTCTGCTCCTGAACCCCCTGTCTCCCACTCGCCCTCCAAGAGAAAAAATTGAAACACACTAAAAATGAAACTGTCAGATAAAAGGATGCTGGTATAGCACGGCTAGAATGGCATTAAGTGCTTGAATACGCTTTTATTTTCTGCTGTTTGAAATATGTAATAATGGGATCACTTACAGTTTCTTGCTCCAGAAGGATCTTCTGATATAACTCTTCATTAATCTTCTTTTTAAGATAAAATTCTGTGAGGTATACTCTGAGGACCTGAATAATCATCTGTATAAGAGGGAGAATCAGTAGTCAATGGCAATTTAATAAACATTGCTATGGTAATTCTTTTTTAAATTAAGGGTACACATGAGGGCAAGTAATAAATGAAAGTATTTTCAGTAATCATGCTCAAACTCTTCAATTTTACCTTGGATAACGTTTTCCATTATTTACTATGGTAACTACAAAGCCAGCTCATTGTCTCCATATGCACTCCCAGGCTTTTGTGCCCTGGAGAGGTCACTCCAGCTTCACTTTATCTTTCAAACAAGGATTACATTCAGCACGCTGATGTCTCATTTGGCAGACTTCTATTGTCTCACAAGCCAGAAAGACACCTACTATTGCTACTACTACAAAGCCTAAGAGATTTGTATGTGTGTAAGGTCTAAAAATCTTCATAGCACTCCCAAAAGCACCACTGAGAACTTGTCCCACCCACCTGCTCCATGCACGCCAATCCAAGAAATGAGGTAGTAAAACCACCATAAGCAAGTTGCCCACTCCAGCTTTCAAGTATGCAATAAGCTCATTTTGAAAGCAAGGACAATCCGATTGATACTCTATAACTTTAGAATGGACAGATGCAGAACTTGGTGATATTATAAACACATTAAAAGAGAACATTACAATGGCAAAATCAAGCTCTCAAATATCAAAGTTTAGACTGTCGTCAGAGTTAGGTTGTCTGTGCAACCTGGATTGTTCCCTCCGGAGTTAATGTGTCATTTAAAAAGGCTAGAGGTCAAAATGAGTTACAGGAAGGGATATAAAAGGTGGCTTCTGGGGTAGGGGCATGCTCAGTGGGAACTGATGCCTGGTGTATGCTTTTCAGCTGTGCTTCTGGAGCACCACAGAAGCAGTGTAGATAGATCTACCCAAAGTAAGCTGACAACTTCTAAACTGTACAAAAATAAACTGTATAAATTGACCTTCACTGGTGAATATCAGAATGACTAACAAACATAAGCCTTTATACACCGTGGGTGTGTGTCTGGGGGAGGACTCTCGCACAAGGGTATGCTCATTTTTTTTAAAACTAAATGTATACTTAAGCTGCAATGTTCTCATAAATCCTGCAGTAGAATGCCTTTAGCTTTGGCAGCTCATCTGAGGTTGCTCAAATATACATACATGTAAAATCCGTAACCAAAGAGTGCCCATGCCAAGCTCTGGAGATCTGTGATGGCTGTACAATACATATCATCTTTTCTTACATACCATGCACCCTTAAAGAAGATGTGTATTGTGTCATGGGGACAGCAGAATAGAGAGAGAGATTGGGGGGGTGTTTTTCTGCTGAAACATACCAGAAAATGGTAAGCCATTAAAGATGGCAATAATGTTGTTTCCTTCTTTAAGATCTGGCTCTGGGAAACACTGATTCTTAAAGCAAAAAATTGATGCCAGGAGCTAGTTCCTCCCCTTCCCAAGTGTCTGTATGGAAAAACTTAGCTCTTGGTTTAACAAATTGCTAAATTCTGATGGTGTATATATCTATATAACACTGTATTTTTATGACTCAAATGTTTTGGTTTTTTTGCAGAACAGAAGCAAACAAGTGGTGCTCTTTTAAGATGTCTGTGGCAGTGAGACCCGGTGTTTTAACCTCACTTCCATTCACAAGTTGATGATTGACTGACCTTGAGATCAAATGCTTGTTTCTATATTCAGCCACAGTAAAGACCTTAGATACAGATCCCAACAATTTTTTTTTCTTCTCCCTCTTAAGCCCCTCAAGATTAGTTGCCCAGATGCATGAAATCCATTTCCTGGGGGCTGTTTCCTCCCCTTCCCAAGTGTCTGTATGGAAAAACCTATCTATTGGTTAAATACTCTTAGTTTAACAAATTGCTAAACTCTGATGGTGTGTATATCTATACAGAGATAGAAAAAACAGCATCCTCAGTTTAAGATTACCTGAATTAAATGGTAACAATGGTTACTGCACGATACTTATATCCTATGTGCAATTCTTCACTTCTTGCAAAATTCTGCTAGCCTTTTGTTTTGATTATAGTCTACTTTTTTCCTACTTGTCCTTCTCTCCTTGCTAGAAGCTGCTTTTTCTCTCTTTCATCTTTTCTCCTCCCTCCTTTTTAATTGGGGTCAGCACCCATTTTTCTATTCATTGAAGAAAAATATAGCTTAGAGAATTTTTTTTTAAAGTACAATGACTGTGCTCTCCAACTTATGAAAAAATGCTCCTTGGTAATGGAGGTTAGGAAGAAAATACCCTGCAGTTCTACACAGAGTAACTTTATATTCTGCTCTGAAAGAGGGGTGCTGAGTACAGTGGTAATCCAGGAGCAGACTAGAGAACAGAGACTGAGAGGATTAAGTAACCGTTTGTAATTAATAACACCAGTGGCAGATTACTTTGGAAAATAGCCCCAGCTCAGTTGGGCTGGCCAGTGCTTTGAAGGGCAATCTTCCCTTTGCTTTTGGAGGCTGGATTTCATACCCCTGTGCCCACCATCGTTCAGCTGAGGCAGCTCCCCTCTCTTGTGGTTACTCAGGAGGTAGATAGTATCTCAGTTCTCCCTGGATGGACTTTCTCTATTACGTCTTGCTGAATCGGGGCCATACACTGAACACAGTGGTTCAGTAGGAAGGCTAGAGTCATCATCTGTCACACACAGAATACAGAGTCCTGGGCATTATAATACGTTAAAGCCAATAAACAAGGACAACTTATTTCCTCCTCTATGCTTCACTATACGATTTATTTCATTCATAGAGTTTAAGACCAGGACGGATTGTTAGATTATTCTGACCACCTATATAACACAGGCTGTTAAATTTTACTCAGTTACTTCTCTATGGAGCCTATGCATATCCATAACACATAGAAAAATATAATATAGTGTAATTAAAAATATAATGCTTTTAACTATGTTTTCCTCAATGGAGTCTGATAGCCAGAAGAGTGAATTATATAAATTATTCTCTAAACTCTCTAAAGGAATTCCCATATCTTACTCGGATGAAATGGCTACGAACAAGAAATTCGTACCTACCATATATTTTTCCATTCTTAGTTCTACATCAAGAAACAGCAGATCTTTCAAAAGAAGGCTATACAGGCACAGCTTAACATCAAAACTGTAATAAGATAAAGGTAAAAAAATAATTAGTAACAATCTATTTATGCTGTACTAAAGCGCCATTGTAAAAATGGAGCAAACAGAAAATGGTTACCTTACCCTCTTGTAAAATAGTCTCTTTTTTTAAGTGCCAAATTTTCAGAAAAACAATTTCCCTGGGATAATAGTTCCATCGTTTTATTTTATATTATGTTTTTCATACAAAGTATCCCAAAATTTTGCACAGTGAGAAATAAAGTGTGATTAATGCTTAAACAACACAGAAGGGCAGAGAGAGAGAGCTATATGGAGAAATGGTTAGAATAAAGCAAAGAGAGCTTTATTTCAAAAAAGGAAAAACAACAACAATTAGCATTTCATTAAGTATTTTTCATCACCAGTTGCACTGCACTAACATTATTTAACCTATGGAGAACGCAGTGACGTATCATCTTCCTATTTTGCTAATTAGGAACCAGAAGTAAATGTACATATACTGCCTCAAACTACATGCTAACTCAGTGGCAGAAGGAAAATTACAGCTAAGAGCCTCTTTAGGTTATTGAGTGAGGCAGTGAGTGTGAATAAAGGTTGCAGAACCTGCCACTAAGTATTTATTATTATTAAGGACACTCACTGTTTAGTTTCAAGGGAACTAACTATCCATGGAATAAGATATTGCTCAACAACTATGGCTGGATCAAATCCTAAATAAAAAGGCCATTGGAGAATGTTCTTCAATATGTAGAAGAGTTCTTGTATCCCAGGATTAAAAGTCTGGGTGGTACTGTGTGATGAAAGTAGGAGCAATTAAAGGAGTGTGTAGTGGAAAAGGGGCCCCTAAACTGAAGCAGTGCATTTTTACAAACACCCCTTCAAGGTAGGGCCGACTTAAACCTCCCATGCCATGCACACATCCTGCTGTGCCTCTCCAGTGCTGGGGAGGGGAGGGTGAGCTGCCAGTGGGCAGAGTGGTCCCTGGGCTGTGGGGGGGAGGGAACTGGTGCTTCCCTCTGCAGCAGCAGCGCCCCCCCCCACCTGTGGCAGCTGCTCACAGGCTCCTGGCTCAGGTGGTCCCAGGGGCACTGCAGCCATGGAGAGAAGCACCAGGCCCCCGCACAGCTCAGGTAAGCAGGGAAGCTCCAGAGGGAGGGAGGGGGAAGATCAGGCTTGCCGCTTTTCTTGGGCGGAGCCAGGCTGCCTGCAGGGCTTTGAGCAGAGCTGCGCGGAGCCCAGTGCTTCGCTCTGTGGATGTAGGGACAGCAAACTAAAACTCCTCAGAGGATTTGCTGTGCCCCAAATCATTTAAGGCGCATTATGCTGCCAAATTTCCTATAGCGGCTGGAATTAATGCGCAATATGCCGCTGAGGCATGCAAACACCAATACCATTAAGCAGTGCAAAAGCATTTAGCCCACTTTTAATTGTCATGCACATGCCCCTCGTTTCATCTACACATGGCCTAAGACTTTGCAGTATTTTGTTTCTTGTCCCCAGTTGTTGTTTTATGGATAGCTTTGTATCAGTGTTTTTAAAAACTAATGGAGACAAGCACATTCTTTCCATTAGCATAGTCAGTAACATATACAACAAGAACAAACATAATCTTTTCCAACAAGGATTATTTTAGGGTTCTTAAAAAAATGGGGCTTATGAGTCTGATCCACTGAAGGACTTAACCACCCCTAATGATTCCAGTGGAAACTGAAGGGGTTTAGAATTCTGCAGAATTGGACTGCGAGTGATCAACAACCTTTTCAAATGTAATGCTGTAGCATTAACACGATACAGGTAAAAAGGGGACTCTTATCACAGTGCTGTTATAGAAGGCTATTGTTGCATCTATGCTGTTTCCAAGAACTCTATCATAAACCGATTTGCAAGTCACAATAGCATGCAATCTCCTTGGTTTCTAAAAACACGTTTTTCTAGGGACAGCAGCCCCTAATTTAGATTTATATATACAGAGTTCCTGCATTTAACAAATGGATTTAAGAATCACGACTTCATTTGTGTCAGTCTTTTAGCAGTTGTTTGGAAAAAAAATAAGTGCAAGCAAACATCATGAGTTAGCAAATGACCAAGCTTGAATAAAAGGGTTGTTTGTTTGTTTTTTGCCCTTTACCTCTCACAAGTCAGGACTTCAGGGAAGCAGGTCACCTTTAGGAAGGTTCGAGCCTGAAATCTGTCATCACTAGTTGCAGAATGTATTGTTGTAGATGAGCTACAGTCCTCTTTGTCTCCCTGACTGAGGGATCCAAGGCTGCTTGAAGTGGAAGTTTCCATTACCTGATTAGGCAGAACAGCCTGCTTTGGATTTTCATGCAAAGATGGATTGGATGATCCATCTGCCAGTGGCTAGAATTAAAAAAGTATATATACAGGTTTAATTAATACAGTGCAGCATTATGATGATGAGCAGCTAATACATTTGCGTTGGATGCATTAGCCTTTTGTGCAATACTATAGATGACAAAACTTTACAGAACTTGTGGTCTGTTACTCTGATCAACTTTCTTACATCTTTCGCCTGGAAAATATTGTATCCACCATAAATAATTAATTTATTCTCTTTAATGAATTGGTTTCCTTATTAAGGGCCAGCCCCCCTCACAATTTTGCATCTGCCATGAAAATCACAAAATTAAGTGACATTTTTAATGAAAAATGTGATTTGCAGTGGAATGCCCAACCAGTGGCCATATCATGGCATTTCGTTGCAACAAGATGGCTGCTGCAGGCAGGGGAAAGCATTCCCCAGACAGCAGCAAAAGCTTAGCACCCTGGGGAAGGGGTTGCAACAGAGACAGGGGGAAAAGAGAGCCTGGAGATGGGGAGGGGCTGTTTTGTTCTCTGGGTGGGCAAACTGGGGTGCAAGGGGTTGGGGCTGCCTTGGCTGACGGCCCTGGAACTGGGTAGAGATGGGGATCTTTGCTCCTCTGGGTGGCAAAAATTGGGCGCTGGAGGTTGGGGGAGAGAACATGCATGCAGAGGAGTTAACAGCCCCTCCCCTACCTGGGGCCAGGGCCATCTGCTAAGGCAGCCCCCAGGCACTCCCAAGCCCTTCCCACCCAGAGGATCAAACAGCCCCTTCCCTCCCCATCCCCAAGCTCTCTCATCCCTCTGTCCCTCTTGCAACCCCTTCCCCCCTCCCCTGGGCTACTAGGCTGTTGCTGCTGGCTGAGAAATGCTTTCCCCAGCCTGCAGCAGCCATCAGCAAACTGAAGCAACAAGGAGAACTAGAGGGGGGGGGACACACACCATGATCTGGGTGCAAAAATGGTGGCCCATGCCATGACTGGGCCACTATATTAGCGAGCTGGGCCTGTGATTTAAACCAGGCCATAATCATAGTCAATAGAAAATCTTTCATTGACTTGTAAATGCTGTGAATCACTGGGGATTTGGATGGAGTTGAGGGTAGCTGACACCTCTATAAGCAAACAAAAAGTTGCCCTAAAAGGCTTAATATTTTTCCCCGACTTTATGCCAAATATCTTTGGCATAAAGATACTGTCACTGATTTTTCATAAACCATCTAAATTCTTACCCTGAATTTTTGATTGATTGGATAGATGACTTTTGCCTTTAATGCAAATGCTGTGATGTTACTAGTCAAAGGTGACTCACTTCCCTGTTTGGAAAGAGAAGAGAAACTAATGTAAGCTTTAATAAGGACAGTAGAGCTGTTAGAGGTTTAGCAGAAGTACCACACCCTCCTTTTGTTTGCCCAGCTCAGGAATTGATCACTGGCTGTCCTTGGATTTATAGTCTGGCATGAAGTCTTCTCATAATTCAGGCCAGAGTATGACATCCACAGAAGACAGAAAACCATGGTAGGTTTTTCTAATTGCTAATCTAAAAGTACATTGCTAGTGCTCAAGAAGGCTGCCTATACGTGTGGTGGTCTGCATTTGCATTGGAATGCTCCAGTATGGCCTCACGATCACATGTATAAGCCCCTGTAGGTTTAAAATGGCCACTGGGGCGCCTTGTTGAATGAGGTTCAAATACGGCATCCCACTGCCATTTTTAAACCCATGGGGGCTTAATACATGTGATGGTGACACATTTTAATTAAAGTAATTCCTGGAGAGCCACTATAATGACCCTCCTCCCCTCAGAGCATGTGTATAGGCAGCCAAAATTATTTCATTCTTGCAAGTTATAATGGACAAAAGATAGCTTTCACAACTTATTTTCCTTTTTTATTGGCAGCAAAAAGAAAGATCCAGTTGTCTACTGGAGTCTAAAATTACTTCAGTAATAAATATTGCTCATGGAATGTCTCAGGATAGGCTAGGTAGGTATTGCACCTAACTCTACTTTTCAATTTAAATAAAAAGCAACAGCTTGAAAAATTACCTGCTTTGTTTAATTATTAAAATAAGAATTGAACCCCCCCTTGCCCCCCCCATGTATGTTCCTAAATCCATCATACAGATAATGCTTTCTGTTCCTAGAAAATCACAGCTAGGCTAAGTATCTGTTCATGTTCTGTTTACTGCTTCCTTATGTGTGGAAGCAGTGGGTAATCCATCGTATTTTTGGTGGACTGCAGGGGCTCATTGGAAAGGTGAGCTATAAGCAACAGTGAAATTAAAAAAAAATGTTTTAGGAGCTGTTTGTTTATTTTACCTGTTATGTTTATTTCATTACTACTAGAACAATCTGTTACCTTGAAATTATTGTGGTTTCCAGTTCAAGGATTTTTCTAGGAAATATCAAAGCATTAATGGACTTAAAAATAAACACTAAAATGAGAAGAGGAAAAACAAAATGGATCACTCATTATCATTCTTTATTATTGCACCTTTTTCATGTCAATTGCATTGACATCCGGAGGTTATTTTGGGCCTCACTAATAAATGTAAGACTGAGAGCAAGACAGTGATACACTGGCTTATGACTAGTCCTATTGATTTATATGCCATTACTCCTGGTGATAGGTATTATATTATAATGGAGAAGAGCCCAGATACTCAAGTTCTGAAGTTCTATAACTTATCCAAGAGCATTTTTCAACTATGCTGGTTTGTGAATCAGTGCTTTACTAGCAGGTTTGCTTTTACCAACGGCAATTGGAACAGATTTGGTTTGAGAAAGGGGTAGGAAAATCCCCTTTAAAACAAGGCAGTGTGCTAAACATGCTGAGAAAATCTCACAGATTTGAAACATGATCATACTATAGAAATTACTGTGGTGATTGAGGACTAGATTCTGAAATGTCATGGGGATGCTGTTATGCATAAATTTATGCAAATAAAGAAGTGTCTGCAAAGGGAACACTCCCCAAATAGAATCTAATCATTGCTACTGATATATTTGTTCATGACTAAGAATCTTTGACCAATGCTTTTTAGTTTGTCATTATTCTTAGATATGAGAATTCATTGGCTATCGGGACTTTACAGTAGATTTCAAGTGCTGTATTTCTTATAACTACTACCGTTTGCAAGCAAGGTCTGTGCTGGTTAAATACAACTGACGTGCTGCAGATGTTGATAATTTATTCTTTATAGATAGAATGAGTAGTCTGTAAGCAAACTGCATTCATGACTCCTTTTACTGCATCAATAGCAGTCAATTCTGTTTTAAATGAAAGGCAGTGAACTGAGAATATCAAAATAAGATTGCTTCTCAAGTATTTTATGGGCTTTGTGACTGTAGGCCAACTCCTGGCTACTGGACCAGAGTAAGCAATATACCAGCTCCTTTTGTTCACAGAAGCCCTACACCAGTCTGCCTAGTACTGAAAATGGTCAGAACAGTCTGTTAGCTGCTAGGCAATACATCCTGGTCTGTCTCTCCCTTCCTCATGGAGCTGCATTAATGCTTGAGAAGCAGCCCGTGAGGGAGAAAACACAAGAAAAGGGAAAGAGAAGACTTAGCTTGACCCCTGAAAATAAAGAGCCAAACACTCTGAAGTCTTGATTAGGAGTGAATTATTTTCTTCCTTGTTTAAAGTTGCCTTCTGAGGGAGTTCGTTGGACTCTGAGAGCTGTTCATTCCTTGCCAACAATGCTGGTACCTTAGTATCTTATCTCACTTGACTCCTCCCTGTCTCAACAGCTGTCACATGCTTGAAGATACTGCTCCCCATAAAAGAGGTCACTGGACCCACAGCTATCCTTTGACATGTTTAGCATTACCCTGTCTCTCTCCATCCACTAAGCTGAGTTTCTCTTTGTTTTATTCATACTCAATTTAGCTTTCTGATTTCCCATCTTCCAGATACTGTCCTGCCAAAAATTTGGTAATGGTTCCTTTGTTTGGACACGTATCAGATTGCTGTATTAGAGTCCACTCTAATAGGCTGGTGAAGTCTTCAAGAACCTGAACAAAATCCAGACATTTGTCCCTGTTGTGGGGTCTCTAGGTGAATATTTGGGGTGCATAGTCTAGCATCCAGTCCCAAGATCTGGACCCACAGACCAAATGTATTGCTTCAGGTTTAGTGTGGACATTTCAGGCTTTCCTGCAGCCTAAACACACCTTCACCCAGAACTCCAGTTTAAATGACCACTCTGAGATACAGTCTAACTTGTCAGGGGCGCGCAACAAGCGTCACGTGTGTATACACACACACATGCCTAGCACAAGGCTTCTGAATACTGTGAATCTTTAGTTGACAGATAAAGGATAAGAGCATATGGGTCACTTAGAAAACAACGCACATCCTGAATGATTTATAGATTGTTAGGGGCTGGAAGGGACCTTGCAGGATCATGGGGTCCAGCTCCCTTGCACTAGACAGGAAAGACAACTGGGGTCAGGTGACCCCAGTGAGAACACATTTCTTCCTTTAGCTTACCCCTCCCCTAGAGGCCAAGGGAGTCTGTGTTGACAAAGGCAGGCTTCTGCCTCATCAAGCTACTAGTGCTCTCTCATTTTGAACTGGTGAAAGACTGGCTCCTGTCCTTTGATGTCCTTCCAACTGTCACTGTCCTCAGACTCCCTGACCAAGACCTATAAGTGATAAAAGCCAGCCTACAGTTCAGTGTGATGACACTTAAATGGTAGAGCGTCTAGGCTGATGACCCTCTACTGTTAAGCTCTTTGCTACTACAGACTGCTGGTCCAACATGGTAAATGGACAAATAGAAACAGCAAAGGCTGCCACACCTAAACCATACTCTGAAAACTGCTACATACACATAATGAACACCCCTCCCTTTCACCTTCTGTAGCAGGGCACTAAGGTGCCTGCTACTGGGAAAGCCAGAATAGCTGCTCAGGTGCCGGTTGCCAGGACGACCAGAGGGAGCCAGTGTCCCCCACCTGCTGGCGGTCAGCTGACCGGAAGGGGATGGCCTGACTCCCACTTAAACACCAGAACTGAGGCCAAGGGGGCAGTTCCCTGCCAGCAGCTAAGGAGGAAGGAGCTCTCTCATGGATGGGAGGAGCAGCCTGAATGCAGGAGCAGCGTCTAACACTGCTGCGGGATCACGTACCCCCGGTAGGCTTGAGCGGGGTTAGAGCCGGGCGGCTTAAGTTTTTATGTTATAGCCAAGGGGCTTGCATTTGTGTTGTCGTTTAATACCGGTGGTTTGGGTGAGGCTATTAGGGGTTGGAGGAGGCCTCATTGTAGGGATCCACTCTGGAGTGGGATCCCTGGTGCCAGTGAGGGCGCAGCTTTTGGGGGCCTGGACCCCGGTGCCAGTGAGGGTGCAGCTTTTGGGATGACCTTAAAAAGGCCAGAGAGGTCTGGAGCACCTGGGGGGGTGCAAGTGTGTATTTTTTCTGTTGTTTGGACGGGTGGAGTCGCGCCCGGATTTTGAACTTGTGATCCCTTTGACTGTGGGGCCGGCACGTGTGTCTCTGGGCCAGGGGGTGTTGTGCCTCAGAAGGGAGCTGGAAAAGAGGCCAAGAGCCTCCAGACACTGGAAGGAAGACCTAGAGCCTCGGAGTCTAACTGTTTGGTGGGTTTGGATGGAGAGGTCTATCCAGAGAAAAAAGGGGTCAGAACCTTATAGGAGAGACCCCAACACACCCAATATAATCGGCAGTCTCCCGCTCACATACTAATTCCATCAAGACGTGGCAGGAGAGATTAGAGCGGGACAGCAGAGGTCCAAGAGGACTTCAAGGACACCCCATGTAAGGTGTGGATGACCCGGAAGATGGCGCTGGAGAGGGTGACCTGTCACACCTTCCCTTTCTCAAATAAAACAGAATTCTGTAGCACACAGAGTCCTAAAATTATCACGCCTAATATAGCACACACTCGCTCCCTTTTAGTATACACTCATGTTCCACAGGCATCATATTTTGTTCAGATCACCGCCTTATCTCTCTCTACTGCTTGAGGTTGGGCATAGCTGACCTTCACCTGAAGTGAATGCTCATAAACAAATTTACCACGCCCAATTCATTTACTTGCAAGTAATGTGAATATGCTTCTTGGAAGGTACAGGAGGATGATAGTACAGGAAGAGTGGCTGGAGTCCGACAGCCATTACTCAGGGAAAGACTCCAGTTGACTTGAACTGAAATGTTGCCTGAGTTGAAAATTATATCATTCAGCCAGATAATGTAAATGAAAGTCATATTTCCAGGTATCAAAAGACTGCTAAGATTCTGACACATTCCTTTTTCACTTGAGTTTCCAATTTATTGCAATTTATTTCCAATCTCTTATTACAGCATCTTTATGGGAGCTATATTAATATTTTGAGGGCCTGAACCCAATCTGGACTGGGCCAAAAGTGCATACCAGACAAAATAGACACCTACAGAAGGAATAAAACCTTACCTCCAGTGCCATTTCCTTCTGTGATTTATGAGCTTCTATTTTCTTCATACTTGGTAAGGGCTCATTTTCATAAAGATGCCTGTGGACATCAGGGTGGAAATTTTCCATAAGTCTTTGGGAATCATCTGCCTGAAATTCCAGGATAGGGGAAAAAAACAAAAACAAAAAACAGCAATGGAAAAAATTTAAATCTGCTAAATTTACCTGAAGTATTTTATTGTTTATATTGATATAATTATATGTATCAAATTGCATAGTTTTTATACACAATTATTTTGGAATAAATATTCCAATTATTGGAAATTTAAAATACAGCATTTTGATGGTTTTTGGAGGGCACGGGGACATTTTAATTAGAGCAGCTCTCAGGAGGTGCCCTAATTAAAACACCTGCAGTGTCTTGTGTATTCCCCACTTTAGTTAAAGCACCTCTGCCGCCATTGTGAAATGTGGGATGCTGAATATACAAGATGCTGCAGCACACTGGAGAATCTGGTTAACTGAGTCTGCTCTAATCAGAGCGCATGTAAAAGTGCCCTGAGTTCCTAGAATAATGAGAGACTGGCTACTGTATATTCAGAACTTGGAAACTTTCTTGCTCCTCTCTGTCGACACTAAACTACTTTGGGTGTGGGGATGGGCAATGGGTTTGTCCATGGGATGATTGCATATGTGCCTCAAGTGTTGGGGCTGCTATAATGGGCATGAAAAAAAATTGCTATGTACCATGAATGAGAGCCTGATCTGAGACAGGCTGATGATATCAGCACTGAAGAAATGCCACTTAGTATTAAACAGTGCACCTCATCTTCCCCGCAGTATGTACTCTCAAACCCAGCTTGTAGGCCAGATCCGGCCTCTGCTGCCAGGTCATCTGGCCTGCAGGGCTTCCCATAGTTTGTGTGCTAGACTGGGCATGCAGAGCAGCTTGGGGCCAGATTCCACCGCGTGGGGCTGGGCAGGGATGATGTGGGGCCCCAGACCCTGGTCCCGGTGTGCAGGGCTCGGCAGGGGTGGTGCGGGGCTCCAGGACCTGATCTTATGCCTAGGATGTCTAAAATAACTTGAGCTCTGGATTGAAGACTATAGCTGACTTTTCTCCTTTGGACAGTAAGGTGTGACACCTGTCTGAGCAGGGAAAATAAATTTGTCAGGGGCTGGTTTGAGATTGCAGAACCAACTTTCCCAGGACCTACAGTCCTTCATAAACCTCATGCCACTTCCTGCTCTATATAGAAGATGCATTTTTTTGCCTTCTCTAAGAAACCCTTAGCAATTGCTACATTTAAAACCAGCAAACAAAGCAAGCCTGCCAAAACAAACCGCTCTGCTGCATTGCCTCTCCCCTGTGCAGGAGGATGTGAAAACAAACAACAGGTGACAGCTGTTTGTCACGCTGTTTATGTGCTGTTGGGAACGTCTTCTTATATTCTGGTGATGAATACAATGTAAGGACTTGTACAGCATGGAAGTAATTTAAATAATCACATTGTTATATAAGGTAGACCACCTTCGTGGTTCAAAGGGTTTGGTGGGACAAAGGAAGGCAAGGAGGGGGCTCTGCAGCTACTACAAACACTCCATAGCTTTCCTGCCTTGACTTCACCGTCCTTGCCTTTCTCAGGAGTGGATTTTACTAGGTGGGGCTAAGGAAAGGGTCCTACATGGGGGTTTACCAAGCTCTTTAAGAAATCATGCTTCACCTAGTCTAGGCTTGTTATGGAGCTATGTGGAATGTTAGCATTTGTTGGGTCTCACAATACATATTGTGAGCCCTCTCGACACCCTTACATGGTATATAATCCTTTCTGCTTCTGAATATTTTTGTTTCTTTGAGATTTTTATTCTTCCTTCTCCACAATTTTGGTGCTCACAATTGTATATCATCTTCCAAATACAATATTATCAGTATTTTATAGAAGTGAGGGACAAAATTGAGAATAGATTTTGAAATAAACATGCCTGTAGTAATTTAGTTAATCCAGAATTGATGCATTTTACTTTTTTTAAACTGCTGCAAGTTATAGTATAAACTATGCATGCTATTAGTCCAGGGGTGGGCAATTATTTGGGCTGGAAGGCCCTAAAGAGTCTTGGTGAGTTGCTGTAGAATGGGGGGACTGCCCTGGCCCGCATGGGAGAGTGGGGCACTGATCTTATCCAGCTCAGGGCCCATCCACCCTGCACCAACCACCGGAGGTGCTGGATGGAGCGAGTGGGGTCTCCATGGAGCCTGGCCAGTACCACAGTGAGCAGGATGCACTTGGCTAGGTGAATGGGACAGGGCAGGGAACGGTGTCCATGAGTGGGATGGGTAGGCAGGGATGGGTTCTCAGGGTAGTGACAATGTGGGGCCAGGACCCAGGGTAAAGCCATGATCTGCTCCTCTCACACCCCTGAGATGGGCGCCAGTTCCATGGACAGAGACATGCAGGGAAGAGATTGCGGCTCTGCCCTATGCCCTGGCCCCACACTGTCATCGACCTGCGATCCTGCTCCGGCTCCCTGCCCGTCCCGCTCCGACCCACTTCCTGCTTACCTGTAGCCCCATCCCATGCTCCCAGCCAAGCACGCCCTTCCTGCGGAGGTCCCAGCCAGTCTCCATGGAGAACCTGCCTGCCCTCTCCATCTGATGTCCCTGGTGGTGGGTGCGGAATGGACAGGCCGGGGTGTCCAGGCAGCAGGGCCAGGTCTGGTGATGGCAACACAGGCAGTGGCAACCAGGAACCGAAGCTGTGGGGACTGCTGGAAAGCTGACTCTAGCCGCGCCCCTGCCCTGCTGTATGCCTGCGGGTGGTGGGACAGGTGCACACACCACGGGCTGGGTAGGGCTGAGGGACCTGTCGCAAGCCAGACAGGATCCCTTAATGGGCCGGAGCTGACCTGCAGGCCATAGTTTGCCCACCCCTGCATTTGGCTAAAGCCAAAAGGCTCATGATGTACCATATAGTTCATTGGGTTGAGTCCCAGCTTAGTCAACAGTGTTTTAAGCCACAGTGACCCCACGGATCAGCATGGCTCAATATATGCATGTGCATCTACATGTGCATTTTTCTGTGGAGTAGACTAATTCGCTCCATGGTAAAGCATTACTGTCAACACCTGCACCCGTATTAGGGTGCAGTAAACTGATTAGCTCTGCCATAACATAGTACTGACCCTGACAGTACTAGCTTACAGCAGAGTAAGTAGCTGCACTGAAATGCACATGCAGACAGTGATGGAGGCTGGCTGGGGCATGAGGGTACTAAGGTGCAGGGGCTGCCTGCTGCCTAGCCACATGGCTCTGAATTCTCAGCAACCTTGTGCCCCAGCCAGTCCCTCTGCCAGCAGACACCACCACCTGGAGCCTGGGGTTGACCTCCAGTGCTCCCTGCCAGTTCGGGGTTGCTTTGCCCCCTCAACTTGCTACTGTCCTGAGTGCATGTGTAGATGCTGTGCCTGGGAGCAGTTTTCTTCAGCTCAAATGGATCTGGAGTCATGTCGTGTTAATTGCATCTTTAGATACACCCATCCAGATACCCCTGCACAAAGGACCCATGTGTTAATTAGCTCCCTACTCATTACTGGAACTTGTCACAAGTCCTAGAATCCTCCAAAAATTTATAGGCAGAACTGTTTAAGGCCCCATTTGGTGATGTTTGCCAGACATTTAAGGCTGGTAAAATAACAGGAATCATTGGAAATGGGAAAGAAAGGCACAGCTCAGCTGTGAGAGTGAAGAGGCAGTTGAAATGTATATAGTGTAGCTCACTATGATTTGGAAGAGTCAGTGCTGAAGGGGACTGTGCATAGTGGGCACTATGATGCATCTTATTTCAATGGGCTGCACTAACCTACCCTGGCACCAAGGGGAAGGTGTCAGGGCTGGTTCTGGCTTTCCTGGTGCCGGCTTCATATTGCAGTACCTCCAGTCCTGGTGCCAGTTCCCTGTGGAATGAGCACCTGCCCATTTTTTTAAGGGCAACACATACGCACAAAAGGTCCCATCAGCATCTCAGCCTTTTTGGCTAAGACCAAATGTAGCATTTTTGGCACAAAGCGGGAAGGTGTCAGGGATGGCTCTGATTCTCCCGATGCTGGTTTGGTATTGCAGTACCTCTAAGCCCAGTGCCAGTTCCCTGTGGAAGGAACACCCACCCATTTTTTTTTTTTAAGGGCCAAAAAAAAAAAAGGTTTGCATCAGCATTTTTGGCACGAGAGGAGGGTGTCAGAGCTTTTTCAGGCTTTCCAAGTGCCAGCCTGGTATTGCAGTACTTCCAGGCCCAGTACTTATTCCCTCCTGTGCTTTTTTTTTTGTTAAGAGACACACACATACACACAGGTTCCCATCAGTATATTTGCCTACCATGGGCCTTGTGTTTTATAGTTATACTCAGTGTTGGCTGCATTTAATCAACTTCATAATTGATTTTCATTACTGAGCACATGTGGTTTAATGATAGACAATGTATTTAATGAGGTTTACTTGTATGGAAATATAAGACCTGGAGCTTTTCCCCTGCTTTTGATTTGGGAGAAAATTTCACCTTATATTTGAGAAAATATAGTATGATTTAGATTATTTATCTACGGTGCTTTAATGTGCATTTTCCAGGTTAAATCACTGTCATGTCCTGCTCACATTTCTGAACCCATTAGCTTCCTTTAACAGAAACGTTTGCAACATCTCCCAGTTTATTATCTGTGAATTTAATTCGTAGTATTTTCTTTTTGCTATAGACCCTTAATGAAGATTCTGGGTAAAATTAGGTTATCACCATTCCCTATGGGGCCTCATCAAACTAATCTATTAAAGAAGTAAAGTTAATAAGTAAAATTATGAGATTTGTTGGCTCGGACACTCCCTACCTGCCTTGCTGATGTTTCTGCTTTGCTGTTGTTCTAAAAAATAAAAAAAACCCATTGTGCCTCCTTATCCTGGAAGCGGCGGGCTGCAATCTTGATGAGGTTGCCTGTCATGCGGTTATATGGATCTTAATGACTTGAGAGGTGTCCAGTCCCATCACAGCCCACCTTCCACTCTCTGAAATTGGAACTCAGTGACTCTCTTCTCAGAGTGATTCTGGGAATCCTCCTTCCCTCACACCCCAGCCTTGCACCACCTTGATGTTAAATGTGTTGTTGTATAAGTTACTTGTCAGAGCTGTCCCAATCTTGACTCCAGCTTCAAAATCCAGTTACTCTATGATTTCTGCCTGTCCTAGTCTTGTCAGATTCTTCCAACCCAGATGTCTGCTGCACTTGTCGCACCGGTGTGTGAAATAGATCAGCTTCACTGGTTACCTCTAAGCCCTATTTGAAGGCCTTAATATCATACCAAGGGTTTGTGCCCATACAAGGTGAATTGGGCTGAGACTTGAAGTGCAGGCAGAAGTTAATCCTTAACTTGTTTCCTAGTTGGGAGCGACTTCCCCTTGCAGTTCACTCAGCACTTCCTTAATCCTAGGCTCCAGGTGACCATCTCCTAGCAACAGACTTGAGGGAGCAAATCTGACTCTGAATGTCCCCTCCGGCCCAGAAAGCTCTCACCCAATTCCTAGGTCCACAGGGAGGTTTCTGTGCTGCCTGGCTTGGGTCTCTGTGCCAGTTTCCACACTCCTTGTCAGCCGCTGGCTCCAGTGAATGCCCTGGCGTCATTGACTTTCTCTCTTTCCCCCTCCCACAGTCACCATTCTGATTCCCACAAGCCTGCCCCACATGCAGGCCAGCTGTTTCTTGAAAAAGGGGGCGAGACCCTGCGATGTGCTTTTTTGGTGTTGCTTTAGCAGCTCTCCTTGCTGTTCTGGTAAGCTCTTCTTTAACCCTTGCTTGCACTCATTTTTGTCACACCAAGCCAATTTGTACATACGGGCAAACTGAGTGGAAGGTGTTACAGAACATAATGTTGTCTGAAGGTATTGGAAGAAATTACTTTTGTTTTTTTTAATACCCATACATAGATGTCACAGACGTTAGGGGCTGGTAGGGACCTCATGAGATCATCAGGTCCAGCCCCCCCCCACCATAGGTGGGAAGTCAGCTGGGATTAAGTGACCCCAGCAAGCAATAAATCCAGCTGTTTTTTGAAGGAGTCCAGAGTGGCTGCTTGCACCACCTCTGGGGGGAGTTTGTTCCAGACCCTGGACACACGCACCATAAAGAAGTTTTTTTCTTATATCCAGTCTAAATCGGCCTTCCTGAAGCTTATGGCCATTAGACCTTGTTACTCCTTGGGGAGCTCTGGTGAACAGATGTTCTCTCAGGTCCCGACATACCCCTCTTACGAAGTTGTAGGCTGTCACCAAGTCCCCCCTGAGCTTTCTCTTCTCCAGACTGAAGAGTCCCAAGTCCATCATCCCATCATGGTGCCTAAAAGATTTCAATCCTGATTAAATATTTAAGTGCCAAACTTCCATTGGGCGCATATAAATGTGCATGGAGGCTGCTCCGATACGCTGGAATTACAGCACATAGGAGAAGACTTGATAAATCGAGTTTGGTGGAACATGGCAATTGCCATGCTCCAGCAGACTCCAGTATCATGTGCATCAGCATCCCCGTGCTGAAAAATGGTGATGGGGTTAACTAAAGCTCGTCGAATGAGTTTTAGTTAAAGTGCCCCCATTGCCATTTTTCAGCACGGGGATGCTGATACACATGACGCTCTGGGGAAGTTGATACATGTGATGCTCTAGGCTCTCAGAGCCACTCTAATTAAAGTGCCCCTCTCATCCCATCTTCCTGAGGTATGTGTATAAACTCCCATTGATTTTTTTTTTTTTTTTTTTTTTTTAGACTTGGACCTACATAATATTGAATTAATCAGATGTAATGGTAGCTGGTGTAGGCACAGCTGGAGGACCCAGAGCCATTCAGAGAGTAGTGTTTGTATTCAGCAGGTGGTTTCCCATCACCCCTCCCCTTAAACTGTACCACTTTTTAAGATAGGATTGATTTCAGTGATGGTCAAGCACTGAACTACCTTTGGGGGGTCTGGGTTTGACAGATTAAAATGTGTACTTGGCTATATATACTGAAAAGTGACAGCAGTATAAAGATACCATCTCTTGAGAAACGAAAATGAGCAATTAAATCAGAGAAGCTTACACCCCCACAGGACGCATTAAATCAAGTCCTTGAATTGCAACCATTACCAAGCAAAAGCATAGCTTCAAGCAGAGTTTCATATCTTCCATTTGAAAGCAGATGGATACAAGAGAATTCTTCTTTCACACCATGCCTAATGATCATAAGTCCTGTTCCACATGTAGGTATGGGAGATTAGCTGGAGCTGTAAAAAGAGGTGTGGTTAAATAAAAACAAACCACCCACTGAATACAGACAGAACACTGCATGGGTTCTGGATCCCTCCAGCTGTGCCAATACCAACCACTGTTTCATTCAATTAACTCAATATTTTATTGGACTTAGTCTGATACAGAACAAGAACAAACCGTCAATATAACTGTGCCCAAAAAATAAGCTGGTGCACTGCAAATACTTCTCTGTTACATAGCAAATGTTGTAATCTAAATACATGTTGTGATAAGGAGCTATGAACAATCAAGTTTCATTGTAAAAAGAGCATGGAAATTTGCATATTTTCCACAAGAAGTTTAAAAATCAGACATGCATGTTGAACAACAGAAAAAGTATGTGTTTTGTAAAAGCTACTGGCTTCACCCCAAGCAAACTGTCAAACATTTAATTGGATATATATATAATTTTCAGTGCATCGACAGGAGCTCTGTAGTTGTGGGGTTGCTGCTGAGAATGCCAGGCTACTCAGAGTTCAACTTGTCACTCCTACTGAAATCACTTGATGAGGTAGATGTGGAAAAAGAGGCACCCTTTGGCATAGATTGGCTCCAGTCCTTTGAGAGTTTCCATCACCCACAAGAAGCAGAATCTTGTACAAATACCAGACAGGGAGCCAGGAGAGTGTAAAAAGTCCTGATAATCAAACTAGTACATTAGAAACATCTAAAACTTTTGTGTGGGCCTTTACCAAGGGGTTTGTCAATATAATACCTGAACATCCTGGAGTAGTCAAACTCAAGAGGCAAAGACTACATGGATTACAATATACAGAATCATAAAAAATTAGGGTTAGAAGGGACCTCAGGAGGTCACCTAATCCAACTTCCTGCTCAAAGCAGGACCAGCCCCAAATAAGGGGGCTTGTCATCCCAGACAAAGTTTTGTCTAGCCAGGTTTTAAAAACCTCCAAGGATGAAGATTCCACAACCTCCCTGTTCCAGCGCTTTACTACCCTCCTCATGGGAGGGTTTTTCCTAATCTCTAACCTAAACGTCCTTTGCTGCAACTTGAGACCACTGCTCCTTGTTCTATCATCTGCTGCCACTGAGGACAGTCTAGCGCCATCCTCTTTTGACCCCCCCTTCAGGTAGTTGAAGGCTGCTATTAAATCCCCTCTCAGTCTTCTCTTCTCTAGACTAAATAAGCCCAGTTCCCTCAGCCTCTCCTTATTAAGCCACGTGCCACAGTCCGCTCACCATTTTTGTTGCCCTCTGCTGGATTTTTCCACATCCTTTATGAAGTGCGGGGGGGGGCCCACAATTGGAGACAGTACTCCAGATGTGGCCTCACCAGTGCCAAATAAGGGGAAGAAACACTTCCCTTGATCTGCTAGCAATGCTCCTATTAATGCAGCCCAGTATGCTGTTAACCTTCTTGGCAACATGGGCACACTGTTGGCTCATATTCAACTTACTGTCCACTGTAACCCCTACGTGCTTTTCTGCAGATCTGCTGCTTAGGCAGTTGGTCCCCAGCCTGTACTTGTGCATGGGATTGTTTGGTCCTAAGTGCAGGACCCTGCACTTGTCCTTATTTAACCTCATGAGATTTCTTCTGGTCCAATCCTCCAATTTGTTGAGATCTCTCTGAATTCGTCCTACCTTCCAGTCTCTCCAGCTTGATGTCATCTACAAACTTGCTGAGTATCCAGATGGTTGATGAAGATATTGAACAAAGCTGGCCCCAGGCCCAACCCCTGGGGCACTTCACTTCATATCAGCTGCCATCTAGACATCTAACCAGTGACTATTATGCTTTGAGCCTGATGATCCAGCTAGTTTTCTATCCACCTTACAGTTCATTCATCCAACCTCTGTTGCCCCCTCCTGCTTTTGCTTCCTCCAGGTCACCCACTTCCCCACTTACCTCAGGGGTTTGGTCTCCATCCCCTGGAGAACCTAATTTAAAGCCCTCCTCACTAGGTTACCAAGACTATCTGTTCTTCCCTCTCTTTGCCAGGTGTGCCCCATCTCTTGCTAGCATTCCTTCTTCTTGGAACATCCCATGGTCAAAGAAGCCAAAGCCCTGCTGGCAACACCATCTGCGCAGCCATGCATTGATCTGCAGGATGCATCCACTCCTGCCCACGCCCTTCCTCTTGACTGGAAGGATCAATGAGAACACCACCTGAGCTGCTGGCCCCTTCACCCTTCTATCCAGAGCCCTGTAGTCACGTTTGATCTGCTCAGGGTCACCTCTGGCAGCATCATTGATGCCTACATGGATGAGCAACACAGGGTATTAGTCAGAGGGCCAGATGAGACTCAGTAATCCCTCTATGACATCTTGGATGTGGGCTCTGGGCAAGCAGCAGACCTGAGATGATAGGTCAGGCTGGCAGATGGATGCCTCCCTGCAGAAGGGAGTCTCCTACTACCAACACCCATCACTTAGTCGCAGCAGTCTTGATCCTCCTAGGCTTGGGGATGCTTGGTCTGTCCTCCTCCACCAATGGAATGTGCTCTTCATCCTCTATTGCTAGGGCTCCATGTCTGTTCTTTAGGCAAACTGCTGCAGATGGAGATGAAGACTTCTGATTGTTGCCAGAGGTTACAAGTTTCCAGCTTCTACCTTCCTGAGAGTCCACGTCCTTTTCCTCCTCTAGCACTGCCTCTCAATTCTTCCTCCACAGTCCTAGAGGTCTCCTCCAGGACAACTGATGAAGTCCTTGTGGCAAAGGATACCTTAAAGTCTTGTCATATCCTCTCATAGCTCTCTTGCCTGCTCCCTGAGGGACAACAACAGGAGGCACTGCTTGCATCTCAGATACTCCCCCACCTGGCTGTCACTGGAAGGAACCTGCAAGCTGCCGTTTCCACAACACCAAACCAGGACCTGGGTAGGAGCCTCAATGGTGAGCGGTCCTACATGGATATACAATAGGCCTGTATGAATAGGGAAGTATTTGATTTGGATTCGGCCAATTCAGAGGACAGCGACTCGATTCGGTGATTCGAATCACTGTCCCCATTCGATTCAGCTAAATTGGCTTTGAAAGATTCGGTGCTGATTCTCAGAGATTTGGTGATTCGGATCGGCTGGGGAGGGGCAGGCAGAGCTGGGTGGCTGCAGGTTCTCCGCAGCTCCTCCAGCTGTGCCTGTCTCTCCCCAGGTGGGGGGAGCCACAGGAGAAGCCCCCATGGCTGCCCAGCCCTGGTCCAACCCCCCGGCACTTAAAAAAAGCAAAAAAAAAAAAAAAAAAGCTCGGGACTCACTGACTGCAGCAGTGGCGATCAGGACCTCTGGGAGCTTGTGGTAGAGCCCCCCTGCACAGCACGGGGCAGCGGGGATCACCCGCCCTGCCCCTCCTCCGCCTGGCATCTGTGTGGCAGCTGCCACATGGCACAGCTGCAGTATGGCTTGGCATGGCGCTGTGTGCTGTCTGGGAGCTGGGGCTGAGTGCTGCCAGGCTCCAGGTGACCGCTGCAGCTGGTGAGTGCAGGGCTTCTATCTTTATTTTTTGAAGTGCTAGGCTGGGCAGGGGATGAGGCCAAGCAGGGGGG
>NW_005841871.1:4302318-4307202 GCF_000455745.1 Alligator sinensis
CCCTGCCTCTCCCCAGCTGAACTGAATCTCCGAATCTTTTCCGCATCGATTTGGATGCTTTGAATTGATTCGGAACTTTTAATGGGACTCCTGATTTGATTTGGATTCAGAGATTTGGCCCCCGAATTGGGCCAAATCACCTCCAAATCGAATCGGCGACCAAAGCTTCACACAGCCATAGTAGACAACTCACAGGTACAAGTAGGGGAAGGAGCTGGCAGTGGCAGTGGCTCTGGCATCACAAAGTCCTCCAGCCACTTCTTTAGGACTCTTAATCTGCCACCTCTCTCTTCCTGTCCCTCTCTCCAAGCAGACCTTCCCTAGCAAACTTGCCTGAAAGCTGGCCTGTTTGCTGCTCATTGGTCCTGAAAAATTCCCTTTTCTCTGCTTCCTCTCACCAAGCTTACAGTGAAGGTAGAAAAGAGAGAGTTTTCAGGCAACCCCCTAGTGAATTCCGCCTCACTCGGGTCTCTAGTTAAGCTAGGGGCTTAAGTATAGGTCTAACTCTTCAGTTTTAGCTACTTACATTAAATATATGTAGGTTAGCTACTCTTAATGAAAGAAAGAGCTCACCTTAAAGGTTCCCTTTCAAAGAGGGAAGTGGCAAACTGACCTGCAAACTGATTTACAAACTACTCAGAAACTGTAGTTCTGCAGTGGCTGTGAGAGTGCATGTTCTCAACCAAGCTGACGTTGGAATATGGTATGTCTGGTGAGAGCTGCTTTTTGCTATCTAGAAGGCAGCAAAAAGTCTCAAAGGACCCCAAGGTTGTTCACTTTCTTGACAGAATGAAGATGGTGGAAGACACTGTCAGTCTTAACAGGTTCTCTAACTACACCCTCTTCCTAGCAACATCACTTTGATTTTATACAGCTTGTCTGAACTAGCTAATTTTAATTCAGGTACTTAGCTTGTCTCATAAGTAACATAACGGACATTTGCACATAGTGCCCCTAAACCAAGGGTGTCCAACTCATCCTGGGCATGATTTGGACAGGGGGGCTCCTCCCAAGCTGAATCTGTGGTGCCTTGTTTCAGCACCAATATGGGCTGGGAGTTGCACATCAGTGTAGCACAGTGCTGGGGGCATGTGGCAGCACAGAGCTCTGGCCAGGCAGTGGCAGGGAGCCAGGAGTGCAGAGTGGCACAGATCCGCATTCAGTCAGAACTTCATGCTGCCACATGCCCCTATGTGATTCTGTACCACTGCAGGATCCCGGACCTCGTGGGGAACTCTGAGCGCGCTGTGGAGCCTAGCAAACTCCGCGTGTGTCTCGGAGGAGGACATAGAGGCCTGATCAGCTCTTAGCCACTCCCCGTCATAGTGTAAATTTGACGTATCCCCCATGTGAAGCGCTCGTGGAGTCGTATATCGACGACTCATCTCGGTTCGGTGCGGTTCGGAAGAGTTCTCACTTGTGTTTGTTTGTGTGCAACTGCAACTCAAGCAAGTTTCCTTCCTGCGCTGCGACCATTGGCAGTGTAAGTAAAGCCTTCTTTATAAAACCAATACGCTTCCGTGCCTAACTCTACTCCGTCGTGAAAAAACCCCACCTGACGGTCCGGGCTACTGGCCATAGCCTTAGACCGACCCTCGGTCCCCACACGACTGACTGGACTTTCACACAGAAACATGTTCAGGGAGTCTGGAGCTGGGACCATGCGTCTGCTAGGAGCTGAAGGCATGCTACACCATGGAGCACTGGCCAAATGCAGATCTGTGCCACAGTACACTGTTGCGTTCATGAAGCTGCATGGCACTCTGGCTGGGTGGCAGTGTTAGGAGCAGGCTGCAGCATGGAGCTGAGGGCACTGGACTACTGGTGGGCTAGATACAAAAGTTCCACTGGTCAGATCTAGCCCACAGGCCTTATGTTTGAAACCCCTTCTCTAAACAGTATTATAGGCCATGTGTAAATGAAACGAGAGGCGTGTGTGCATGACACTTTAAAGAGGGCTAAATGCTTTTGCGCCGCTTTAATGGTGTCAGTGTTTGCACGTGTCAGCGGCATACTGCACATTAATTCCAGCTGCTGTAGGAAATTCGGCAGCGTAATGTGCCTTAAATGATGGGGTGCAGCAAACTAAAACTCCTCCGAGGAGTTTTAGTTTGCTGCCCTACAGCTGCGAAGTGAAGCACTGGGCTCAGTGCAGCTCCACAGCTCTGCAGGAAGCCCTGCAGGCAGGCTGGCAGCCGCCCAGGAAAGCAGGTTTCGCCCAAGAAAAACGGTGAGCCTGATCTTCCCCCCCCACCCCCCGAGCCTGCCTGCCTGCCTGAGCTGCATGGGGGCCCAGTGCTTCCCTCTGCAGCTGTGGTACCCCTGGGACTGCTCAAGCCGGGTGCCTGTGGGTGGGTGCCGCCTGGGAGACAGGCGCTGCTGCCGTGGAGGGAAGCACCAGCTCCCCACCACAGCCCAGGGACTGCTCCGCCCGCCGGCAGCTTGCCCTCCCCACCCTGCCCGAGAGGCAGGGAAAGCAGCGGGGGGTGTGCATGACATGGGGGGTTAGTAAATCAGCGGGGTGTGTCCATGACATGGGGGTTTAATCAGCCCTAAAATTGAAGTGGTCTTTTGAAAAATCCACCGCTTCAATTTAGGGCCCCGTTTCGTCTACACATGCCCCTATTGCTCAAAGGAACTGAATGCCTGCAAGTGAAAACTGCGATTTGACTGCAAGTAATGTTACAGTTTATCTGGTGCCAAAATCCAAATGGACCAAGAATTTAATTGTTGGATCTGTTGTTACAGTATGGTTATTTCACTATAGTCTGGCAGAACAGAAGAAACTGCTTATGTTTTAAGTACCAATGGGGAGTAAAAAAATAACCTTCACCCATCAATACAAAGGTGCCAAATAAGAGTGTTACAAACAGTCTGAATATATCAGGGTTCAATGCTTTTGATGGAGAAATAGAAGAACCTCTTGCTGCCACCTTGCTTGATGGCACAGTTTCTTGTTTTATGGATAAAATCTAGACGGAGCCAAACTCTCAGTGCTGTGAATTTCCTATCTGTGGCACAGCTGCCTATTTGTGTTTTGACTTTTTTAAGAAGCGCAGGGCAGCTTAGCCATACTTTCTACTTAGGCAGTAGAATTTGGCACAGCTGGCACCAGAATCCAGTGGCATCCAGGAAGAATAAAAAATCTGAAGTACTGCTGATCACTATGTATTACTGTAAGCAGGGCCATTGCTGGGGGGGGAGCAAATTGGGGTGACTGCTCCAGGCCCCGCACTTTGGGGGCCCCGCAGAACTGGGTGGAGCAGCCACGGTGAGTCCGTGCTGCTGCTGGCTTCACGTCTGGCCATTCTGCCTCCCTGGTCAAATCCACCGCTGGTTTTCTCACATCCGGGGGTGGGGCCCTATATAGGCTGATTTGCCCTGGGCCCCACACCCTGCTCGGGTTGTCTGACTGTAAGGGCAGTGGTTCTCAACCAGGGTGCTGCAGAACCTTTCAGGGATACTATGGGATGCCCTGGGTTATAAGTACCAAGTGTGCAAATGTGATTGACAAGATAAATCCAAAGGGTGCCTACACATGAGCACGGAGTCTGCTCTGACACGTTGGAATGGGCCCAACTAATCGTGTCTGCCAGAGCATGGCGACTGTTGTGCTCCAGCCTCCGGCGTCTCGTGTCTCAGCATCCCCGTGCTTAAAAATGGCAGCATGGAGTGCTTTATCTAAAGCCCATTGAATGAGCTTTAGTTCAAGTGCTCCCACCGCCATTTTTAAGTGTGGGGATGCTGATAGGTGAGACATGGCAGCACTTTAATTGGAGTGGCTTTTGGAGTTGCTCTGTGCCGCTCCCTGACCTCCAGAGCACGTGTAGAAGTGCCCACTAATTTCAAATAAGTATCCAGCACTAAAAAAATTCTGACCTGTTTTGCTGTGAGAGCTTTGCAACAAAACAATTATTTTCCTGAGTGAAACAACTGAAAACTAAGGGCTGGCATTTTCCAAGGGGTGGCTTGGGCTTAGTATGGGGTGCCTTTAGTCTAAAAACCTTGAGAATCACTGTGTTAGGGCTTGACGGGGGCAGGGGAGGTGGGGATAGGTGGGGGACGAAAGGTGAACAACCAAAACTTGTCAAAGTCAAGAAATTTGAGAAACAGGACCAGCATCCAGGGCAGAGAGACCTGCAGTTTTGTAGGAAGCAGGACGTGGACGGATACCCACAGGCAGACACAACATTTTGGAAAGGGGGGGGTGCAGATGGTGAGATGCATCATCACCTATAAAAACAACACGTAATATTTGGCTCCAGTCCTAGGCTGTGGAATGAGGGGGGGGCCACCCACGCCATGGCCCGACCAACTTGTAGCACATTCATTTCTATAACTCACAAATGCGCAGTTGTCATTCTGGCTAAAACTGCATAGCTATTTTTTCTTAACTGCACAGCTAGCTAAATTAACGTGTTAAAAGTTGGTTGAACCACAGGCTGGGAGGCACACCCCGGTCCATGGCCTATGGCTCCATTTAAAAGAAACTAGAAGCTTTCCTCGCATGTACAGTCAGAGGAAAGGAAAAAACAAAGAAACAAAAAACTTAAACTAACCCACTAAAGTTTAAAGATTGAAGCAAAACAGTCCCCCAAACTTTAAACTTTGTTTTTAACTCCTCCCAATGATGTGCCAGGCTGGGGAGTAGGAGCTGGGGTCCCAGCAGCGGCTCATAAACAGCAGCATGGCCGAAGAAAGGCCGGCTGGACTGGTGGAAGGGGGGGCAGACCGTTTAAAAGAAGAGAGGGGCTAACTCCTGCGGCAGGGAGAGGAGGGGCCCTGAACTACACTGGAGCCCGGACTAGAGGCTTTAGACTGGGGGAGAAGCTGACCCAAAGCGGGGTGCACCGCGGGCCGGGGAGGGAGGGCCGGTACCTGTCT
>NW_005841871.1:4307579-4320380 GCF_000455745.1 Alligator sinensis
AGCCCCGGGGCGAGCCGCCCTGCCCGGGGGCCCGGCCCGGGCCGGCCCAGCGGGAAGCGCCCCCGCGCCTGAGGGCAGAGCCTGTCCTCGCCCCGCCGTCGGGGCTTCGTTGTAACTCCGCCAAACCTCGCTGCGCTGGTGGTCAACCTTTTTTCCTTTGCCGGCCCCTGTGGCAATGTCAAACGGAGGTGAACTGCGAGTGTGGGATTCACAGTCATCTTTCGCAGACCCCTTAGACATCGTCTGCAGACCGTGGACCGCAGGCAGAAAACCACTGCCTTCGTGGCGCGGTGCGGAAGGACCTAAGGACTGCCTTTTATCGAGTCGGGCCGTAGAGGCGCCGCTTCATTTAAGAGCTGAATCGTATGTGGCCGTGGCAAGCGGGGAGGCCAGATCTGGGCTGAGGCCAAGTCTAGGTCTTCCCAGGCAGGACTGCAGCTCCCCTGTGGGCCGTACTTTACAAGGGCAGTTATGCTGACCAGCGGGCGCTGGGGTGTCCATGTATTTGACTGCAGTTTATGAAATCTTGGGAACGTTGCCTAGGATGAGAGGAAACCTTGCATCCTTTCGCACCAGAGGAGCTGAACAAGCTGCTGCGGGGAGTCACCATTGCTCAGGGTGGGGTCCTGGCCAACATCTCCGTGGTGCTGCTGCCTAAGAAAACCAAAAGCCACAAAGCCGAGGGCAAGTGAGGTCTGCAGGTTCAGACCTAGACTTAGAAATGTTCATAATGCACAAACCTTCCTGCGTGGCCTCACCCAGTCCAGGACCTCCCAGTCAACCTCTTCCTGGCCCTAGCCAAGCTCACTGTCTATTTGACCAAGAAGGAGGCTCTGGCGAGGGGGACCCCTGGGGAATTTGGGGCCCCTTTCTTGTCCCTTGGCCATTTACATCTCCTGGCAGTTTTTCTGAGTAGTGTCCACTGGCTCCTTGGGCTTGTTTGAGGGCCAGTGCGCACTGTCCAGTGTGCTCTGCTTGGTGTCCCCACCTTGGTGCACTTGTTTTAAACCTTTGACCTTTACTCCCATACTCATTTTCTTATCATTTGTCCCAAGGAATTAGTGAGTTGTCCCTAGTGGCCAAGGGAGACTTATAGTTTCACTTGGTGGGTTTAGGCCTATGGTTTCCTAAAGGCATGTCAAAAGGCCTGTGAGGCCCCACCAAGTCGCAGAACCTCTTGGTCAACCGTCTCCTGGCCCTAGCCATGCTCGCCATCTATTTGACCAGGAAGGTGGCTCTTGCCCAGTGGGGATCCTCAGGGAGTGCAGGGCCTCCTTCCTGTCACTTGTCACTTATCTCTGGGCAGAGTTTCTGATTCGAGATGTGGTCATATACTGGGTGATCCACTGTCTTTCATTCACCAGATAGATCCTTAATTTGACAACACGGGGAATAATAGATCCAGCAGTGTAATTAATGGAAGGTCTGAAGAAGAAACAAATGAAAAACAAAAATGAAGAGAAAACAAACCAAGGGTGCAGGACTAATTTGTGGCATGCCTACCTGAAAGGTTGGCCTTCATTGCCTTAACACCTTATAGACCAGGGGTGAGCAATTATTTTGGTCAGAGGGCCACTTACTGAGTTTTGGCAAGCCATCAAGGGTCACATGATAGGCAGCCCAGGGCAGATTAATATTAATTTTCTAAATTTTTTAGGAGCCCCGCAGGCCAGATAGAAAGGCCTGGCGGGCTGCATCTGGCCCCCGGGCTGCATTTTGCCCACCCCTGTTATAGACTCAGGCTGCACTTGAGTGGTAGGATCATGGGCAGCAGTGACAATACCAAGGTCCTTTATTTTAGTGCAGAGAGTACAGCAGTAGGTAATATAGCAGCAGCAGATGAGAAACATTTTCTTGTCTTTTGCAGTGGATGCACACACAATATAATGCTTAAAAGATGTACTTTCATAAGGCTGCATATGAGTGACATGCCCTGATTGTGTTCGACATGGAAGTAAATGACCAATTTTAAACAGATTTCACTAGAAGCTAGATTTGGTCCTTGTTAATATCAGCCACTGTTTTCTAATTTCCTATAGGTAGACTTTTCATTAAGGTGCCTGGAATCTTTTAGTTGTATTGCTGCTTCGGTTCTCTAAGATTCATTGGCAAAGGAACAGTTTGCATTAACGTTCCCACGAGTGTATTTATGTTGATCTGCTGTGTTGGTTCAGATAGGACTTGAGTTTACCTTGAAGCAAGCTGTGCCAGTCCAGGTCTTCTTTGTTCTGGTTCTGCGTGCTTATATTTAATTATATGTGGTTCACATTTAATTATATATGGGTAATACAAAATACGAAATTCTGTCTTGGAATACAGTAAATAAATAGACAGATAAATACCATATTTACTCAAATTCAAGATGAAGTTTTCCCCCCATTCAATGTGGGGGGTGAGGGGGAATCACTTCATCTTGTATTTGAGTACAAGGTGGATTGGCAGGTGGCTGTGGCTCCAGCCCTGACCTGTGCTCCGGGAAAGTCAGAGCTGTAGCCACTGCCTCTGCCCCATGCTACCTGTTACCGCCCCTGACTCTGGCAGACAGGTCCCAGAGGTGGACGGCATCAAGAGCTGGAGCACAGGTGGGGAGTATTGCTGGAACCAGAAGTCGAAGTGGCCACAGGTTAACCTTTTCAGTAGCTGGATGCAGCCCATGGGCTGTCAGTGGACAGAGTTGGTCTGAGTCATTCAGCAGGTCAGTGGCATGGCCAGGAGCAGAACCCATGCCTTCTGCCTACAAGTCCAGTGCACTGTCCAGTAGCTTCTGCTTCTTCCCTTCCCCAGAGCTTCAGCATGTAAAGAACAGAGGTCACTACATTATTGTAAAGCATAGTTTCAATTTGAGACTAAGCAGTACTAGGCATATATTTGGTGAATAAGATTTTGAGATTGCAGTCACTTTTCTTTTGTGTTCACCTTAGGTTGTTAAAGATAAGCTGTGGGTTCCAGATGAGAGTGAATACCTTGGTGTGAAAGGTAAGTATTCATTTTAACTGCCTTTCCAATTGTTTTAAACCTCCAAGTGCCTTAGAATCCTTTAAAAAAGTTTGCTTATAATAGTAACACAAACTAAATAATAAAAATACAGGTAGTACAGAGGGGACGGTGGTGGATGCTAGGAAGCTCTAAGGAACTGCTGGTCCCAATCTTGCTGTTATCAATGTGACTTGCAATTTTGGGGTCACTGATGTCTATGTTATCAGATAATATCTGTGGATAAAAATGCCTTGTCACTTGTAGTTCTCCAGAGGAATTACGATTTTTTCTCTCAGATGTAGACATAGCCGTGATCCCTGATGCCTTTCCTAGCTGTAGGCAATACAAGCTGATGTAGCAGCAGCTTTTCCCTGGAGCTGCTCAGGCAAGGGCAGAATGTAATTGTTCAACTTAAGCTAGTTCATCCTTGTGCCTTATTTATAGCTGCACTCTCTGATAGCCAACCCACAGTTTGGGGAACATTAAGGTGTAAGTTATTAATTAGCACTAGCCAAAATCATAGAAATGCGGGCTGAAAGGATGCGCAAGAGATCAGGTAGTCTGATTTCCTAAACTGAGGCAAAACCAGCTGTACTTATACCATCCGTGACAGACGTTTGTATAACCAAAATGTAGGGGTGATGGATGCATTAAAAGATTGTGAGATATTTACTTGTTATGGTAATATGTGCTGTATAATGAAAGTACCTTTTGAAAGTCACAAAAGCCCTGACAGCTTAGGCTGCAATGAGCCATGATGTATATCTGTCAAGAAAGCTTAAGCAAAATCTAATGCACTCTGAGGCATCCTGGATCTATATTCTGGAGTGAGATCCCCTGGGTTCTCTACAGCCTTTACTGTGGCTAATTCAGAAATTAGTTTTATTTAATTAAATTAAATATGAGCTCAAATAATGAAATCACAGATAATCAGGTCTGTTCAGTTTCCTTGATTTTTTTTTTTTAATATACATCCAATTTCCTGTTGCCCTCAGAGCTGCAATTTTCAATTTGTTACAATTTTTTTTTATTTACCTTGCATAAGTACTGAGACGGGAAGAAGCTATCTGTAATAGTTTGTAGCTGGATTGAGGTAATTACAGATTTGGCACCTGAGAAGATGTGTGACGCAGCCTGAGATTTTTAGCAAATGGCATGGGTAGGGGGGCTGGGTCTTGAAGATTTTACTTCTTGGGTCTTCTTCCTTGTATTAAATTAGAAAGTAACTGTACCTTTTTAATAAGCACTGAACCACGTACTTAATTTTAAACAGAAGAGTAGTCTTGTTGAAATAAACCAGGCTACTAAAATGCTTAGACTTGAACATGTATGAGTTATTCCAGGCAGTAGAAGAGTCAAGCTGCTTGCATCTTACCCTACACCACACAATTTGCCCCCTGCTGCCTGTCCTGCCACCACTTTCCTCCACTGCTGCCTGCGGGCCCCAAAACCTGTCTCCTCCTGATGTCTGCCCTCCCAGCACTTGCCCTCTACCTGGTCCCCTTTGCTGCCTGCCCTCACATCCCTCCCACTGCTTATGTTTGAGCTCTGGCAGGGCTCCAGCCTGTGGCATGAAGTACATGGTTGCTCTAAACCCAGTCTGGCCACGCAGCAGGTGTTGCAATGGCAGCAGTGCTAGTGGGGTGCTGGTGCTGTGGTGACCTCCACTGCTGCTACCAGGCCAGGCTGGGACCAGAGCAAGCACCAGAGCCCTGCTGGAGCTGAAGCCAAAAGGATACGGATAAGTGGAGAGGCAGGCAAAGGGTAGAGGTAGCAGGGGCGGGGAAAAAGGCAGGGGGGCAAGTGGGGGAGCAAGTAGGATGGGCAGAGGCAGCTGTGGGGTGGGCCTCAGCTGCAGCTCCAATCCTAACTTTGGGTCAAAGATGGAGCTGCAACAGCTACCTGTTCCCCACTATCAACTTGTATGCAAATTCAGGATGAGGAGCTCCCTCTCCATCTTAAATGCTGAAAAAACCCTTGTCTTGGATTTGGAAATATGATTGTGAAGCCTAATTCTGAAATTGGGAGGGTGGTAGAATATGCAGTAGTAGATTCTGTGCCAGTGACATACAAAGAGCCCAGTGCGTTAGAAAACTAAGGGCCGTCAAGCTCATGGATTGGGCCGTCAAGCTTCATGGATTGGGGCCACAGACCAGGTCTACATACTGGCTCCAATGAACAGGGCTGGTCTGGTATGCGTGCTGCATGTAGATATGCCATGGGCTGGTCCTGCTCACTACTTGTAGCACACGTGCCAGGCCCAGCCCTGAGTATCACAAGCAGCATGCACTGACCCTGACCCTATAGATGTCACGCAGCATGTGGGGTGGCTCCTGGGTCTGTACTGCACATGGCATGCAGGACTGATCTGGGTATGCACTACATGTGGTGCTCCTGCCAGACTATCCCTGTGCACTGGATCAGGCTCATATGATTGGTGTATGGTCCTGGTTGAGACCAGCCCCAGATCCAGCATTCAGAACTGGTCTGGTGTGGACATCTCAAGCAGTGTGCTCTCTGACTGTCATGTGCCGTGTATAACGCATGCCCCAGGTTGGTCCTGTGTGCTGCGTGTAGTGTGTGTGCTGGCTCCAGCTCCTGCACCATGTGTAGCATGTGCCAGACAGGTGCTGTACACTGCATAGGCCTGGGTCCAGCACATGCTACTTGTGGTATGTAGGGCTAGTCTGAGACTCACAGACAGCACTGCTACCTTGATGATTGGGCTCCTTAGGCTGAATCTGGCCTGTGGGCTCTATTTTTGATGACTATGGTCTAAAGGATGTTGCTCGTGGAATTTAGGATTGGAAGGTGCCTCCTGGGACGTTGGGTCCAATCCTTCATGTTCACACACAATCATTTACTGAAGGGATTCCCAAAATTGCCATTTCAAACTCAAACACATAAATATACCAGAAGTACTACAGATATCCTATAGCATGCAGCAGGTAAAAACGTAGTTGACAGGGGCACTGCCATTTTAATTACAAAGAAGTAATTGGCTAATGTAGTAAGGGCCAACCTTTTTGGCAGGCATGCCATGAATTAGCCCCACATCCTTCCCAAGTGCCACACCAATCCCCTTCTGCTGCCTAATCAGCTGCTCTGCTTTCTGGTCCCTGTTCTGTGATCCCTGCCTGATCTGCTGTTCTGTTTTTTGCTCCGTGCCCTATCTGTGTGTGTTGCCTGTCCCCTCCCTGCTCTGCCATGTGCCACACACAGAGGGTGCCCATGCCACTTGTGCCATGTGCGCTGCAGGTTGTCCACCCGTGGGTTAGTGCTCAGAAGATCCTAGGAAAAGGACCACAGTCCCTTGCTACAGAAGAAGGAAAATCCCTGCCAGTCTGAGGTCAGGAAAATAATTATTTTCTTATCCCAGATATGGCAGTCAGTATGACCCCGAGCAGACGACCAAAACCCTTTCGCCAGGAACCTCTGAGTTTTCTAAGTATCAGCAGGAGCAAAAAAAATCCTAACCTTACTGAAGCTGTAAGCATTGGATTACCAGACAATACCTACCCTGCAGGGTAGTCACCTTTGTACCACAAAATGAGGATTACAAATACCAGGTTCCATACATCTTGCACGCTGATTGTTGAGCCAGAATTCCCTATCCTGTCCTACCGTTCCTCTCATAAATGTATTCAGTTCTGTCTTAAGGTGATTCAGGTTCTTTGCTCCCACTGCTTTACTTGGAAGACTAACCAAAACATCACTTCTCTGATAGTTCAAAGTCTTATTCTAATATTTCATTTAAATTTATATATAGGCAATGTTTAGCTATTTGATCTTATTCTGGTGGTGTTTATAGCCTAAAAAGTTCTTTTTCCTTATATTCAACCCATGCTTATAAAGGGTGATCATACTCTCAACCTCTGTTCCTTCTTGTCTGTGGTGAAGATGTTCTGTCTAATGTATCCAAAGATTTCTTTAATTTTTTTCACTGCAGCATCAGTGTGACAGCTTATGTCCATCCTCTCATCAACAGATGCACCTATACCTCTCTCCTCAGTTATCTCCAGTCCATGCTCCCCTAGCTTACATCAAGAAGATAGAGACATTCTGAGTAGAGCATCCTTGAATTTGGAAATGAATCTGAACCTACAAGTTGCATGTGGCTTTTACAATACATTCTAACATCTATACATTTATTTTTCCTGCTAACTGTAAGGTCTGGAATCCTTGTCACATACAGAAGTCACATTGCTGCAGGGAATTGTCAAATATTTATCATTATTTGGAAGGGATGTTAATTGCTTCCATTCCAAGCCTGACACCGACAGGATGTGCACTTTTTAAAGATTTGTAGCAATAATAATTTGCCATGAAACTGCATGTTCAAAAGATGTCACACCCTTTTTTAATTTGCAGAAATTCCTGTAGTTCATTTTCCATTTAGGTCAAGAAAGTTTTTAATCTGTAGCTTTGTCTGTAATCCATGATATGACCTATGTATTATTAAATTGGAGACTGTAAGGTTCATAATATGATATGACCTTGCTCTCCCTCCCTTATACATATGTAGTCATATAGAAACCAGTTGCTACTGGATATTTTTGTCCAAGTACCTGTAATTTTACTGTATGTAACTATTGTGCATAGCATAATTATGATTTTAGTTAAACAAGCATTCCAGTAACAGCATAAAACTTTCATTGAGCATCACTGTGCCTGCTGAAATGCATCGTATCTTTCTCACTTATTCCCACAGCTTTGACTTTGAAACAAGAAAAGCTAATGGTAACATTTGAAATTGAAATGCAGTAGTTTACTCTCTTTGCATGTTCACTGTTGTGTGTAATTGAAAGGACTTTAAATTGGTTTTTGTATGGTGACTGCTTTTGAAGAGAGATTAATTCAAAAGAAAATAATATAGTAAACAAATGTATTTTAAAAAACAATAATAGACAAGATAACTCAACAGTTTTGTGAATGTTGGGACTTGGGGTTGGGGATAAAGCAGACTTTGAGTTTCTCCACAGATTCACTATGTGTACCTCCTGAGGAAGGGTTAAATATTACAATGCTTTAATTTTTGTCATTGTTTCTCAACCTTTTCAGATGCAATGCATCCCTTCTTAGACTCAAGGCACCCCTTGAAAAATGCCAGCTCTTAGTTTTCAGTTGACTAACAGAGCAACTGTTCTGTTACAGAGAACTCAGAAAATCCACAACAGTTCAGAATGTTTTTGATAACATGGATTTCTATTTGAGATCTCTGGATTTATCTTGTGAATCATGTTTGTACACCTACCAGCGCTAACATGGTATGGAACCCCACAGCACCCTTAAAAGTATCTCAGGACATGCCAGGTACCATGATACCCTGGTTGAGAATCACTGGACTATTGTAAAGTGTTGCAGAGCTGAAACTGCTAGGGGAAGAGCCCTAGCAGTGAGTTGGAAGCCCCAGCTGCTGGTTATCAGGGCAGCCAGAGTGAGCTAGTGGCCCACACCTGCCAGTGTTCAGTTGACCGGAAAGGGCAGGGCCTGGCTCATATATAAACCCCAGGGGTGAGGCCAGGAAAACAGTTCTCTGTCGGCAGCCAAGGGGGAAGGAGTTCTCCCAGAGCAAGCAAAGGGGAGAGGCCTGACTGCACGAGCAACTCCTGATACTGTTGTGGAATGGAGTATTCCCCGGTAGGGTTTTAATAATGTTATAGCTGGGTGGCTTGAATTTATGTTACAGCCCAGGGGCTTGTGTTTTGTTTGCTGTTGTATAAGACTGGTGGTTTGGGTGAGTCTATTAGGGGAAGGAGGAGGCCTCATAGGGGGGGACCCACAGCAGTGTAGGGACCCAGGTGCCAGAGAGTACGCAGCAGTCGGGGTGCACAGACCCCAGGTGCCAGAGAGTGCACAGTACTTTGCAGGGGTGTGAGGAGCAGAGTGGGACAGCGCTGCAGAGAGCCCAGGGAGGACAAGGGGGCCAAATTGCAACAAGGCCCAGACCAAACAACATTGGTACTATCTGCGAGGCTTGGGGTGTGTTAAAGGGATGGCTGGAGCCACACATAGCCCATAAGGCTAGGGTGCCCCGAAACACCCATTGTGACATCTATCTTGGAGCGGGACCCACCAGGGTCCGGAAACACCCCCCCTGGGGTCCAGACAATCAAGCAAGAACGTGTCCAAGAGGACTTTAAGGCAGCCTCCCTATCAATTATTCAATCAAGGCCGTGGTGGGTGAGAATAGAGGGTGCCCATTGGGCCAACTTGGCATGGTAAGGGGGTCTTGGGGAGATCACGGCCATCCTTGGATCCAGAGGGAGGGTCCAGAGAAGGGCCACTCGTATGGTTAAGGGCCTACAGACCAAGCCCTACGAGGAGAGACTAGAGAAACTGGACCTTTTCAGCCTCCGCAAGAGAAGGTTGAGAGGCGACCTTGTGGCTGCCTATAAGTTCATCAAGGGGGCACAAGGGGATTGGTGCGGGGAGGTTTTATTCACCAAGGTGCCCCCGGGGGTTACAAGAAATAATGGCCACAAGCTAGCAGAGAGCAGATTTAGACTAGACATTAGGAAGAACTTCTTCACAGAGTGGCCACGGTCTGGAACGGGCTCCCAAGGGAGGTGGTGCTCTCCCCTACCCTGGGGGTCTTCAAGAGGAGGTTAGATGGGTATCTAGCTGGGGTCATCTAGACCCAGAACTCTTTCCTGCTTATGCAGGGGGTTGGACTCGATGATCTACTGAGGTCCCTTCCAACCCTAACATCTTTGAATCTATGAAAATCCTGTAGGACCCATTCCCATGACCTAAAGTCACCTGTAATTTGTATGCAGATAGTGTCTGCACACTTAATATGAGATGTCTTGTGATGCAGGGATATGTGAACCTTGAAGGTGCCATGATTCAGCATCCTAGACTGCCGAGTTATTACAAAACCATTTAAATTCTTCTCTGCTTTGTTTTTGTGACCAATCATTGCCTTTATCTCATCTTTCTCTATCAAAAATGTGATTCACTATATATTTGTGTTGTACATCCCTACCTAATGACAATACCTAAAGGATTGTCAGCTGTGCCTATAGGAACTGATTCTTTTACTCAAGAAGAGTTCTCTGGATCTCTTGTGATCTGTTCAGCTTGGAAGTCCCAGTTTCAGGCCCTGGTGATGGGCAATAATCAGTCCTTACAAATTTGTTGCATATATTACAGAGATTGCAAACAGCTAACAGCATCTTTTCTTAAAATAGTGATGCACAGCATGTTAATTACAATATGAATTGACTTTCCTCTGTCTTAAGTAAAGCACAAACAGGATGCAATCTGTGTAAGTCACTCCACTTCGGGGTAAAGTTACTCCTCTGAAAGTGAAGGGTAGTTGTATACTTCTGTAAGTTACTTCAGTGTGCCAGATGTGCTTTCCCCCCTGTGAAATGCAAGCCAGCTCTCTCATCATTACTATATCACTCTGTAATAATTGTGTGGTATCTCCTTATTTATAGACATGTATCCTATAATTTATGACTCTACCCTTGCAGTTAGTAGTATGCATTTTATTTCCCTCTATTAAGTAAGTAAAAATTTGCTTGCATGTAATACAAAAAAACACCCATATGCTGCCAACTATCAGATTGGAATCTTATATTGTCTCCTCATTTATGATATTAACCATAATCATTTTGATTGAATAATGTTCCTCAATGCTTTATTTTAAGTCAACAAGTTCACTTATAAAGGCCTAATCCTGAAAGGTGAAACTAAAGTACAAAAAAGTGCTTTCTAGGTGAAAATACTATATGGCATTAGGTCAACTTGCAGTGTACATAATCCCATCAATATGAAGAAGAAAAACAGAATGAAGTGACAAGTACTGTTTTTTGCAATTTTCAGGATTGAATTTTTACAAAATATTTCTCATTTAAATAAAACTTTTTGTAAACAGAACTTTTCACAAGAACAGTTGACTATTAAAAATGTTGTTGCAACAATGTTCTTATCAATTTATAGTTTCATAGTTTGTAGGGTCGGAAGGGACCTGAGCAGATCATCAAGTCCGACCCACTGCCATGGCAGGAAAAAGTACTGGGGTCAAACGTCCCCGGCAAGGTGTTCATCTAGCTTCCTTTTGAAGACCCCCAGGGTAGGAGCCAGCACCACTTCTTTTGGAAGTTTGGTTCCAGATCCTAGCCGCCATGAAGTAGCGCCCCCTGATATCTAGCCTGAATCTACCCTCTGCCAGCTTGTGGCCGTTATTTCTAGTCACTCCTGGTAGTGCTTGGGGGAACAGGGACTCTCCTATTGCCTGCTGGTCCCCCCTGACTAGATTGTAAACAGCCACTAAATCCCCCCCCTCAACCTTCTCTTGTGGAGACTGAACCACCACTCTCTGGATATGGCCCTCCAGCCAACTAGTGACCCATCTGACTGTGTAGATATTAATGCCACAGTCTCCTAGTTTTTTAATGAGAATGGGGTGAGAGACAGTGTCGAAGGCCTTCCTAAAGTCCAGAAAGACTACATCCACTGCGACACTTGCATCTAAGGATTTTGTGACCTGGTCATAGAAGGCCACCAGGTTGGTCTGACAGGACCTGCCTCTAATGAGCCCATGTTGGTTGCCCCTAAGCATAATCTCCCCTCCTGGCCCCTCGTGGACATGCGCCAGGATAATTCTCTCAAAAAGCTTACCCAGGACTGAGGTAAGACTAACTGGCCTATAGTTCCCTGGGTCTTCCTTCCTCCCTTTTTTGAAAATGGGAACCACATTGGCCCTTTTCCAGTCCTCCGGTACAATGCCAGGGCACCATGAGTGCTCTTAAAGCCAATATAACACAATTGTCATCCAGATTATTTTCAGAAATATTGCTATAATGTTGCACTTACCAAAAAACAACCCCCCCCCCCCAGTTTTGTTTAAATGAAAAACCTTGGTAAGGATTTAAAATAATTATTTGGTTAAAAATTCAGTAAAGCAATATTGAGGAAAAATGTTACTAGAAATGGAAAATGTATTTCAAATATACAAAGTAAAACAAGAAAATAAATCAATATTATTTTTTCTTCTGTTTATTGACCAGTTCTATGTTGTTATATCTTAATATTTTAAAATTGCTGATTGTTTAGCATGAGTGGTACTTCATCCATTAGATAAAAGCAATTAAGTATGTTTGGTGCGTTTTTTTTCGTACCTATTTTGTGACTTTTAGATGTCTTATGAAAGTGTTCAAGTTGTAAAATAGCATTGGCATTATTGCATTACTGCACTGGTGGCCTTGATTTGATTCCATTGCAATTAACATGAAACTAATTTGAGATTCTAAGACTATGAGAAATGTTTTAATACAGTCTGAATATGTATTGAACTTTTTAATAGTTAAGTGGCAGACTATGTCTATGAAACATAAGGCTCTTAATATTTAGGCAGCTCACATTGAAAAATGCTTCAATTATTCATGCTTTTCTGAAATATTTCTCTGTGTTGACACTATTAATAGTTGGTTTAAGGCTGAAACCTACTAAGTGATGCAAATTGCATTTTCATTTAAATGATAAAATCCTGCTTTTGGGTAAGCCTATACAAAATCTTTTTCACTTCGAGTTCCAGTGAGAGCTAGTGTGCATGTTGGAGGGCAAAATTGTGTCTGCTATTTTATAATATACTTTCTAGTTTATTTAATAAGTATTTCAAATAAGTAGCACTGGATTAAATTTTTGAAAGCAGCTGCTACTGAGATAAGTGCCTGCTAATTAAAGTAGTCCCTCTGGAGTCTAGGAAGCATGGTTCACTAGACTGGGTGTCAGGAAACATAGTTCCATTCTTCATTGTGCCGATATCCCACTGTGATCGTGGGCAAATCACTTCAGCAGTCTGTTCCTCTCTTT
>NW_005841871.1:4320411-4334042 GCF_000455745.1 Alligator sinensis
TGTCTATCTTTTTTATTTAAACTGTAAGTTCTTCAGGGAAGAGCCTGCCTCACTGTGCATGCATGCATAGCTCAGTCATGGCTGAAACTTCTTGTGGCTGCTATAGTACAAATAATAGCCTCTCATGTTTGTGAACAGTGGCAGGTGTTCACCACAGTGGATCAAGAGCTTTTGATGGAGGTGCTGTATATCTGGTCTAATATACAATATCACTTCAATTTTCAGCTATAGGATTGCCGCTGTTAAAGGGAACAAGCGAAGACCATGACGTGCTTTTGACTTCTGCAGCACCAGGCATTCAGTGGAGCCATTCCTTATTTGTCTTGATACCCTCATGGACAAAGAAGATTTTGTTCAAACGAGAGTCTTCCATTAATCAGCAGTTGGTCAGTAAGAGATGATTGGGTATTGTTTAATTTATGTAAGGAACATAAAGAAGTTTTCTACCGTCCTAATTAGTACATAATTTCTAATGGTCTCAGATGATTACATTCACCTTGGATAGTTTCAGCAGTAGCATCCTAGATGCAAGATCTTCTTATAATTATGATGACAAGAAGAATCTTGTGTTTGCCATATAAATTCTAAAATTCAAACAGAAAACACATATGTACAATGTGATGTATTTACTTCCTTACATGGTGTGTTTTGTCATGGAAAGGTGGTCACCAAATGATGAGCATGTCACTTTGTCTAATAAACTATCTGCTACCTCATATAATTATTATTTAGATTTGTACAAATAAAAAAATCATTGATAGGACAGTAGAGCTTTCAGATACTAAGGTTCTGAGTAGATGTAACTTCTTTTTCTCAGTCTTTATTATAGTACTTAACTTAAATTGTATTTATAGTTTGTGAATTGCTACATGTCCATGTACTATATACATTTTTTTTTTTTCTTCTTTTCAGCCTGAAGATGTGCCAAGAATTTCTGTCTCTTCTGGGTATGGAGTAACTTTTCAGAAATGTGCAGTGGTAAGTTTCACTGTATTGTTTTTGTTCATCTAAGAACAAATTGAGATACAAGCCTCATGAGGAGGTTTTTTTGTTCAGGGCGTGTGTGCACACACGTATTTGTTTGTTTTATTCTGCACTTAACTATATCTAATGATGGAGATTTTATTGTAATGAGCCAAGGCCCAGCTAGGACAGATTCAGACCCAGACCTCAGGTGGAAGAAATTGGGAAAGAAATCAAAGAGAGGGATATTAGCTATATAAGCTCAGATCGGACAGCGGATTGCCTTACTGTGCCTCTGGAACTCCTAAGGCAGACTTTGTGCTTTGAACCTCTGGTTTGGACCCTCTTGCCTGTTCCTTTGTGCTCTTGTTCCTATCTTGGATCTCCCAGCTTGACCATCAGCTTGCCCTGACCACAGCCTCATCTTGAGCCTTGACTTGATATCCAGAAGCAGGCCTGACATTCATTTTTGACCTTGACTTCTATTCTGGTAAATCTTTGACCTGGCATGATCTACTCACATTGTGACCACCCATGCCCAAGTCAGCCCTTTACATCTTACACCCCTTACACCTGTCTAGGTATGCTCATTCAGGGTACATCTGGTATCTATCTGTACACCCAACCCTATTGGTGGTATTTGAGTTAGCAGCACACTTGGTCTGTTTGCTGTGCTGACCAAAATTTTGTCAACTTCTGATCCGAGGCTGACCTATCCTATGTGTGTAGGCACTTTTTCATCCAGCTCTGGGTTGCCTCTTTTGGGCACTGAGATAGTAAAGCAGCCATCTGCCATGATGATTTCCTTACTGAGGTTATGGTAGATCATAAATGTATACCTCCCCATACAAATTTTGATTCACTGTGGCCTCAGCGTGAGGAATCTCTGATGCTTCAGTTAGACAATGGGCACTAATTGCTTGTTGTCTGTTTTAATGGAGGAAGATTGCTCAGTGATAAAATTGTAAATGTTCACATGATTCCCCAAGTTTTTTTTTTTTCTATTCCTGCCAAGTATTTTTTCTGTCCTCTGTACCATTCACAGTATGCATGCTATACATTTTGCTTCACTTTTGGTTTTGATGTATGCCAGCTCCTAGCTTATAAAATGATCTATCAGCTAAGAGGATGGCTGGCTTCCTTGAGTTGACCACAGTGAAATAAGGATCTCATGGATTACCTTCTTCTGTACAGGTCCACTTCCATTCAGCCATTCTGGGTACAATTGTCCTAAGAAGTTGACCATTTTAATATAATAAAAGCCTTAGTCTGTCTGTCCATAATGCTTTATTCACACTCTGATTGGTTTTCTTGGCAGCCAATTACAATGCTGACTGAAACAACCAATCAGAGTGCTGTGCACAGACAGACGCACACAACTGAGCGCTGCCATGACAGCAGGGACTGAGGGGCCCAGCCCTGCTCCTTGGAGGGGAACAGTGGGGATGGACTGGGATGGCAGAGCGCTGCCATGACGGTAGGAATAGAGGGAGGGGACTGTGCCCCTCCTCTTCCCCACCGCTGCTGGACCCTGACGAAAGCCATCAGGGAGGGGGAAGTGGTGGGGAGGAGTAGGACTTTTATCTGTAGTCAGAATGACAGGTTGCTACTGATGTATCAAGTTTAGGGGAAACACCTCAACAAGCCAAAAGACTGCACTCCAGCAACTTCAAGCTAGTGTATGAATCACTAGATTTGACTGCTACATGTCTCCCATCTCTTGAGAATTTTGCTCTTATGCTGTCTTTCCCTCTGTCTTAATAAATCTTGCACTTCTTGCTGTGCAGTGCAATAGCTTGAATAAAGAGGTAGAGAATCCCTGCCCTTATTATAGAACAGCTTTTAGCTTCATAGTTAGGGCTGGGAGATGAAGGGTGTCAAATCCCTGTCTAGTGTCTACCTCTTTCTGTTGAACACTTTTTTTCCATAAGCTGGCACCATGGCCATCAAACTATTGAAGAAAGAACAATCCCTCTCATTTCTGTGAAAATACCCTGAAAGACAGATGTCTACATTTAAGAGTCCAGGCTGTAAATCCTAAGTGAACAAAGCTGCCTACAGCCTGAATCAAGTGTCTGAGGCCCAGAGGCAGTGTTTTTCTCATTGGCTACATCTAAGCAGCTCCATGCTCAATAAATGTTTTTTTTTTGTTTTTGTTTTTGGATCACGCTTCTGAAGCACTTAACTTTTCCACAGGGAGCCTGGGCACCTCACTAAGAGGTCTAGATTCCACTTTGGAAGTACATGCCTTCTAAGCGTGCCTGTAAATGTTCTGGGAGGTTGCCCCGACATGCTGTAATTGCAGCACATTACAGCAGACTTGATTACTCAAGTCTTCTGGAGCATGCTAATTGGTGTGCTCCAGCCAGCTTCTGAATCTTGTGTATCAGTGTCCCTGTGCTTCAAAATGGCAGCAGGGGTGCTTTAACTAAAGCTTACTTTACAAACTTTAGTTAAAGTGACTCTGTCACCATTTTGAAGTGTAGGGATGCTGCTGATGCACAAGACGCTGCATGTGCTTTAATTAGAGTGGCTCTTGGAGCCACTCTTAATAAAGGGTCCCCCACCCCTGGAACATGTGTAAAAATGCTTAAGTGCCTGTAAGGCACTTAAATACAATTGTAGAGTCAGTCCTAAGAGCTTATTTTCCTCCTTGGGCTTTTGACCCACAGTAGATGTAAAAATTGCTTATGAGGTTCCTATATCTTTAAGGGTTAGACTGTTACTCGGCTCTCTTCCAGGAGCTAGAGATGGGCAGAATTTGAGAGCGAGCTGAAAAAGGAGTCACCTGGCTGTCTGGGTGCTGTTGACATGAACAAAAAAAAGGTTCTTTATTAAAATGGATCCTGGCTCAGTGAACTGAGTCCACAACACAACATAGTCATTTTAAAATCTCTTTCAATTCTGTTTGTAACATTGATAATGAAATATATAAAAAGCAGATGCTGGGGTAAAACTATCAAAAGTTAATTGTGTTGGCCCAAGTCTATTTCTGTTGAAGTCAATGGAAGTTGGGTTTTGCCGGTGCTGAGCCTCTACTCTTGAATTTTTATGATCAAAATCAGAGCAACTTCTTAATGTCCAAAGGCCAGATCCAAATATCAGTTAAGTCAAAGGGACTCTTTCTATTGATCTTTAGGGATTTCGGCGAGGGCCCAAGTGGATATGTTTTACAAGGTCTTTGATTTTAAAGTGAACCAGTAAAAATGTGAATATGCAACACAGCAAACTGCCTAGTGGGTGTGGGGCCGGATTGGGATGATGATAAATGTTCTCTCTCAAGGATGAGTTAGTCTTTCTCTGGTAAATCAAGGGTGCCCTGTTTAGGTTAAATAAAGTGAGAAGCACCCAGCCAAATGAAAAGTATCATCATGCCCCTTTTATAAATACATAGTGTGTCCACACCTTGAACACTGTCTCTAGTTCTGGTCCCCACCCCTCAAAAAGGATATAGAAGAACTAGAGAAGGTACAGAGAAGGGTAACAAGGATGATTAGTCTCCTCATCAAGAAGCCCTTCCATATCACTAAAGAGGCTAGGCCTGTTCAGTTTAGAAGAGATGCTTAAGGCGGGACATAAGGGTATTACTAAATGATATAGAAAAAGTAAATAATAGGGATTTATTATTTACTTTATCTCACAATACAAGAACTAGGGGTCACCAAATGAAACTAGTAGATAGTAAATTGGAAACTAACAGAAGGAAGTTTTTCCATGCAGCATGCAATTAAAATGTGGAACTCATTGCTACCAGAAGTTGTAGAAGCTGACAGTTTAGCTAGACTCAAAAAGGGATCAGACAAATTCTTGGAGTAAAGAGGCATCAGTAGCTATTGAGCATGGGACTTACAGCCTCTGAATCAGAACTGTCTAAACCTTAAATGCTGGATGTTGCAAGTGGCAGAGGACCAGTAGAAAAAACCTTGGGCATACCCAGTTTACTCTCCACTTACAGCATCCACACCCTGCCACTGTGTGACACAGGACACTGGGTGAGGTGGAACTCTGGTTTGACCCAGTAAATGGCCGTTACATTCGTAAGCACCTAGGATCACATTTTGGAGAGAGAGAAAGGGAAAATTGGCAGTTTCCGTTTTCTGTCATTGAGTTTGTCCTAAGCCTTGTGATGTCTTGTTTGACTATTAAGGCCTAACAACAGGTTCCTTCAAACTCTAGGTTGGTGGTTGTAGAATGGACCAAGAATTGAATATGACACTAACAGCCTACTCGCAATGTGTGTTGTTGGTTTTTTTTTTTAATGAATATAGGCATGCAAAGCCTTTATGAAGGGCAGAGTCCATATTATTGAAAGAGAGGCATTTAGCTATGTTAGTCTAAAGTCAGGTAGAAGGCGGGGCATTGTTGTACTTTGTTTTTCAATTATAACAGGAGGTAGTACAATGTTAAACATTCCATTTCAGATGGATTGGATTAATATATTCATCTATTTGACTTCAATACCTGAATGTTTTATAAATACCGTATTTTATTGTATACTGCGTGCCCCAAATAAGACACGCAACTTTTTTTCAGCAGAATGAGGGAACAAAAGATATTTTTCTAGAGCCATGGCCTAGAACTGGGTTCTTAATGGAGTCTGTGTCAGGAAGCAGGAGGAGGAGCAGTTCAGTGTTGACCCTTTCAAAGTTGCTGTCAAATTGGCCAGTATCTGGCAAATTTTATCCTGTAAAAAGTATATGGGGAATGGTGCCACCTTGGTTATTCATATCCCCCATATCATTCCTCATGGGGAGGGTGGGGGGTGGTGGTGCATGTAGTATATGAGCAAATATGGTAATTTAAAATGTGAGGCAATCTATCACCAGTGGAGCAAACAGGCATTGCTTTAATTTTATAAGGTGGGGTCCAGGCTCAATGACCCTGTATACGACAATTGGGATTTTAGCAACTGATGTAAAAAATAGTGACATGCAGTGTTTATAGACATGCTCCAGGAGGGGGCTTTAATTAGAGCAGCTCCAAGAGCTGCTCTAACTAAAGTGCCCGCAGCGTCATGTGTATCAGCATCCCTGCACTGAAAAATGACAGCAGGAGTACTTTTAACTAAAGCTTATTGAATGAGCTTTAGTTAAAGCTCCCCACCACCATTTTTCAGCGCAGGAACGCTGATGCACGTGATAGTGGAGTCTGGTGGAGCACGGTAATACCACACCTCAGCAGACTTGCTTAATCAAGTCTGCTCCAACACTCTGTAATTACAGCACGTTGGAGCAGCCTTGCTGCGTGTGAATAGGTGCCCATGGTGACCTGAAGCAGATCTTTTGCACAGAGTGGAGAATAAATATGCATTTCATTGTAGGGCACTGATTAACTATAATATTCTTATCAAATTGGTCATACTTCATAACTAGGAAGACTGAAGATTGATAATGTCAGGCACTTGGTAGGGTAAGACAAAACTGACGCTGGGGCATTATTTTATTGTAATAACTTCTCAAACAGAGTTTTGAAACTGCTCAGTTTTGGGGGGTTTTTTGCTATTCATAGCACAGCCTAGACAGTCTCATTAAAAATTGTGAAGTCCTGCTGTACAAGATCAAAGCTAGTCGGCTCTAGACAGTAGGATTATTGGAAAATAATCTTGTAATGATCCCAGCTGTAATTTAAAATCTGTGCAATTAGTTGTGAATTGTCTTCTATTTTGGTTCTAGTAATATTTTAACTTGCTTACTCTTTCCTTTTATTTTAATTTTACTGCATCTGTTCAGATGCTTTCTTGTTAGCAGGTAGACAGACCATATGGCAGTCTTGAGTAATTTTAAATGAAAAAAATGTTTTGTAACTTTTGCTTCCATCCCCACAGCTTGTGGATTACACTTTATAAGAGAGCAGGGACATTACATGTATTTTCTTATTCAGGATCAGATTTTACAAACATACCCAATTCTCTTTTTCTTCATTAATTGATATTTCTTCCAAAATAAGAGCAGAGTTATTACTCACAAAGATGGCCAACCTCCTATGAGCCACCTTGACGAACAACTTTTAGACAAATAAATAACCAGTGCTGTATGTATAATATATAGATGACATCTTCATCACCTGGACTGAACACTTAGAAATTGCTGAGGAAATCTATCACAACTTCAACAACAACCACTCATTCTTGAATTTTTCTTCTGAATATTTTTATACCAATATTAACTTTCCAAATACTGTGGTCAGTGTCAGAATGGCACCCTACAAAGCAACTATATATATAAAAACCCAACGATCACAATGCTTAACAAAACCAGTAGCCAACCTAAACGTATTAAGAAAGCTATAATCCAAAGCTAGATCCTCAGCTGCCTCTGCATCTGCTGTCAGGAGAATATTCGCCAAAAAATGGCTTTTACACAACTCAAGCACTTTTCTTAGGGGCATAGATTACATCTTTGAGTGAGCTGCTCTAATCCCACAGACAAATCTATAATAAAAGAAAACACCTCACTGACTGCACGTGCCTGGTTGTCTCATACTATCCCACATTAGAACCCATAAGAAAGATCATCAAACAATTATAATTTATAATTGAAAATTAAACATTGAAAGAAATCTTCCAGGCCCTTCTGTCTCCATCCCCCTCCCTCCTAGGTTCCAAAAACATCCCCACACCTTGTAATTGGCAGTGAAGTCTCTGCTGATCAGTAACTACACAAAACAATACAAGATGCAAAACCTGGCAACTGTGGAAGAAATCAAACTTTGCGTTGTGGTTGTATTAGAATTGGCCCGCTCCTGGGGTGCCAGGGGGAGCTGGGCCCGCCCCGTGCGGCTGTCTGTGGCCGTGATTGTATAGTGGTTAGTACTCTGCGTTGTGGTTGTATTAGAGTTGGCAGAGCCATCTAGGTTTATTTAAAGCTATACAAGTGATCACAGGGAGAGTTCTCAAAGGAACTCTGACCTCTACAAGTTTACAAGCATATTTATACTTTAGACAGTGAAAAAAAAAGAGGCAGGGTTTAGACAAAGCAACCTTGAGAGAAACAGAAAGATGTTGATCATTTGTTTGTCACACGTAAGTAGTTTACTTATTAAAAAAGACACTGTTTTGGGAACAGTTATCAGCTTCTAGTTCGGCGGAAAGGAGAAGGTTAACATCTGCACGCAGACAAAACAAGGCATGAAGGTTTTTCCTTATCTTAGAACATTCTGAAACACACAGCATCAGCATCTTCTTCTCTTCTCTTTCTCTCTCTTTGTCTCTCCTCCTAGTCAAGTAAGAGGCCTGGTTAAACTTACTTCCACACAGCATAACATCACTATCATCATAATCCTTTGTCAAGAACACTTGGAATCTCTGTGTCCTACACATGACTGTCACAGTAGACTATCATGATCTTCTTCCATCAGAGTACCAGATGTTTCTTGGAAGCTATGTGCGTAAAACTAAGAAATCACTGTACTTCTCTTTGTTCCACAAGTGCTAACTGTCTACACTCATTTCATGTGGTCAGATCCATAAATATAATCTTGCTTTTCTCGTATCTCTGGACCATCAAGGCTGTAATCACAACACTACTCTCTTTTTACTGCATTTTATATTATCAGCCCATCACCTTCCTTGACCTCACTCCAATATGAATAAACAGTCTATGCCTGATTAGCAGCCACAAATGCCAACTACAGAAGCTTATGTCCCAGTTTTCACAGAAGAGAAAGTTTTTGTGGGGATGTGTGATGGGATTGCTACACAACTGAGTGTAGACTTCTCTCGTTTCCTCCTCTTTTCACTGTGGTTGAGTGAAGGTCTCTGCTTTTATTGTTGTGAGAAAAAAAACCCAAATTCTCCTCATGGCTGTAGAAAAAAGTTTGAAAAGGTGAATTAAGTGAACACCAAAGGCTCCTAAAGGCAAATACAATAAATCCAAAATATCTTTTTAACAGTAGCTCATTATTAGCAAGAACCTAGAGAGACAAAATGAGGAAAGCAAAGCTAAAGAATGAGCTGCACCTGGGAAGGGAGGTTAAAGACAACAAGGGTATCCTGTCAAGAAAAGAGAGACCAAGAAAGCTGTGGGTCCACTGTTAACTACCCAGGAGGAGCTCCTAACAGAAGAAGAAGGTGGAGCTACTCAAAGGTGCTTTGCCTCAGTCTTCACAAAAAAGTTAAGCTGCAGCCAGATACCTAACAAGGTTTATTTGTATAAGTAAGGAGACAAGCTGAGGGATAAAATAATAAGAGAGAGCCACAGAGATTTTCATGGATCTGAGCGAACTCAAGTCAGCAGGGTCTGATGAACTTCATTCCAGAGTACTGAAATAATTGGCAGAAGAGATATTGAGGGCCCTTGGCAATCGTATTCATATAGTTATGGGAGACTGATGAGGTACCAAGGGCCAACATAGTGTCCCTCTTTAAAAAAGGCTAAAAGGAGGATCCAGGGAACTACAGACCAGTTATCTTTTTCTGAATACCTGAGAAATTACTGGAGCATATCCTAACAAAGTCTATTTACAAGCATGTGGAGGAGGAAGCACTGATCACAAGCAGCTAGCATAGATTTACTAAAAAACCAATCATGTCAAACAAGCTTGATCGCCTTAACAAAGTAACTACTTGGGTGGATAAAGGAAATGCTGTGGATTAAATGTATCTGGAATTCAGCAAGACTTTTGGCAATGTCCTGCATGACATTCCCATTTTTATGAAAAGGTATCCCTAATAGGAGAAATGTGGGCTGGACAAGACTGCTATAAATTGGCTCAATAGCTGCAAGAAAAGGGTAATTGTAAGTGGTTCCATGTCAGAATGGCAGGAGGTTTTGAGTGGAGTCCCACAGGGGTCTGCCCTGGGCCCAGTGCTGTTCAACATGTTTATTAATGGTTTGGATGCTGACATAGAAAGCTTCTTGAGCAGGTTTGCAGATGACATGAAACTGGGAAGGATTGAGAATGCTTTGGAGTATGGGAGCACAATTCAAAAGGATCTTGACAGATTGGAATTGGGCTGAAGGTAACAGGCTGAAGTTCAGTGTGGACAAATGCAAGGAGCTATGCCTCAGGAAGAATACTAAAAAAAATAAATACAAAATGGGTGCTACCTGGTGGGATATCAACACTATGGAGAGTCTGGGAATGTTAGAATCCTAGAATCATAGAGAAGCAGGGCTGGAAGGGACCTCCATCTAGTCCAGCCCCCTGCCTGAAGCAGGATCATCTCTATCCAAATCATCCTATATAATCCATAATCTAAATTCTGCATAAGGCTACTATCACTCCTGATACAATGCAGACTTAACACCCTAACCTGCCACAGGTAAAGCAGGGGAACCACAGCAGTCAATGTCCTGCTTCTATGAAATGTTGTCAACATATTCCCAGGAGATCTTAGGTAGAGGGTGATGCCCCTCTACTACAGAGGGAGGCAAAAAACTCGTATTCTGTACCAATCTGACCATGAGATAACATCCCTTCCTGAGCCCAAATATGCCAATTGGTTTGCCCCTGAGCAGAGGGGCAAGCCCCTCTAGCCAAGATGTTGGCACAACCCAGTCAAAGTCCCCAGCCTTGGCTGTAGCCAACACACAGTGCCTCTGAAAAAGACTTAAAAACACCCTGACACATGTGGCAAAAAGTTGGGGAGGCAGGCAAGGGCAACTAGCACAGCCCAGAGCATAGGAAATACTCATAGTAGAACATAGGCATAGCTAGTGTTGGTAGATCAGATTTGGTATGAGTCTGCAATGTGAAGCAGCCACAGAAAAGGCAAATAACGTTTTGGGATACATCAACAGCAGTATTAGGTGTAAGATACAGGAGGTGGTAGTTGGCACTCGTTAGACTTCTAGAGTGCTGTGTGCAGTTTTGGGCTCCATGTTTCAAGAAGGACGTTAGAGAATTAGAGAAGATCCAGAGATGGGCAACAAAAATGATAAAGGGCGTGGAAGGCAAGTCATACAAGGACAGGGTGAGGGAGCTAGGCATGTGGAAAAGGCACTTGAGAGGGGACATGATAGCATTCTTCAAGTACTTGCATGTCTGCCATAAATAAGAGAAAACAGAAAATAGGTTGTGGACTAATGGCTTGAAATGGCAGCAAAATAAATTTAAATTGGATATCAGGAAAAAATGTCTTCACTGTTAGGACAGTGAGGTAGTGGTAGACTTCCAAGGCAAGTTGTGGACTCCATCACTGGAGATGAGATGTTCAAGAAGAAGTAGAACAGCTACTGGTCAGGGTTATGCCTATGTTTAGCTATGGGTATTTCCTATGCTTCTGGGCTTTCCTGGTTGTGGTATGGGGCTGGGATGGAATTCCTCTTCTTTCTTTCCCTCTACCCACACCTCCCCTGCTGCTACATGTGTCTGTTTTTTTTTAAGCCTCCTTCAGAGGCAGTTCGGTGTTGTCTGAAATCAAGGCTAGAGATTTTGACTGGAGTGTGCCTATGTTCCTGCTGGGACTTAAACCCAGAAGTTCTTGGCTAGAGGGTCTTGCCTCTCTGCTCAGGGTCAGATTGTATTTGGGGAAGGAATTTTATCCCATGGTCAGATTCGTATGGACTTGTAGGTGTTTTTGCCTTTCTCTGTAGTGGAGGGCATGGCCCTCTGGTGATCTCTTGAGAATATGTATTAACAACATTTACAGCAGCAGGACATTGGCCGCCATGGGCACTGCCCCTTCCCTGTGGCAGGTTAGGGTGTTATGTTGTGGGTTTCGTATCAGGGTTCACTGTGTAGTTTTGCAAAAAGTTAGACAATGGATTTGTATAGGAAGGGCTGGATAGGGATGTCCAACTGACTGAGGCAGGATCTAGGTGACCTGTGGAGGTATCCTCCAACCTTACTTCTCTATGATCCTATGATTGCTTGGGTCTGACTCATGAGCTCAGAACATTTGAGGGTAGCAGTGTTTTCTTCATAATTCTATTTCTTATAAGCTTATTGGTTAGACAGTTAATCACAATTGTGTTATTCCTGGTAGCAAATATCTGTAGGTGAGGGCAATACTATTTTTAGGATATTACAATTAAGTTTGATATTGCATTAATAAGTTTGGATTATTTAGTGTAGTAATAGCAGTGGAGTTATTTATGTAGTCAGATTTGTTCAATATACTTTAAATGTTGGCACTTAGGTATGAAACGCCAAGATAAGCAGGGATAATTTCAATAAACCATCCCTCTAATTTGTGCCATAAGGTATCCTAAAACTTTAATCTGCTTCTTTACTGAATTGATATGAAATTCAGAGTTAAACAGTTTTTAATAAAATCCCAAGTTACATCAAGTGTTTGAGGCTGCTGCTTTTGCATGGAACTTTGATGATAAGAATTCTGAAGTCTTTCCTCTAGCCTAGTGATATTTTTACTTAACATTTGTGTAGAAGTTATTTATTTCTCTTGGTGCCCAAATTTGTGGTAGGCATCTCTTTAAAAAGGAGTAATGTATGGGAATTCATTCACTGCTAGCTAGTAGGCACATCTACATGAAACGGTAACTCAGAGGTGGGAAAAATACAGTCTGTGGGCCACATCTGGCCTGGCAGGCAATTCCATCCCACCCGCAGGGTCTTCTCCATAAGCCCTAGCTGTGGGCTGCCCTTCTGCAAGTCAGCGCCTCCATGCAGGAGGTGCAGCTTTGGTGAATAAGCAACTACCCCTAACCCCAGCCTGGCCTGACCTGCCCCAACCCCGAGCCAGAGGTGTAGGGGCCAAGAAGCTTCTGCCTGGCAGAGGCTTTTGCCTGGCTACCCGTGGCTGTTCCCAGCCCTCCCTGCCTATGAGCCTGGAAATTCAGGTGAGGGCCTGTGACAGGTGGCCACTCTGGGCCGACTTTAATGTGGCCCACACACCTGTCTCTGGGGCAACTGCCCGCTTACTCGACTGCCATGCCTTGTTCTTAATTAATTAATTAGTGTTAATCAGCAGGAGGCTGCCCTTGTACTGCCCCTCTGCTAGGGGGCGCTATCTGCGGCTCCGTTTCCTCCCCTACACCGCAGTCCACACCTCGCCGATGTTAACTCAGATCTATCCCTATCTTGGCGCCTTCCTGTTCTCTCTGGGCCTTCTCCGTGGTGCTCACGCCCTCTCCTAGGGCTCGCCGTGCCCAACTTGGGCTTCCTAATAATGTTGCCTCCTATCTGGGGCTCGCTGTGCCCAACTTGGGCTTCCCAATAATTGCTGCCCTGTCTGGGGCGCGCTGTGCCCAACTTGAGCTTCCCAATAATTGCTGCCCTCCTTTCTGGGGCTTGCTGTGCCCAACTTGGGCTTCCTAATAATGTTGCCACCCTTTCTGGGGCTCACCGTGCCCACACTTGGGGGGGGGGCACATTATTAGGAAGCCCATCTGGGGCTCGCCGTGCCCACACTTGGGCTTCCTAATAATTGCTGCCCCCCTTTCTGGGACTCGCCACGCCTGCACTGGGGCTTCTCAATAGCGCTCCCCTCTCCGGGGCTCGCCACGCCCGCACTGGGGCTTCTCAATAGCGCTCCCCTCTCCGGGGCTCGCCACGCCCGCACTGGGGCTTCTCAATAGCGCTCCCCTCTCCGGGGCTCGCCACGCCCGCACTGGGGCTTCTCAATAGCGCTCCCCTCTCCGGGGCTCGCCACGCCCGCACTGGGGCTTCTCAATAGCGCTCCCCTCTCCGGGGCTCGCCACGCCCACACTAGGGCTTCTCAAACGCCCCTCTCTGGGGCCGGGGTCTATGCACCCCGTCGGCTGCGG
>NW_005841871.1:4334055-4334739 GCF_000455745.1 Alligator sinensis
TCTGGCTACTGGCAGGGCACTGCCTCTGGCCTCAGCTCCTGGGCTTTATAAGGGCCAGGCCCTGCCCCCTCTGGTCAGCTGACCTTCCCTGGTTGCCCCGGCAACCCACAGCTGTGCTCCTTAGTCACTGCTAGGGCTCCTTCCCTAGCAGTTTTTCCCCTCTTCAGGCACAGGGCACCTCAGTGCTCTGTGACAGGGCCCCAGCTGGCCTGGGGCCAAGGACTCCTGCTGGGGGAAAGAGGGCCGGGAGTGTGGGGAGCTGTCTGCTATGAAGCCAGGTCAGTCTGGCCCTGCATGCTGTAAGAGTTCAGCAGCTGTGCACTATGGGGCTGGGTCAGGCTAACTCCACACACTGCCAACGTGTGTAGCTGGGGACTTGGGTGGGAGCGTGGGAGCTACATTCTACGGTGCTGGGTGGGGCTGGCCCTTCACCCTGCCACCATGTACAACTGGGGACTTGGGCGGGAGTACTTTTGGGCTCGGTGGGGCTGGCCCCACACGTTGCCTCCATGTGCGGCTGGGGACTGGGGTGGGAGTGTGGGGGGCTGTATGAGATTGGGTTGGGCAGGGCTGGCCCCGCTTGCTGCCACCACATGCAGTTCCAGGGACTTGCACACTCCAGGGACTCCGAGGAACACCCCCCCACACACACACACCCTCCCTCCACCCACCATACCCAAACAC
>NW_005841871.1:4334787-4358028 GCF_000455745.1 Alligator sinensis
CACCCCACCCACCATACACACACACACCCACTCCCCAACCCCCTCACATACACCCCCTTACTCTCCCCACACACAATATACAATAGTAAGACTGTATTTACTATTATACCATCACCTCTAGATACACTATGCAAACACACACAAATCAGGACAAAAATATTTTTTTAAATAACATTAAAATAAGTTATAGTAGATGTTTGATTTTTTTTTTTTTAATATATATATATTTTTTTCTAGTTTCAAGATGGCAAGTCCCACTCCCAAAAGGAGTACTTCTGGGGCAAGGGGAGGGACTTCCAGTGAAAAAGGTCAGGGGCTAGGGGTGGGACTTCTGGTCCCAAGATGGTGACCAAGGGGGCGAGCATCTGTCAAGGGGTAGTGCTACCCATGAGGCCCTTGAAAGCTCACCAAAACTTGTTAAGCAGCCCTTCAGCTGAAATAATTGCGCACCCCTACACTAACTGCATGGTAGCTGAATAATACTGCACTGTAATGCGTCACAGCACAAACAGTGCTAATATGCTACTGCACAGTATTATTAGGCTGCCGTGCAGTAGCATCACTAAAAAGGCATTTGCTAGTGCGGCTGCTGATCAGTAATTCAAATTATACAATTACTAAATAAATGTGCAGTAACTACTGCATAGTAACGTCTCATGTAGACGCACGAAGTATCTTATGTAATAGTCATCTAAAGCATGTGCTAGTCTTATATAATGTGCTCTCAGTCTGATTTGGTAGTGTTTTAGGGCAGCTAGGGAACACAAGGCAGGAAGAAGAAAGAACAGCAGATTGAACAGAGAAAGGGGACTAGAATGGCAGTCAGGGAGGGTATGGAGCTAATTTGTGGCATGCCTCTTAAAAAGGTTGGCCCCCATTGTTTTAGGACAACTGTGATTGATGTGAATACCAAGGCAATGGTAATAATGAGGGAAAAAGAAGGCAATAGTTAGCATGGATGTTGTGGGTAAGTTTAATAGAATCACACGGTTATTCATTGAAAACTAGAGTATGGCTTGATAGAATAAATAAAGATGTGTGGCATTAGTATATGCAATAAAAGTAAGACTTGAGTGAGAAGTAGCAGTTCATGAAGAGCTTTTCCTACAAAGGCACAGAATAAAGTAGGAATATTTGCGAGGAAAGCAGATGAATGTAGTGTTGATGCTGGCTTCACTGGTGAGGTAGCAACCAGTGTATAAGAGAAGTAGGGCTGGAGCAATGTTGTTAAAGGTTTGAATATTTATTAATGAGTGACAGAAGGGGCTCAGGTTTTAGTGACAGTGTAATGGACCCTTATCTTACCCAGAGCTAGGGATGTAACTGGTGAAGACTTTATACTTTTCCATATGGAAGGAACATATGTCATTATGATTGCAGACAGGGAGGATTAAGTGAAGGGGAAAGCATACCATGGCATGTGTCACTCTGCTTGCCCAACTGCAGCCAGTCAGCTCCTAGAAATGATGAGGTGCAGTATCACGGGGACAAATCAAAACACATGAGGCCTGGGATGCAAAATGCAGGCCAAGATCTACGTGTTTAAATCTCAGATTTTATTTCAAGCCCATCTCTTATGCAGAGAGGTGTGGCAGTGCACCTTTGAGTGCTTGCCACTTTAAGGGCTTAAGTAGGCTGCAGACCAGCCTGCAGGTGGGAGCAGACCCAATCAGGTGGTCACATGGCAGCCAGGAGGCCGCCTGATTGGTGCAGGGCTGGGTATAAGACCCAAGAGCAGAGCCGGCAGTTGCTACAGGGATACCACTGATGTAACATTGTCCAGCCATAGATCTGCTGCTCCTGGAGCACCTGGAGGTTAGGCTAGGAACTATGGGACTGGAGGAGGTTCCTGTGGGTCCCTGGTAAGACCTGAAACTGAACCCTGCTGGGTTTGGATGGTGTGGTGGGGCTGCCTGTGGCAGGGCAGTCTCCAGGAAATGTCACACCTGTGCCTCTTCAGTGAAAGGCGAGGATGGGGCTTGTGGGTACCTTGTGGAGGGGAAAGGCTAGGAGAGCACACCCCAACAGAAAAACACAGGGCCCAGGTCCACTGAGTGGGGCCTGAGGCAGGAGCCAAGGCCCACAGTGGGGCCTGAGGCCCATGGGGCATAACGCCCAGGAGCCCAGTGAGAGGTGGAGGAACCCAGTGAGGGCGGAACAGTAGGCCTAGGATGGGTCTAGAGTAACTATGTGGTCCACAAGCCCAGAGAGCAAGAACAACGTTTGGAAGGGCCCGAGAGGGCTAACTGCTCAAGAACCTAACCAGAGAACCTCGACTGGCTGGGGCCAGGACCATGAGGGTCAAAGGGCAAGAGTGACCACCTTGAGGGATGGCCAGAGCCAGCGGGCTGTACTCCCGACTGGCCTAGAGGCGAGGCCAGTGCCTGTGAGGCCAAAGGTCCTGGAGGGGGCCACTGCCGAGAGGAAAAGGGGTCTAGGGCCCAGGATGATGGCAGAGGTTAGGCCGTCTGAATAGGAGGGATCCAGGTTGGGGTGAATGTCAGTCTGAAATATAGTGGGGCCCAGTATGGGTCTGAAGCCATATAGTGATGCCATCTGCGAGATATGGGACTTGGTAAAGAGCAGGTCGGAGTCATGACTTATGCCCCCAAAACTGCCATTCTACCCCTCTAAATTGGTGCCTGGGGATAGTGCCCTGCTTGCTGAATTACATTATGGGCAGCAACTGTGGAAATAAAACCGAGGCTTCCTCTGTTATCTCTGCCTTCCTCAACTCTGCCTGTAGGGACCAGATTTGGAGCCCAGTGAACACATCAGGCAACCAAGAGTAGGCCTTGGATGCCTTGTGCATGACTTTGTATTGGAAAACAAAGGAGGAGTTACTTGTGGAGTACGTATCAGAGCATGGTTGCCTTTGCCTGGTATACAACTGGTAGCACATGGCTAGATCTGTTCAGTGGGTGAACTAAGCTCATTAGGGACTGTGCTAGTGGGGAGCAAGTTGCCTGCAATACCACAAGTTAGAGGGACCAAGGGAGCACTAGCCTACAGCAAAAGAGAAGGCCTCATTTTGTGTCTTTCAGCAAGAAGGTGTTAGATTCATCTAAGGCTCTGGCTCCAGAAAGAAGAGACTGAGCCCCAAGATTACATTGGATCTGTGAGGGCTGCCATTACCTGGGTGGCTTCTCTTTGAACCTGGAGCCAGAGAATGGCCAGAGCTTGATATAACTTGGGACATGTTATATCCTAAAAAAGGAGCTGTCAGCTCTCCAGAAGGGGAGACCTACCCTTCTGTAGAGCTCTTATATACAATGTAATGGCATTTTTTATTATTTTCATGTAGGTTGTAGACATTTAAGCCTAAATCCACAACGATTTTTAAGTTCACACTTCCCACAGATTTGTGGATCAGTTTGGAGCAGCTGTTTCTGAAGTATTGGTTGGTTATTCTCTTATTTGATATCCTCAGTTCCCTCACCTGTTCCCATTCAGTTTTAATTTAACTGAGTCTGTTTTGAGAATAAAATACAATTTATTCTCTGTTGCTTCTTGTTTCCCTTCACTTAGAAACTAAGGCTGCTTACAGATGTGAAAAAAACCAAAACTGACATGCCCCAACACTGACTGCAGCACTGGCCCAGAAGAGTAATCACGTTAGTTGGACCCAGCTTGCCCAATCTCGTAAAGATCGGGCACTTCAGCAGGGCTTTTTGGCACTTTTATCTAATAGCTCAGTGGTTCTCAACTTTTTTTGGTCAGTGTATCCTCAGTGGCTGGTCGAGAAGCAGGGAGTCTCCTGGCAGCTGATTGATGACTGGGAGGGGGGTCCCCCACACACTCATGTGGCAGCAGCTGGAAGTGCCAGTGGTGCACAGCGGCGAAACCGGAAGTGCCAGCAGCATGCAGTGGCAGAAGTGCTGCTGGTGTGTGATGCCAGCAAAAATAAAAGCACTGGTAGCATGTGGCGTGTAGTGGTGCAGGTAGCACAAAGTGCTGGCGGCCCTAGGCCCCACTTCTCCGTGCCAATGCCGTGTAGCCCCTGGAGCCTTCCCAAGTATCTCCAGGGGTACGTGTACCCCCAGTTGACAGCCCCTGTAATAGCTGATTAAATCAGTTATTAGATAAAAGCACCAAAAAGACCCACTGAAGCACCTCATCTACAAAGACTTTGCAGAGCCAGGTTGAACTAATGTTCTGCCTCTTCTGGTAAAGTTCTGTTCTTTTTTTTTCTTCTTTTTTTCACATCTGTCAATGTCCTAAATTTTCAGAGGTCTCAGGAACAACTCATTACTTTATATGCCTAGCCACTAAGTGGAAGCAAGAATTTGGGTCCCATTGGTATTAAGGTAGGTTTCTCAGCTCTGAGTGGAGTGGAGGAAAGGAGAGGAACTAGGGTGACACCACCCTTGCAGAACACGGGTGCTACTAAAGGGGTTGAAAGAAGAGACAAAACTGCCTGAAGAGAATGAAATAGCAGCATGTGTGACTTGCTAGAGGCCCATCCTCATATCTGGAATTTTCCAAAACCCGATTAGAAGCTACAATCCAGTTCTGTGATATGAGGTCTTGCTGAGATTTTCAGATTCTTGCTTCCACTTGCTTCTTTCTCTGCATGAGCTATTATCCTGGATATCAAGCTACAGGCTTTCTATCGCGTTGTCTCCAAGCAACAGCTTGACGTGTGGGAGATTAAAATCTCTTTGGGAGTTTGAAATCAAATAGAGAATGACGTTGTTGGGTCATTCAAAATGCCCTCAAAAATAAGCATACCCACAAAACATTTTTTTATCAGTAACTGGACTTAATAGCTTGCATTTAAGAAATTCAGTTGTTTTGCTTCAAAACAAAAGCTATTTCTGTTTCTTTTTGTAGGTTGCCACTCAGCATGACCCACAAACTGCGCACGTTAGACTTCTGATTAATAACACCAACATGCCATCCACAGCTAATCTCACAGATCTCGTCCTGCTGGACAATGTTACTGGCCTTCATGTTAAAAAAAACAGTGGTAATAAGACTGCAGATGGATTCCAGATATACAGGAGAACATTCCTGCAAGGTAACTAACTACAAATGGTTAAAAATTTGACTGAAATGTGGGAAGTCAAAGTACTTCCATATTAAGATATATTTAACTGTTCATTCTGGTGATATAGCTTACGATGCACAACTCTCCAATTAATAAGGCAGCTTAAATGAGGCTGACAATATTTCCTGAGTTTCACAACAGGATACTCAACTGTCCCCCGGCTCTCTGGCACTTTTAGCTGTTTTCAAGCTCCGGTCTTATCTGAGAGCCAGGGGGAGAGCAGAATGCCAAAGCACCAGTGTTGCCCTTGTATATCCCCTGCCTAGAAAACACCAGAAACAGAGGTTTTTGAAAACATAACCAAAACTTTCATTTGACCAAACCAACAGGACATTCATGACAAATATTTAAACAATACTGTCCTGAAAAAAATATGTATGGTTACCTAGCTTAAACATTCCAGAAACTTTTATCACTGTTTTAAACTCTGCAACTTTACTTTCTTTTATCTCAAAGAGAGTCATGTCAAATTTAACACTAAGCTTTAGGGCCCTCTCTGAGGTCTGTGAGTGCGAATTAGGCCCGTTAGTTGTATAAAATTCAATTCCTTCAAAAAAAGCCAGTGTCACAACCCAAGGGTGTGATTTTTGTTTGTGTGTGCTTTGGCACCGCTGAATTATTTTCCCGCCGTTAGAAGCTTTCTTTGCAGGGTGCATTTCTTCTTTGCAGCATAGAAATGCACATTGCAAGGAGTTCCCGCCATTTGTATTTAAATTCGACCCCCACTATTGGTTGTTTCTAAATTATTCCCACGTGGCGGCTAGCGATTGGCTTGCTGGCCGTATAAGAGGCTTGAGCGGTTTCCGCCCAAGTTGGAGGACTCCACGAACATCAGGAGGAGGAGACTTCATGTCTCGTGAAGATCTCTAAGCGCTGCGGAGCCTATTGGACCCAGCGTGTATATCAAGAAGGCTACAGGGGTCTGATCAGCCTCTCGCCTCTCCCTGTCGCCGAACGATCCCTCGACGTACCCTTCCCTGCGCGCAAAAAGTTCCACGGAGCCTCGACAACTTCGTGTGAGTCAGAGTTTTGTCCGAGTCCTTAATGTAGGGATTTAAGCGGAGCTTTACCTGGGAAACTGTCCAGCCTACACCGCGACCATCTATGGTGTAAGTAAACAATCTTGAATCAACCATTATGCGTCCGTGCCTAATTCTAGCGTGTCGCCTGCTTTCTCCGACCCAGCGTGTCCGGGCTGCTGGCCACAGCCCGCGGTGCGAAAAAAGGGCCCTGGATCACTCCCGGCCCGCACAGCCAGAAGGGTTCTTTGCATTTTTTTTATTCCATGAAAGCTTCCATGAACAAGTGTTCCTCATTCAAAATTGTCTAAGCTAGTTACTTTAGCTTTTGTAAACTTGAGGCTAGACTACGTGGGGCTTCCCTTGATGACTGTCGGGAAGCTGTGGCTGGTGTAGAACATGGCAGTCCGCTTTCTGACAAAGGGTAGGTCACCAGGGAATACGGAACCAGAGCTCCAGAGTCTGCATTGGCTTCTGATAGTTTTTCAGGTTCAGTTCAAGATGCTGATTTTGACTGTTAAGGCCCTAAACCAGGGGCGGGAAATTATGTCAGGTGGAGGGACGCTTACTGAGTTTCGGCAAGCCATTGAGGGCTGCATGGGTAGTCCCGCCTGTTGACAGGTGCCCCATCCCCTGGTTGCCAGCTTGCAATCAGAAGTCCCACCCCCTAACCCCTGACCTTTGCCACCAGAAGTCCCTCCCTTTGCCCCCTGGACTTACTCCTTTCAGCAGGGGGTTTTGCCAGCTCTGAACCAGAAAAATACCAAATTATATTCTAAAAATCAAAAGTACTACAACATTAATTTCATTTAAAAAAAAAGTCCTGATTTACATGTGTTTGTGTCGTGTACATAGAAGTGACAATATAATAGCTTAAAATTAAGTCTTACTCTTGTATACTAGTGAATTACCCATTAAGAATGATGGGGGGTGGGGAGGGCTCCGTCCCTGCTGTCATCGCAGCGCTCTGCCGTCCTACTCTGACCCTGCCATTCCCTCCATCCTACCCCGCCCTGTCGCCACCTTCAAGCTTGAGCGTTCCAAGAGTTTTTTTCCCCCTGCCCCCCAGTCTGGCTGTCTGGTTGTGTATGTGCCTATGCCGAGCATTGTGATTGGTTGTTTCAGTAACCGTTGTAATTGGCTGCCGAGAGAACCAATTAGAGTGCTCCAAGAGTGTTATGGACAGACACAAAGACAGATGGACTAAGCCCTTTATATAGATAGAATTGTGGGAGGGTGGGTATATGTTTGTGGGTATGTGGAGTGTTGGGGAGAGTGTGTGTGGGATTTGTGGCGGGGTTGATAGATGGGGGTATGGGTGCATATGGGTTTTGTGGGGGGCTGTGAATGTGTGGGGGGAAGGTGCCTGGGAAGGGTTTGCCCACAGCCTGCCCCCACCCTGCCCTGTGGCAGGCAGAGCCCCCGCCAGCACTCTTGCAAGCCCAGGCTCCATGCTCCTGCCACTCCTGGCCCCGGGCCACTGGGATGGGCCCCGTGCTCCCATTGACTTCCACTTGCCCCCCCATCTGCCGCTGCTTCCCCTCTCCCCCACCCACCTCAGCTGCTCTAGCACCACATCCCAGCTGCTCCTGCGGTCCTGGCGCTGCAGCTGGGAACTATGTAGTGCCAGAATATGGCAGGTTTAGTTGGAGTGGGGAAATGGCTGTGGCAGGCAGGGGGCAAGGGGCAGCTAGCGGTCGTGCAGAATGCAGCAACAGCCAGGTGGGAGCATGGGTCCCACACCGGTTCACTGGGACCAGCACTGGTGAGGTCCAGAGTGGGACGGCAGGAGCACGGGGTCTGGGCTGCCAGGGGCTCTATGGAGCTGGGCTTCATTGCTCAAGCAGGGAGAGGAGGGAGTCATCCCAGCTCCATAGAGCCCCTGGCAGCCTGCCCCCATGATCCTACTGCTCTGCTCCAGGCCTTGCTGGTGCTGGCCTCAGGTCACCAGCGCAGGCCCTGCCATCCCATCCAGCTTTTGCTGCACTTCGCGCATCTGCTCACTGCCCCTTTCCTCTGCCTGCCACAGCCATTTCCCTGCTCACCCCCCACCTGGCCTCTGGCACCACATGGTTCCCAGCTGCAGCACCGGGACTGCAGGAGCTAGCCCAGCCAGCCCTGAGAATTGGGGCAATCACCTATGGTCCTCCCCTGCCTCCCTCCCCCCGCTTCTTCTTATCTGTATTTCCCTCGCTGCAGGGAGGCAGAAACAGTCCCAGGCCACAAGCCTCCAGAAGCCCCTGCTAGGCAGAAGCTTCTGGCTGGGGCTCAGGGTGGGCAGGGCTGGAGGGGGGCATGGGTGATCTGGAATTGCTGCTGTGGCTGCTTAGTTCTGCTGCCAGCTTTTGGAAGCAGTGTAAAACCTTTCCATTTGGGCAGACATTTAACAAGGAAGGCTCAGCTGGGATATTGTTTAGCAAATGTTTGTTTTATATCCTAATTTAACATTCTATGTACTTTTATACGTCATTGTTTCTTATTTTAAGCTGCCCTGAGCCTTTGTTGGGGAGAATAGTGGCATATAAAACAAACAGACAAATAAATAAAATAGGTATATTCAATTCAGTATAACCAAATACCTTGCTCAATAACAAGTTTAAGATGGTGGTTCTCAACTTTGTTAGACTCAAAGCACCCCTCAGAAAATGCCAACTCTTAGCTTTCACTCATTTTTTTGACTACAGAAAAATAATACATCAATTAATCTGTTGCAAAGAACTCAGAAAGACCACAAATGGTCAGAATGTTTTTGACACTATGGATTCCTATTTGAAAACTGGGTTTATGTTGTAGGTCATTTGTGGGTAATTGCACACCTAACCATGCTAGTAGTAAGTGGCACCCTTAAAAGCATCTTGTTGCATCTCGGGGGTCTTTGTTACCCTGGTTAAGAATAACTGTTTTAAAAGAATCTTTAAAAATCAAATTAAAAAATATAAGGCTACAGTTGATTCCATATTGGCACAAAACATCACCTGCATGGAAAAAAGCCAGGTCTTGAAAACCTCCAAGGATGGAGAGTCAGTCCATTACCTCTCTGGGTAACCTCTTCCAGTGTTTTACTATCCTCCTGGTGAGAAAATTCTTCCTAATATCTAAGCTAAACTTCCCTTGCTGCAACTTGAGATCGTTGCTCCTTGTTCTGTCATCTGCCACCATTGAGAATAGTCTAGCTCCATCCTTTTTTGAACCCCGCCTAGCTGAAAGCTGCTAATAAATCCCCTCTCAGTCTCCTCTTTTCTAGACTAAATAAGCCCAGTTCCTTCAGCCTCTCCTCATAAGTCATGTCCCCCAGCCCCCTCACCATTTTTCTTGCCCTCCACTGGACTGTCTCCAATTTGTCCATCCTTTCTGTAGTGGTGGGCCCAAAACTGAACACGGTACTCCAGATGTGGCCTCACTAGTGCTGAATAGAGAGGAGTAATCACTTCCCTTGACCTACTGGCAACACACCTACCAATGCAGCCCAGGATGCTGTTAGCCTTCTTGGCAACCAGGGCACACTGCTGACTTATATTCAGCTTATTGTCCACTGTACCCCCAGGTCCTTTTCTGCAGAGCTGCCGCCCAGCCAGCCAGCCCCCAACCTGTACTGATGCATGGGATTCTTTCATTCTTAGCGCAGGACTTTGCACTTGTCCTTGTTGAACCTCATGAGATTTCTTTTGGCCCAATCCTCCAATTTGTCTAGGTCACTCTGAATCCTATCCCTACCCTCCAGCATATCTACCACTCCCCCCAGCTAGGTGTCATCTGCATATTCACTGAGGGTGCACTCTGTTATCTTCCAGGTTGTTAATGAAAACATTGAACAAAACTGGCCTGAGGACCGACCCCTGGAGCACTCCATTTGATACCAACTGCTAACTAGACATTGAGACATTGATTATTATTCTCCAAGCCTGATGCTTCAGCCAGTTTTCTATCCACCTTTCAATCCATTCATCCAGCCCATACTTCCTTACCCTGCCTATGAGAATGTTGTGGCAGACCGTATCAAAAGCCTTGCTAAAATCAAGGTACACCACATCCACTGCTCTCCCAGGGTCTACAGAGCCAGTCATCTCATCATAGAAGGCAATCAGGTTGGTCAGGCATGACTTGCCCCTGGTGAATCCCTGCTGACTGTTCCTAATCGCCTTTTTTTCCTTCAAGTGCTTAGAAATTGATTCCTTGAGGATTTTCCCCATGATTTTTCTCGGGACTGAGGTGAAACTGAGTGGTCTGTAGTTCTCTGGATTCTCCTTGTTTCCTTTCTTAAATATGGGCACTATGTTTGCCCTTTTCCAGTCATCCGGGACTTCTCCTGATCACCATGAGTATTCAAAGATGATGACTAGCATCTCTTCAATCGCATCAGCCAACTCCCTCAGCACCCTCTGGTGCATCCCATGCAGCCCCGTGGACTTGTACATGTCCAGCTTTTCTAAATAATCCCTATCCTGTTCTTTTACCACTGAGGGCTGCTCACCTCCTCCCCAAACTGTGCTGCCCGGTTCAGTAGTCTGGAGCTGACCTTGCCTGTGAAGATGGAGGCAAAAAAGGCATTGAGCACTTCAGCCTTTTCTGCATCCTGTGTCTCAAGGTTGCCTCCTCTATTCAGTAAGGGACCCAAACTTTCCCTGATCCTCCTCTTGCTACTGACATACTTGTAGACACCCTTCACATCCCTTGCTAGCTGCAATTCCAATTGTGCTTTGGCCTTCCTGACTTCATCCCTGCATGCCTGAGCAATGACCTTACATTCTTCCTTAGTTATTTCTTGAAGTTTCCACTTCTTGTAAGCTTCATTTTTGTGATTTAGTTTACTGAAGTGTGCCCCTGCTAAGTCAAACTGATCTTCTGCCATATTTTCTAGTCTTCCTGCGCATCAGGATGGTTTGTTCCTTCACTCTCAGTAAGGTTTCTTTAAAGTACAGCCAACTCTCCCGGAGGCTTCTCCCCCTCAGACTGGCTTCCCAAGGGATCCTGCCCATGAGTTCCCTGAGCAAGCTGAAGTCTGCTTTTCTGAAGTCCATTGTCCTAACTCTGCTGCTCTCCATCCTTCGTTTCCTCAGGATCCTGAACTCAGTCATCTCGTGGTCACTGCTCCCAAGTTGCCATCCACTACTACATTGCCCACCAATTCATCCCTGTTTGTGAGCAGCAAGGCAAGAAGAGCATGGCCCATAGTTGGCCACTCCAGCACTTGCTCCAGGAAGTTTTTCCCACTATTCTCCAAAAACTTCCTGGATTACCTGTGCACTGCTGTATTGCCCTCCCAGCAGATGTCAAAGTGATTGAAGTCCCACATGAGAACCAGGGCCTGTGATCAAGGAAACTTCTACTAGCTGTGTGAAGAAAGCCTCATCTACCACTTCCTCCTGGTTTGGTGATCTATAGCTGACACCCACCACAACATCACCCTTATTGCTTTCCCCTCTGACCATAACTGAGAGATTCTCAACAGGTCTATCTCCAGTTTCATACTGGAGCTCTGAAAATCATACAGCTCTTTTACATAAAGCACAATTCCTCCTCCTCTTTTCTCTCGCCTGTCCATCTTGAACAGTTTGTCCATGACAGCGCTGCAGTCATACAAGCTCCCACTAAGTCTCTATTATTTGGATCATGCCATAGTTTTCTGACTGCTCGAGGACCTCCAATTCTTCCTGCTCATTTCCCAGGCTACATGCATTTGTGTACAGGCACCTGAGGTAACAAGTTGATTGCCTTGATTTCTCAGGAAGTATGAGAGCACTTCCCCTGTTGCCCGCTCCTGCTTGCTCTTCTTCCAGATCTCCCGCTTCCTCACTTACCTCAGGGCTCCATGCCCTGATGAACCTGGTTTAAAGCCCTCCTCACTAGATTAGTGAGCCTGCCCGCGAAGATGCTCTTCCCTAGGTGGATCCCATCTCTTCCCAGCAATGCTTTTTCTTGGAAGAGAATCCCATGGTCGAAAAGGCCAAAGCCCTGCTGGCAACACCAACTGCACAGCCAGGAGTTGATCTGCAGGATGCATCTGTTCCTGCCTGGGCTCTTTCACTTGACTGGAAGGATCGACGAGAACACAACCTGAGCCCCAGACCCCCTCACCCTTACCTTATCTTTCACTGACCTTCAAATGGGGACCTTCATTTTGTATTTTGTAGTCTTTCTTAATCAGTTGTTGCTATCCTTACTTATGTTACATAGTGCCTACCAGAAGACGGTGTCCTTCTGAATTAAGATGTTGCCCAACATGAGTACAGGGGCCAGAATGTAGTCTTGAATGTAGACATCAAGAAGGCCTTTGGCACTTTCTCACTCCGTGCTCGTAAAAAACTAGGTGACTGCGGCATCGATGCCTACACAGTCAGATGGGTGGCAAATTGGCTCGGTCACACCCAGAGAGTGGTGGTGGATGGGTTGTTTTCGACCTGGAGGGATGTGGGCAGTGGAGATCCCCAGGGCTATCGGTCCTTGGGCCTGTGCTATTGAACATCTTTGTCAGCGACTTGGAGGTGGGCATGGAAAGCACGCTGTCCAAATTCACTGATGACACAAAGATATGGGGAGAAGTGGGCACACTGGAGGGGAGGGACGGAATCCAACTAGTTCTAGACAAGTTACAGAGGTGGGTGGATGAGACTAGAATGGAATTCAACACAGACAAGTGCAAGGTGCTGGATCTAGGGAGAAGGAATCTGCAACACACCTATCGGCTGGGCAACACCCTTGTCAACAAGGTGGTAGAAAGGGATCTTGGAGTCATTGTTGACTCTAGGATGGACATGAGGCACCAGTGCGAGGAAGTGGTCAGTAAGGCTAACCGCACCTTGTCATGCATTTATAGATGCACCACAGGCAGGTCCAGGGAGGTGATCCTTCCCCTCTATGCGGTGCTGCTCAGGCCGCAGTTGGAGTACTGTGTCCAGCTCTGGGCGCTGCACTTCAAGAGGGATGTGGCTAACCTTGCGAGGCTCCAGAGGACAGCCACTTGCATGGTCAGGGGGCAGCAGGCCAGGCCCTATGGAGATAGACTAAAGGGCCTGAATCTATTCAGCCTCCACAAGAGAAGACTGAGAGGGGATCTGGTGGCAGTCTATACACTCACCACTCACCGGGGGGACCAGTGGAAAATAGGTGAGGCTCTGTTCCCCTGGGCACCACCTGGGATAACAAGGAATAACGGCCACAAACTGATTGAGAGGAGGATCAGGCTTGATATCAGGAGGCATTACTTTATGGTTAGGGCTGCCAGGCTCTGGAATGGGCTTCCAAGGAAGGTGGTTCTTTCCTCTACCTTGGGGGTCTTCAAGAGGAGGTTGGATAGATATCTGGCTGGGTTATTATGATCCCAGCTCTTGTTCCTGCCCAGGGCAGGGGGTCGGGCTTGATGATCTGTTCAGGTCCCTTCTGACCCTAGAAACTATGAAACCCTAGAAAATATGAATTTGTTTGTGTGCACCCCAGTATATTTGCAGGTTGGCTAGCTAAGATAGCAGTAAATTTTTTTAGAACTTTAAAAGGTCTGTGCAAGTTGTTGCAGTGACTCATCCAAAGTAAGGCAGCAAACAAAGACAAGCAAATTATAATGAGGTTAAATAAAGGAGGATAGGAGTAAAAATGCAAACCCTCTATGGCCTTAGTTTCAGTCTGCTCCCTAGACTCTGTTTGGGGTGACTTGGCATCCTTAATTGAATTCTCCATCTTCCGACTCCCTGTTTCTCCTCTGCATCTGCATCTTTTGCTTCCTGCTCTCATATTTTGACTGCATGTTCTCTCAGTCTATTTTGAAATTTTTACATTATATACATTTTAAGTAACTAAGCCAGTGATTCGCAGTGTACCTTGGTAGCCTGAGGTGTCCTGAGATCATTTCAAAGATGCTACAGAGTACAACACAATGTTAGTACTGTTAGATGTGTAAACATGATTCACAAGATAAAACCAGAGTTTTCAAATTGGAATCTATAATGTTGAAACAGTCAGGCCTGTTATGTTCTTTCCACCACAGGAGAATTACTCATGTATTTTTCTGTAGTCAAAAAATTAGTGACAACTGAGAGCTGGCATTTTCCAAGGGGTGCTTCAAGTCTATTAAGGGGTGCTTCAAGTCTAAAAAGGTTGAGAACCGCTGAACTAAGTAGTGTTACGATAGATGCATTTTATCACTGACAGCTTTCCCAGTGGAAGAGCAGTATCAGGTCATATGAGTTTGTTCTATGGTTGGAAGTTTATACTTTGTGCAAATTTGCAATAATGGAGGCTTGGTGGATGTAACTAAAGGCTTGCATATTTAGAAACTGTTATCAGAGAATTGTTGGCTTTCTACCCAGATCCTCAGAGAGGCTGTCATCTGCAAAAGTTTATGCCTCTCTGAATTAATTAGTCTTTAGGATGGCACCCTGCCTTCAGCCTGACTTCAGACTGGCCAGCTACCTCTCTCTTAAAATGAATTAGGAAATCAAGCTTGAACCTTTGTCAAATCTAAAACAGTTTCCATTAAAGCTGAATTGAATCTTGGTTTTTCCAACAATGGAAAGTGTATAATAAAGAAGACTTAAGTAGGACAGACTCAACTAGAAAAACTTAGCTTTATTTTTTATTCACTGGTATGTCAGCTGCCAAATTCAGCACTTGTAACTGATGATGAGCAAACTTGGTAACATACTATGGGTTATGTTTCCATATGATGTGTGTTATACAGAATTATTGCCCATCTCAGAGACATGCTCTAAATTAAAGATTCATTTTGACTTCCATTGAAATCAATGACAAAAGCTTTAGTGGGAGCAGGATCAACTACTTAACAAAAACAATGAAAGTTGTACAAGAGACCACTCTTACTAGAATATCTTTTATTTTGAGAGAGCACTTCAAAGTCTCTCTCGAAGAAGAAGTACAGTTCTGTCCCCTTTTAATTCAGTCTCCATCAAGCATATGTTGTTTATTGATACTTTGAGTACTTAGTCAAATGTGTATTGGGTCAGATTTGGTACTGTCATTACAGGTGAGAAGTGGTGGAAATGTTTGCCTGCAAACTCTGTACCTGCATCCACCTGGGGGTGGGGGATTTACCCTATGGGATAATGGTATTGCCAATGGCCTTTCCTATGGATGCTGCATATGGGAGCAATGCCAGGACCATCTAAATCTTCACTGGACCCTGAGCAGTAGAGTCTGCCTGGGGGAGAATGAATTTTCTCTTCATCCTGCCCGTTTTCTACACTATGTTGATTGGCTTTGCCTTCTACCACCCATTTTCCGTCTCCCTCTGAAGTAAGTTTTGCAAACTATTTGTATCCATCTCCCAAGGGGACTTTTAGAAGCATATTGAAACTGATTTTTAGAATTGCTGAATCCCTGTAGCTCTCACGGAGTTCAACTGAGTGATCTTTTCATGAAAAAATCAAGCCCAGATGGGTGTCTCGTGAAGGCTCATGGGGTCTTCTCATGTTTTTAATATTTACTAGTTTAATAAAGAAAATAAAGGCAAAGCTCAAGGACTACTGGGAGATGCAACACACTCACCCATTCAAGTTTAGTCACTGATTCACTTTTCTTATAACAGCTGGAGAATACTACTCAGTAGACTACGTTGCCATTCTTGATGTAAAAGAAACCTGGAATAATAAGATGTTGACACTGCCTGCTAAGCTGACCTTCAGGAGTACATCACTGGTACTTACTTTTCAGTATTATTTTACTCCTTTACAATCTATATACAAAGAGTAGGAATTTTTGAAATTATTCTTGTCTGCCTAAGTCAGACATGATGAAACAAAGTTTTTAAGACATCTTCTCACAATGGTTATAATATATTTGAAGTATATGTATGAGTATCATTCATTAATGACTGGAATGGTTTGTAGATTTCATGAGTCCAATAGGTTTGTAGGTTTCATGAGTCCAATAGGTAAAAGGATTAGAGATATATTGTTTGTGTATTAGCTTATAATTTTCTCTTTATCCTGGGATCTTTCTCCATTTTATCTGTGAATTCAGAAAAAGTGTCCAATTAGTGTACATATATGTTACATACCTACACAGTCTTTTATTTCTGTCTTACTTTAAATTGTCCTGAGCCTTTGTTGGGAAGGGCAGCATATACATCTAAAAATAAAATAAAGGTTCTGAATGTATTGCACTAAGTTGAAGGCTTGATCTCCATGGATTCTGTCTATAAGAGCAAGACATTATATTCATTGCTACTTGAAGGGTAATTTTCTGTAATTATATTATGATCTTAGATTTCTCCTTTTGGCTTTTCTAATGGGATTGTTTCTCTGGTCAATTCTCTTGTCATGGCTTTGTACATATGTACAGACATAGCTATTAAAATCCTTTGTATCTGAAATTTTCAGAGGCTATTTTAAATTGTAGGGTGCATATGGAAGATGGCCAATCTTCCTAGTGAGAATGGCCCTTTCAGTTCAACTTATAATGAACAATTACATCAGTTACAGTTAAAAAGAAATATCAGCCACCAATCTGAGGGATAAAAAAGTCCTGTGCACAGGTTTTTCCATTATTGCTTTTTATGAGGTTTTATACCTGCACCTGAAACATCTGGCCACTGTTGGAGAAAAGATGAACCAAAAAACAGAATTGATTCAGCAGTTTGTGTAAGTCCTCTGAGAGTGTTTTCTTAATTTCTCTAAGGACAAGGTGTGTTTCCTGTTAGCAACTAAGGTTCAGTTTCTTGAGAGTTTTGGTGACTTGAGGTCATTTCACAATTCCATGTCTCAAACTGGATCTGGAAGCACAGCTCTCCTTGCCTTATTGTCCTTTTTTAAGGGGGGGAAGGCATTTGGGGTATGTAAAGAAGACACTAAAGATGCGATTTCCAGAATCAGGGGAGTCACAAGATAAGAAATGTCCATTCTGAGTTATCCCATTCCTTAGTGGTCTCTAGCTTGCAAACTTTTGCAAAGTCTTTATGCTTTTAGTAGACTTGCTGCCTTTGGGGTTTTTCTTGTGCACCTTCAGTTCTCCCTTGAGGACTTTGCAGGCAGCAGTTAATGCTGTGAGAAACTTCTCTAACTTCTGAATGAGTATCCAATTAGGAGTGGCGTATTTCCCACACGGGCTGCTCCCATTATTGGTAGATAAAATACTGAACTTTTCTGTTAGACTTTCGTATCAGTCTTCTTTCTCATGTCCTTGTCATAAATGAGATTTTTTTTTCAAGAATTATGCATAATTCCATTGCTGTGGCAAGGTCCTCCTTTGTACAGGTCTCGCCAAGTAATCAGCAAATGAGCAGGTGCTCTATGGTCTGCACTTCACTGCACTCTCATATATGCGTGTAATTAGAGTAGCCCCAGTTGATCTTCCAGTTTGCATGCACAGGCAATTCAAGCATCACCATTTTGACCAGTCTGTATCAGCCACTCCGAGAAGGTCCTCCTGGGGTTCCAGGGCATCTAATTGTGCATAATCTTTCCTCCTTTAATCTCAGTCATGCCCTGTCAGCCATTGTGTCCAAGGATGCAGCATTGGTCATAAACAATTTTGTGCTGTAAGCCATTTGGTTACTTTTGTGTGGATGCCTGGGGTCTTCCATCTGCCATAATCTTTCATTTTGGCTCACTGTTTTTCTTCTGATATCAGTAGAGATGCACTGGTACATCAGTCCATATCGTATAAGCACCGATAAGAGGAAAATTGACTTTATCAGTAATCGGCTTTTTTTGGCTGATGTCGCTGATAATGTTACTGATAAATACTGCATGCATACAGCATGCATGTGGCCAAAAGTGCAGCCCAGGAGCTTGGAGAGAAGTGTCCGGCTGGTAAGCCTGTGAGAGGGAAGGGGAGCGGGGGTGCAGATCAAGGCCCCCGCGGTGAGGGAGGGAGTGGGGCTGGGGCAGGAGCAGGCGCTGCAGCTGGGGCAGGGTAGGGCACAAGACAGAGCCAGTGGCATGAGCGGAGAGAGGAGGGTGGCTTCTGTCACTGTGCGTACCCCCAGGGTGGGCATGGGGGAGTATGTACCCCTTGGATCTGTGCACAGGGTGAGGGTGGGCTGCCATTGCGGGCAGGGGCCAGAGCTGCTCCAGCTTCTTCCTGGCAGCTGCGCTTGGGAAGGGCAGGGCAGGCAGTGGCGGCACTGGGAGGGAGGTTACGGGTGGGCTAGAGCTACCCCAAAATTTGCTGTAGCCACCCCTCCCAGTGCTGCCGCCGCCTGCTCTGCCCCCACTGGGCCTGAACACAGTCACCGGAAAGAGGCTGGAGCAGCCCCAGCCCCAGCCTCATGCACAAATCCAGGGGGCATATGCTCCCCATTCTTCCCCCAGGGGTGCGTGCAGCTCCACTCCCTCCCTCACCACAGGGGCCTCGATCTGCACCCCCCCCCGTCAGACTTACCAGCCAGACGCTGCAGCATTTATCAGTGACATTATCAGCAATCGGACTGGTATTAGCGAATATGGCTGGTCAATAATTGGCCATCAGTATCGGTTCAAAAAATCTTTATCAGTGCATGCCTAGATATCAGGTGGTACAATGCCAGCCAGTAAATACAGGCTGTCCTTTGGTGTTGGCTTTAGACATCCTGTTATTTCATGACAACCATTGTTTAGAATTGGGTCTAGTTTCTTGCCATGGACTGATCGTTCCCATTGCATACCCTATAATGGAGTAACATAAGGCAATGGGTTTGCTTCCCATTTTGAGATGACCTCTTTTGAAATATTTTGTTGTGGGCTCTGGCTTTCCCTTTTGTCTTTTCTACATGTGCTTTGAAGATAAGTTTTTGGTCCAGTATAACCCCCAAGTACACAGGGTTCAGAGGATTAATCAGTGAGATTCCATCCCAGGTGATGTTTTATTTCCACTTGGCTTCTCTGCATCTTGGTTGTGCTGGCATGAAGCTGGTTCTATTGTAATAATCTCAGTGTGCATGTCAGTCTGTTCTTGACAGTGGTTAAGTACTTCTCTTGCCATGTGATACATAGATCATCGGTGTATATGAAATTCCTCGTATTGCTCTGTATGAGTTGGTCATTGGTATATATGTTAAAGACGCTGCCCTGTGGAAGGCCATTTCAATAGTGCATTTAATAGAAATTATAGATTTTTCTCTTGGAGTACACATGGTAGGGGAACATAAAGGACCTGGGTTGTGTACCAGGTTTAGAAATGTCTTTGTGCCATTTTGTAATGCTTTTGCGGGATACTTTTTTATATCTTTTCCAGAATAAAACACAGCTGAGTTCATTGACAGCATTACTCACCATAACAGCAGAGGAGAAGACCAAGGTAATCATAGATGACTGAGTATATATGATATATTTATAAGGTAAAGTGATTTTTGGGGACCAAGTTATATGTTTTATTTAGTCATTTTCTGTCATTGCCTCATGCTTTTACAGTACTTCCTAGATTCAAAGTTTTGCCAATCAGTTCAATCTCATTGTGACCTTTTACTGTGAATGCAGATGAGTTTGTCCTTCTGTCATGCACAGCAGATAAACAAGAGATAGGGTGGCTCTTCATACTAAAGCACCAGAATTCCTAATGTAGAAGTGATAGCTGAGAAACTCTGGGCCTCGTTATATTTTTCTACCCAATTTTTCAAAGGAAAAATTGTGCAACCCCAGAGAATGGTGATAAGAAATATGTACATTAGGGCAGTGTCAAATTTCACCAGGTGTTTCGTTTTGAAGTTGTTTCAATGTGTTTCGAGCTTGAAACAGCAAAATCAAAATGAAACAAAAGCTTTCGAAATGGCTTCAAAACGAAACAAGGGGACTCAAAACTTTTTGAGTTTTTAAGCTGGGCTTACTTGGCTTCAGCACCAGTCCCAGCTGACAGCAGCAGCCTCCTGGTATCCAGTGCACAGATCCGGGGGCCGTGCCCCCCAGGAGGAGTCTGGCACAGCCCCGCAACCCTTCCAGGGGTGCAGGCCCCTGGATCTGCACGCGGGATGACAGCACGCTGTTGCTGCCAGCTGGAACCAGTGGCAGCAGTAGTCTTCTCAGCACTCGGTACGGGCTGCATCCAGCGCTGGTCCCAACCAGCAGCAGCAGCTTCCTGTCATCTGGCGTGCAGATCAGAGGCCTGTCTGCACCCCCAGGAGGTCTGCAGGGCTGTGCTGAACGCCTCCCAGTGTGCGGGCCCCCGATCTGTGTGCCGAATTGTAGCACCAATCTTCCTGGCAGGGTGGCAGCAGCAGCCTCCTGTCATCTGGCATGCAGATTGGGGGTCCGCACCCCCAGAAGGAGTCTGGTACAGGCCCGAAGCCCTCCAGGGGGTGTGGGCCCCCGATCTGTGCGCCAGATGACAGGAGGCTGCTGCTGCCAGCTGGGACCGGTGCTGGGCACAGCCTGTGCTGAGTGCCGGAAAGACTGGTGCTGCCACTGGCAGTAGCAGTCTAGTGTCATCCTGCATGCAAATCTGGGGGCCCGTACCCTCGGGAGGGCTGCGGGGCTGTGCTAGACTCCTCCCGGGGGTGCAGACCCTTGGATCTGTGTGCTGGATGACAGGAGGCTGCTGCCGCTGCTGCCTTGGGCTAGCAGCAGCACCAATCTTCCTGGCTCTGGGCGCGGGCTGTGCCCAGTGCCGGTTCCAGGCGGCAGCAGCAGCCTCCTGTCATCTGGCTCACAGATCGGGGCCCACGCACCCAGAAGGGCTGTGGGGCTGTGCCAGACTCCGAGGGGGAACAGGCCCCCGGATCTGCGTGTTGGATGACAGGAGGCTGCCCCTGCTGCCTCGGGCCTGCGGCAGCACCAATCTTCTCAGCGCTGGGCACAGCCTGCGCCCAACACTGGTCCTAGGTGGCAGCAGTAGCATCCTATCATCAGCCATGCAGATTTAGGGTCCTGCACCCCAAGGAGGAGTCTGGCACAGCCCTGCAGCCCTCCCAGGGGTGCAGACCCCTGGATCTGCGAGCTGGATGACAGGAGGTTGCTGCTGCCACCATGTATCACAAGTTTTGCTTTGAACAGTTTGAAGTGCAGTTCCCCAGAAACCTCTGAATGTATCTCCTTGAAACTTGGCAGGCGTCATGCCCTTAGAAGGGGCTACCATCCGTGCAAGTTTAATCTGAATCAGGCAAGAAATGACAAAGTTTTAGGCATTTTCATGCTTCCCCATTATAGCCTATGGGCAAAATGTCAAAACAGTACAACAGTTTCGATGAAATGAAATGCAACAGTGCTTTCGAAACAAAACAAAACTTGAAACAAAACACTGTCCCATCAAAATGGCGAAACGGAAGTCAGAACGAAAAGGTGCTGTTTCGTACAACCCCAGTGCACATCTGCTGTTGGCCTTATGCATCTTGACTAGGATTTTTTGTTTCTGGAGCACATTCCAAAAGGGTGATGTCATTTTACATCTACTGAGGAATGCATTGCTCTTTTTGATAAGTCAGATATCCATGGTGGGGACCTAGGCATTCTCCCTTCCAATATATGCTTTTGTCCTTGACTTGTGAAATACAAGCCTGCAGAGTAACATTGATTTCAGGAAGGAGTGCTTTTCTCCCATTACATTTTCATTAGACAACTCTCCACTCCATCTGACAGCTATCTTGCTAAAGTAAACTCTTTGCCAAGCTCAGCGCTCCCCTCACCTTGCTACCAATACCATTAACCATTCAGGCTGTTTCATTGCAGGGAACCTTTATTAAGTAGTAGTGATTAGGGTGGTGACACTGAGTGAGCACTGTGATTACTGGTACTCACTCACAAAGAGGAAAATAGTTTATTTCACCCCAAAGTTACGTTGCTATGGTTGTGTTATTTGAAGTTTAAAGGTCACATTGATAGGGCAATTGCAGAACAAGGGAAAACTGAGAGGAAATATCAGAGACAGGTACTGCATAGAAAACAGCATAATTTGTGCAGCATTTGAGTAAATACGAGCTGATTCCTTTGTGAAGGTAGAGTTATAGGATCTTCAAGGAAGGAAAATGCTGAGAATCCATGGGTTCTTGAGTAAGTCTATGCATTTTACCTGATATGACTTATAAGGGGAGGAGAATTACTAGCAAGTGCTTCTCTGCCTCAGATTTCACAAAACTGTAGAAAAAAGAATAACAGTATCTCTGGAACATTTAAAAAATATTGAAATTGTTTCTTTTGCCATCTGTAAGTTTCGGCTTGAACTTCTGAGCCAGAACAAGTTAGTAGTTTTCACATTGCTTCACATTTTAAAAAGTTCCCAAAATGCTTAAATCCTAACATGCAATGGGGTTTAAAAACTTTTGAAGTGTTTTGAAAAATAGAAACACCTCCAAAAGTTTGTTAACAAGTTCAAACAACATAGTTTCTCCAACCTCATTCTTAATCTGAAAAATGGTGAACCATTTCAGCTGAGACCTGAGTTGCCAATGTAAGACTTTCTTTTTACAGACAATTTGCAAACTTTTTACTGACACTTTTTTTTTTTAACTGTCAGTAAAAGACCAATTTTCTTGGATTGGTAACCCCATGTGACTACAGCCATGGTTTTACACCCTGTTGCACCCACCACAAGAGTCCTCTACTCACCCCACACCCTAAGGCCCCTGACCTCACCCTGCACCATGTGCATCCCCCTGGCCAACCCTCCAGCCTTACCCTGCCAGTTCTGCTGCCCCATCCTAGTATGGACCCCTGAAGAAGCCTACCTGTGACCTAGCAGTATTACAGGACAGGAAGCAGCAGCACCACATGGCTAGAGGGGGAGGGGCCTACAAAGCATGGAAAGAAGGTTTTCTGCAGAGTGCTACACTCCCACTCAGATACCAAGTGCCACTGCTCTGCTCTTTGTGTGCTTCAATGAATTTCCAGCCGTCCAGCTTCTTTCTGAGAAGGATCTTCATAAAGCAACTGGAGCTTGATTGTTTTTACAAAATGCTTGAATTTATTTACAGACTTTAGAGACGGGCATTTTTAGCCTGCCTTTTTACTGTTTGTAAATTTACAGTAGGCAACCCTGATTGAGACTTTATGGAAAAAGAAAAATACAGCATGAGAGAGGTGAGCAGCACAGATGATTTTGTGTGGAACATTGGTATAACAGGGTGGCACCAAGGCACCCACAAAAATTTTTTTGCCACCACTCTGTTTTGGGACAGTCAGCCCCACACTTGTCTGCCGTGCCTTGTTGTATCAGTGAATTTTTAAATTGTGGGAGGCTACCCTGATTTTAGTGGTGCAAACTACCTTCATGGCCCTGGCCTTATGGAAGGCAGCACCACACATGGGTGCAGCCTTCCCT